>NC_141000.1:125103329-125605829 GCF_052327205.1 Somniosus microcephalus | reverse complement strand
CTCTCAGACACACACACACACACACAAACACTCACACACACACTCAGACACACTCTCTCACACACACACTTTCTCACATACACACTCACACACACACACTCACTCACACTCACTCACACACACTCACACGCACTCAAACACACTCTCACATACTCACACACAAACACATTCACACACACACTCACTCACACACATACACTCACAAGCACACACACACTCACTCATACTCACACACACACACTCAGACACACACACACTCTCACACACACACTCACACACTCACAAACACATACACGCTCACACACACTCACACACTCAAACACACACTCACACACACTCTCTCACACACACTCACACTCACACACACTCTCTCACACACACTCACACTCACACACACTCACACTCACACTCACACGCTTACACACTCACACAAACACACACACACTCACAAACACACACTCACACACACACTCACACACACACTCACACACTCACACACAAACACACAAACACACACAAACACACTCACACACACACTCACTCACACACTCACTCACACACACTCAAATACTCACACATGCACATACACTCGATCACACACTCACATACTGACACGTACACTCACACACTCACACACATGCACACTCACAAACACACTCACACACTCACTCACACACACACTCACACACACTCAAATACTCACACATGCACATACACTCGATCACACACTCACACACTTGCATACTGACACGTACACTCACACACTCACACACATGCACACTCACAAACACACTCACACACTCACTCACACACACACTCACACATAGACACTCACACACATACACACTCACACACACACTCACACACATACTCTCTCACACACACACTCACACACACACACACTCAGTCACACACACACTCTCACACTCACACACACTCACACACACACACTCACCCACACACACTCTCCCACACACACTCTCACACTCACACACAAACACACACACACTCACAAACACACTCACACACACACACTCACTCACACACACACTCACACACTTACCCACACACACTCTCCCACACACACTCTCACACTCACACTCACACACAAACACACACAAACACACTCACACACACACACTCACTCACACACACACTCACACTCACACACTTACACACTCACACACAAACACACACACACTCACACACACTCAAATACTCACACATGCACATACACACTCGATCACACACTCACACACTTACATACTCACACGTACACTCACATACTCACACGCACGCAAACACACATGCACTCACTTAAATAAACATTCTCACACATACATACACACACAGGCGCACAGCGACAGATACACACACACACACTCACACACACACTCACGCACATCCTCACACACTTTCCAACAGGATTCACTAGATAGTGAGCAGAATCAGGAGCCCTGGCCGATGTTTTCTCCCCCTCCAGAGTGCAGAGACACTGAGAGCGCCAGCACACCCTGACTGTGGCCCTGCCACAGGTACAAACCTGAGACCGTCTGGTCTGTGGCATTTACCGACTGGGCCAAGCTCAGATTCTCTGTTAATCTCTAAGTGAGCAAAGCCCCCAGGCCCGGATTTCCTAACCGGCAGTATTTTGGCGCGAGTGGTAACCGTTGATTTGATCTGAGTGACTGCCTGTACGGTGGAGTGACCACTGGCTCAGGGATAGTATTCCTGCCTCTCTGGGCAGGTGTGGTTAAATGACAAAGGGAATGTGGGATAATTAAAGAACCAAGCTGGAAAAATTCGCCAGTGACCACAGTGGGTTGCTAACATCGCTTGGGCGCTAAATTTAGCGCCCGGTGAAAAATAGCGCCGTCAATCGCAAACTTCAGTTTTAACGCCCCAAGAGGGAGGTGGAGCTAATTCAAGCGCTCCACTTCCTTCTTAGAGCGCTAACCACAAATATCGGGGCGGCACGTTCTGCAGCGCTGCGCACTGGGTCGGCCGATTTTTCTTTCCCCCCGCCCGCCACCTCCCCTTTACTTACCGCCCCGCGAGCCTTCTGCCGCTCCGTTCCCACCCCCTGAATTGATTGCCGTCATCGCCCAGTGCAGATTCAGCGGGCGCGGGCCAATTTAGCAGGCGGGGCGAAAACGGGGCGCCGCGCACGGTGACGACGTCGTCACCGCCTGCGCAGCGGGGCGGATAGCTACCGGTTACCGCCGCCGCTAAACTCCCGCTGAATTTAGCGGGAGTCATTAGCGGCGCGGCGCCCGGGCGAAATGTCGCTTGTGCCCTATTAGCGCCCCCGGAGGCGCAAATGCACCGAATTTCTAGCCCCAAGTCTCTTTTGTTTCTTTTCTTGTTCCATTACCACCCCACTTTCCTCCACCCTCTCACAGACCGTCCCTTTTGTTCTCTCCTCCCCTCCTCCCTCCTCTCCCCGCCCCTGCATTTGTTTAAAACCTGTTACATCTCAAACTTTTTCCAGTTCTGACAAAAGGTCATCGACCTGAAACGTTAATTCGGTTTCACTAAAACAGATGATCTGGTCATTATCACATTGCTGTTTGTGGGAGCTTGCTGTGCGCAAAATGGCTGCCACGTTTCCCACATTACAACAGTGACTACACTTCAAAAAGTACGCCACTGGCTGTGAAGCACTTTGGGACGTCCTGAGCTGGTGAAAGGCACTGGAGAAATGCAATTCTTTCTTTCTCCCCATAGATGCGCCCTGACCAGCTGAGTGTTTCCAGCATGTCCTGTTTTTATTTCAGATTTCCAGCACCCGCAGTATTTCGCTCTAGTACAAGTGTTTAATCACCATGCTCTGGCTGTCATGAGGTTTGGGGCAGGCTTGATGGACCAGCTGGTCTTTTCCTGCCCATCAATTTGATACGTTTGCAGAACAGCTCGCCGACTCTCCCTTACAAGCAGCAACCCCAACTGTCCCATCCTACTATCCCGCCGACCTTCCTGCCCAGTGTGCTCACTGGGGGCTAATCTCGCCAATCTCCTCCCAGTCCAACGCACACCCCCACCCCTAGCGCTGACCCTGTGGACGCTGGCAGTGGGGCAGCCATCACCGACCCTCTCCGCATCTCCCCCCAGAATGTCCGTTCACTTGCGAACAAGGCCCTTGCCATCCATGAGCTTGGATGCAGGAAGGATGTTCCCGATGGCGCCGGAGTCCAGAACCAGGGGTCACCGTCTAAGGATAAGGGGTAAGCCATTTAGGACTGAGATGAGGAAGAATTTCTTCACCCAGAGAGTGGTAAACCTGTGGAATTTTCTACCACACAAGGCAGTTGAGGCCAATTGGGGTAAATGCTGGCGTCTATTACAAAAGATGTAATAGCAGAGCACTTGGAAAGCAGTGACAGGATCAGACAAAGTCAACATGGATTTACAAAAGGTAAATCATGCTTGACTAATCTACTGGAATTTTTTGAGGATGTAACTGGTAAAATAGATAAGGGAAAACCAGTAGATGTGGTGTATTTGGACTTTCAGAAGGCTTTCGATAAGGTCCCACATAAGAGATTAGCGTGCAAAATTAAGGCACATGGGATTGGGGGCAAGGTATTGACTTGGATAGAGAACTGGTTGGCGGACAGAAAGCAAAGAGTTGGAATAAACGGGTCGTTTTCCGAGTGGCAGGCAGTGACTAGTGGGGTACCGCAAGGATCGGTCCTAGGGCCCCAGCTGTTCACAATATATATTAATGATCTGGACGAGGGAATTGGATGTAATATCTCCAAATTTGCAGACGATACAAAGCTGGGTGGGAGGGTAAGCTGTGAGGAGGATGTCGTGAAACTCCAGTACGATTTGGACAGGTTGGGTTATTGGGCAGAAACATGGCAAATGCACTATAATGTGGATAAATGTGAGGTTATCCACTTTGGTGGCAAAAACAGGAAGGCAGATTATTATTTGAATGGCAATAGATTAGGAGAAGGGGAAGTGCAAAGAGACCTGGGTGTTCTTGTGCACCAGTCGCTGAAGGTAAGCATGCAGGTGCAGCAGGCGGTTAAGAAGGCAAATGGTATGTTGGCCTTCGTAGCAAGAGGGTTCGAGTACAGGAACAAGGATGTCTTGCTACAGTTGTACAGGGCCTTGGTGAGACCACACCTTGAGTATTGTGTGCAGTTTTGGTCACCTTACCTGAGGAAGGACGTTCTTGCCATGGAGGGAGTGCAGCGAAGATTCACCAGGCTGATACCTGGGATGGCAGGAATGACGTATGAGGAGAGATTGTGTTGATTGGGCTTATACTCACTGGAGTTTAGAAGATTGAGAGGGGATCTCATCAAAACCTATAAAATTCTGTCAGGTCTGGACAGACTAGATGCAGGAAGGATGTTTCGGATGGCCGGGGAGTCCAGAACCAGGGGTCATAGTCTAAGGATAAGGGGTAAGCCATTTAGGACTGAAATGAGGAGGAATTTCTTCACCCAGAGAGTGGTGAACCTGTGGAATTCTCTGCCACAGAGGGCGGTGGAGGCCAGTTCATTAAATATATTCAAGAAAGAGTTGGATATATTTATTGAGGCTAAAGGGATCAAGGGATATGGGGAGAAAGCAGGGACAGGGTACTGAATTTGGATGATCAGCCATGATCTCATTGAATGGCGGAGCAGGCTCGAAGGGCCGAATGGCCTACTCCTGCTCCTATCTTCCATGTTTCTATGTTTCTATATTCAAGAAGGAGTTAGATATATTTCTTGAGGCTAAAGGGATCAAGGGATATGGAGAGAAAGCAGGGACAGGGTACTGAATTTGGATGATCAGCCATAATCTCATTAAATGGCGGAGCAGGCTCAAGGGGCCGAATGGCCTACTCCTGCTCCTATGTTCTATGTTTTCTATGTTCTCGTGGATGATTGCATCGACATCATAGCCCTGACGGAAACTTGGTTGAGGGTGATGACACCTTACCCTTAAATGAAGCCTTTCCTGCCTGGCTATACCTTCCACCACTTGCCCCGCTCAGACTGCCGTGGTGGCGGTGTGGCTCTCATCAACAAATCATACCTGGGTCTGTCCCCCTACTCTTCCGGCACTTTCTCCTCCTTTGAGCATCTCATCTTATTCCACCCCTCTCACCTCTCGTTTAAAATTCTCATTCTCTACTGTCCACCCAAGTACCATAAACATTTTATTACCGAGATATCTTCACCGTTTTCCTCCCTCAGCCTCTGCACGAAATGACTTCTCATCCTCGGTGATTTCAACTTCCATCTCAATTCATCCTGCTCTCTCTCCTCTGAGTTCACCAGCCTCCTATCCTCTCTTAATCTCTCCCTCCATGTAAACTCCCCAACCCATATTCACGGTCACCCCCTCAACCTTGCCATCTCTCGTGTCCTCGCTACTTCCATCGTGTCAATCGCAGATAAGGCCATCTCTGACCACTTCCTCGTATCGCTCTCCACCCACATCCCTCTTCCCCCCCACCCCCGCCAACCCTAATTCCTTCTGTGTCCGTCCCTGGAAAAAACTCTCTCCCAACTCTCTTACAACTGCACTTATGAAATCCCAACTGTCCATCCTTTGGCCCTCCATTCACCATGACATTTCTGCAGCTACCGATCTGCTCAACCACACCCTCAGCATCACCTTTGATGCCCCAGTCCCTATTAAAACAATTAGGCCTAGAAATTGGGTATAGCCCCGCTTGGGGCGTTAGAATTGGCGCAGCGCAAAGTTTATAGCCAGACACAACTTATCTCCACCTGGCGCGATATTGGGTTACATCGCCCCTAAAGGTGATTGAGACGCGAATTCAGGCGTTACACGGGACTCCTAAGGCGCTAAACTTCCGGCTCAACCCAATATCGGAGCGGACGGGCGCAACGCAGGTGCTCTCAATTACCGATGACCACGAGACTTCCAGGCGCCGGCCAGCTCTTAAAGGGGTGGGTCAGTCAGCTTCAGCATCCACACTCTGCGCCTTGCAGGCCTTAGAATCGGCGCAGGCCCTTCTGTGGCGCTAAAAACTTGGCCCAGATGGAAAAGGTGAGACAGAGAGCACAGCGCTTCACCAATGAGGCTCTGGAGCAATTGGTGGCCGCAGTGGAGCGCCGGCGAGATGTTCTCTACCCAGACAATGGCAGGAGGCCGAATCATAAGGACTACCGACGAGCTTGGAGGGATGTATGCCAACTGGTCAACTCCAGCAGCATGGTGACCAGGAGCCCTGTCCAATGCAGAAAGAAATTCAACGACCTCACTCGGGTCGTGAGGGTGGGTGTTGTTTCTGCAAACTTCTGCATCCCTTCATTTGCACTTGACTTTATGGCTACAGGGTGGCCTGTGCCCCAATGGCCATCTGCCAGCAAGCACCCATGGCCCTTTCTGGGCACACACATGCACATTTGACTCAAGGCGTCATGTAAGGGCTCTTGCACCATGGGGGGCATGAGATGATCACTCAGGGCATCACGCAAGGGCTCTTCCACCATGGGGGGCATGAGATGATCACTCAGGGCATCATGTAACATAACTTCCCCTCCTTTCCCCTGCAGTCCAAGCTGGCGAGGATTGGCAAAGACCAGCTTCGCACTGGTGGAGGACCTCCACAAGTGGTCACTCTCACGGATCTCGAGGAGAGAGTCCACCAGATTCTTGGAGGACGTCTGAGTGGTCCTGTAACCACTGCAGCTGCCGACCCCATTGTTGACAGCGATGGTAAGGTTCTCACCTTTTACAACTGTCTCCTTCCACTTGTTCCCCCCGCCAGCATGCTTTCTCACTGTGGACCCATGTCATAGCCTTGCCGCAATCTGGCATCCCTTGCTGCCAAGCTGTCCTTTTGCTAAAGCCACTCTTCCACCTCCCTGCTTTCAGATGCTGCATCACCAGCTCGGGAGCCGGGCCCTCAAGCTGCCAGTGCCAGTGCCTCCGAAGGCTCAATGAGAAAATTACTGTCCAACAGAAGGTCAGGAACTCTCTCCAGCAACGATCAGAATGGCCAGCCCACATGGCTGCAGCTTTTATATTAGTGCTGTCCCCTTTAAATAGCGCCCCCCCCCCGCGTCCGAGAAGGGCCTGGGAACGCTCCATCCAACTGTCACTAATAGCGCCAGGCGGAAAGGTTGCGGGCGCCACCGAATATCCGGTCCGGGGCACCAAAAAGGCGTTGCACACTGAAATGACGTCATGATCTACCTGCGCCCGCAGGCGCGCGCAAAGAGTTAGCGCTGGCGCTAAAAGGATACTCAATATGGGAGGTGGCGCTATATTCACTGCGCCCGCCCGAAAATTGGGTAACGCCCCAATTCTCGGGCTCTTTAGGCGCTAATCGCTGGCGCTACCAACCGAATTTCTCTCTCTCACCCTGGCCGTTCCCCCGGTACAGCCCTCATCTTCACTTCCTTAAGTCCAAGGGACACAGACTTGAACGGATATGGCGGACAACTGGTTTAGCCATTCACCACCATATCTGGCTGGACCACATGAAGCATTATCGGGTCCTGCTCTCGTTTGCCAGAACTGATCAATATTCCAGAATCATTCTGGAATGCAAAGATAAACCCCGGCTTCTATTCTCTACTGCTAACCGTCCTCTTAAGCCCCTCTCCCCTGTCTCCTCCACCCTCACCTCCAACAACAAGTGTGAGGAGCTCATGGACTTCTTTCACTCTCAGATTGAGACCATCCGTTCAGCTGCCTCTGCCACTCCCCGTCCTTCCCCTAGCCCACCGGGCCAAACTTCCTCTGAGGTTCCTCCCTGCCCTAGCCCTGAACTCACATCTTTCTCCAGTTTCTCTCTGATCTCCCTTCATGGCCTCTTCATGCAAATCTTGTCCATGAGACCCACTTCCTGCTCCCTCGACCCTATTCCCACCAAACTGCTGACCACCCAACTTCCTTTTCTGGCTCCCATGTTAGCTGACATTGTTAACGGTTCTCTCTCCTCAGGTACTGTCCCCCTCTCCCTCAAATCTGCCGTCATCACCCTCTCCTCAAAAAACCAACCCTTGACCCCTCTGTCCTTGCAAACTACCGCCCCATCTCCAACCTCCCTTTCCTCTCCAAAGTCCTTGAACGTGTTGTCGCCTCCCAAATCCGTGCCCATCTTTTCCGCAACTCCATGTTTGATCCCTCCAATCAGGTTTCCATCCCTGCCACAGTATCGAAATGGCTCTCATCAAAGTTACAAATGACATCCTTTGCGACTGTGGCAAAGGTAAACTATCCCCCCGCGTCCTTCTTGACTTGTCTGCAGCCTTTGGCACGGCTGACCACGCCATCCTCCTCCAACGCCACTCCACCGTCGTCCAGCTGGGTGGGACTGCACTCGCCTGGTTCCATTCTTATCTATCTAATCGTAGCCAGAGAATCACCTGCAATGGCATCTCTTCCCGCTCCTGCATCGTTACCTCTGGTGTCCCCCAAGGATCTATCCTTGGCCCCCTCCTATTTCTCATCTACATGATGCCCCTTGGCGAGATCATCCGAAAACACAGCATCAGTTTCCACATGTTCGCTGACGACACCCAGCTCTACCTCACCACCACTTCTCTCGACCCCTCCATGGTCCCTAAATTGTCAGACTGCTTGTCCAACCTCCAGTTCTGGATGAGGAGAAATTTTCTCCAATTAAATATTGGGAAGACCGAAGCCATTGTTTTCGGTCCCCGTCACAAACTCTGTTCCCGAGCCACTGACTCCATCCCTCTCCCTAACATCTGTCTGAGGCTGAACCACACTGTTCGCAACCTTGGTGTCATATTTGACCCTTAACTGAGCTTCTCACCACATATCCATGCCATCACTAAGACCGTCTATTTCCACCCCCGTAACATCGCCCGCCTCCACTTTTGTCTCAGCTCATCCGCTGCTGAAACCATCATCCATGCCTTTGTTACCTCTAGACTTGACTATTCCAACGCACTCCTGGCTGGCCTCCCACATTCTACTCTACGTAAACTTGAGGTCATCCAAAATTCGGCTGCCCGTGTCCTAACTCGCACCAAGCCCCGTTCATCCATCACCCCTGTACTCACTGACCTACATTGGCTCCCGGTTAAGCAACACCGCGATTTCAAAATTCTCATCCTTGTATTCAAACCCCTCCATGGCCTCGCCCCTCCCTATCTCTGTAATCTCCTTCAGCCCCACAACCCCCCCAAGATATCTGCGCTCCTCTAATTCTGCCCTCTTAAGCATCCTTGATTATAATCACTCAACCTTTGGTGGCCGTGCCTTCTGTTGCCTGGGCCCTAAGCTCTGGAATTCCCTCCCTAAACCTCTCCGCCTCTCCACCTCTCTTTTCTCCTTTAAGACGCTCCTTAAAACCTACCTCTTTGACCAAGCTTTTGGTCACCTACCCTAATTTATCCTTATGTGGCTTGGTGTCAAATTTTTTGTCTTATAACACTCCTGTGAAGTGCCTTGGGACATTTTACTATGTTAAAGGTGCTATAAAGTTGTTGTTGTTGTAGTGAGTGAGTCACGCGCGAGGCTGGAGTTCTGACCTGCCCTGTAGAGCAGAACACAGTGTACGGACAGAGTGCTGGTGCTAGAATTACAGCAATTCCAGGCTCCACAACCTTGTTTTATTCACAGAATTAAGTGCTGGAGTCAAAGAACCAGCCAACATGAAATTAGATGTCCCTCAGCTTGGTGTAAAGGAGCTGGTGTGTGATGGATTGATAGGGCCAGTCAGACAGTCCACATTAGCACTGAGCAGAATTTAAGACCATGCTTTATTCAGGACGGACCTGGCTTCCGACTGCTAGGAAACACTTTGTGAAGTACCGTGTCTGAGGAGGCTGTCATCACCTGCCGGGCCCATCTATTATCATCAATATCCACTGCCTGCATCAAACCATTTATACATAACTAGTCACCGCCCCCCCCCCCCCCACCCCATTCCAATGCAGCTCTGAACACAAACTACATTAAGGCACCTTTCAGGACCATCAAACACACAGCAACCTCCAAACTTCAGGGAAATATATCACGCCGAGTCGTCACTCAACCCATTAAAAATAGGATGGCAGCTATAAACTTTGCAATCGTTCCACACACTCCTTGTTACATTGTGCTATGCTTTATAGGCAACAGTTCTCCATTCTGACCTTTTCCCTCTCTCTCTATTTTATTGATCCTCCTATGTTCCGCGATTCATAGAATTACACAGAATGTACGGCGCAGGAACAGGCCATTCGGCCCATCTGGTCCGTGCCGGTGTTTATGCTCCACACGAGCCTCCTCCCACCCCTCTTCATCTCACCCCATCAGAAAATCCTTCTATTCCTTTCTCCCTCATGTGTTTATCCAGCTTCCCCTTAAATGTATCTATACTATTCACCTCAACCACTCCCTGTGGCAGCGAGTTCCACATTCTCACCACTCTCTGGGTAAAGAAGTTTCTCCTGAATTCCCTATTGGATTTATTTGTGACTATCTTATATTTATGGCCCCTAGTTCTGGTCTCCCCCACGAGTGGAATCATCTTCTCTATGACCACCCTATTGAACCCCTTCATAATTTTAAAGACCTCTATCAGGTCACCCCTCGGCCTTCTCTTTTCTAGAGAAAAGAGCCCCGGCCTGTTCAATCTTTCCTGATAGTTACACCCTCTCAGTTCTGGTATCATCATTGTAAATCTTTTCTCTCTTCTTCCTCCCCAGTTTGAGATCCTGCTTCCCACACACTTTTCCTCCTCCCGCTATCCTCACCGTGTTGAAATTGTCTCCTCACTTGTACTTTTCCAGCACCCTACTACACTCAGGCTTCCCTTCCCGCCGACATTTACTTTAATCCCAAGCTTGGTGCCACATAACCACTTGTTCCCTGGCATGTCTCATCTTCTCGCCTAGATTTCCACTCATTCATCGTCAACAAATGGGATGTTCCAATCTCGCTGGGGTCCCTCAGCCCGTCTCCCAGCTTTCCCAATCATTTTTTTTTCGCTGCAAATCATTTCCCTCACGTGACCCCGTAACATTTTTCTGCATAAGACAGGGTCAGGCGAAGAAGGTCCTTCAGCCCCATTTTATTTCATAGGAAGATAGGAACAGGAGGAGGCCATTCAGACCCCCGAGCCTGTTCCGCCATTCAATGAGATCAGGGCTGACCTGCATCTTGACTCCATCTACCCGTCTTGTTTCCATAACCCTCAATACCCTTTGCCTAACAAAAATCTATCAGTCTCAGTTTTGAAATTTTCAACTGACCTCCAGACTCACAGCTTTTTTTGGTGGCAGAGAGTTCCAGATTTCCACTAGCCTCTCGCTTATTGAACACCGACCCCATCTTGCTGTTACAGTGCCTCATTTGTTTCTAGGCCTCACCCACCATTCTTGACAACTTGTTCCAGCAGCTGACCCCTTCTCCCCCTCTCCCCGTTGCCCTCTCCCCCGCTGTATAAAGAAACACTTCCCAACACCTGTCTAAAACTTGCCCCTTCGATAATCCTTGAATCGGTGGCCGCTTGTTCTACTGCCCCGGCATTGCCTTCCAGTGACAGTATGAGCTGGGGTGCTGCCATCTATCTTAACAGCTCCCTCCAGTATAACGGACACTATCCCCCACAGCTCCCCACCCCGGAAAAAATAAATCTTCGCTCTGTATGGCAGGTTGCGAAAGACCCGCCCGTGGTGAATTCTTCCGAGGTTCCCACCCAACTTTGTTTAAGGTGCAATGCAGGCACGTGGCACTCTGGCCACTAATGGGGCGAACCGTTAAAGATAAAGGTGAACCCCCATTGCCCGTAAAGACACCCAACACCCATCTACCCATGGGCCCTGAGATGGCCGTGAGTGGCATGTCTGAAACTTTCACTAGATCGATTCCTGGGAGGAGAGGGTTGTCTTATGAGGAGAGATTGAGTAGATTTTCTGGCGTTTAGAAGAATGAGAGGTGATCTCATTGAAACATATAAAATTTGTAGAGGGCTTTGCAGATTAGATGCTGAGAGGCTGTTTCCCCTGGCTGGGGAGTCTAGAACCAAGGGTCACAGTCTCAGGATAAGGGGTCGGCCATTTAAGACCGAGATGAGGAGAATTTCTTCACCCAGAGGGTGGTGAATCTTTGGAATTCTCCGCCCCAGAGGGCTGTGGAGGCTCAGTCATTGAGTATATTCAAGGCTGAGATCGATAGATTTTTGGACTCTAGGGGAATCGAGGGATATGGAGATCGGGCGGGAAAGTCTGCTGATTGTATCCTAACTCACACCAAGTCCCGTTCATCCATCAGCCTTGTGCTCGCTGACCTACATTGGTTCCCAGTTGAGCAATGCCTGTGCTGCAGACTCCATGTAATATGTAACACTAAAAAAGCAAGCAGATTGTGTTATGTTCATTAATAAATAGACATTCTTATTATGAACACAGCTAGCTTTTGCTAGTTACTTTATTGAGCACATGTGGACTGCTACAGTATCTGTAGAGGCTTCCATCTTGACTGTTGCCTTGTGGGTAGCCTAGTGCCTCATGGGTAGTGTAGTCTTAATACAGCTATATACAGCTCTATGGCTCCACCTAGTGTCCACTATAGAATGACATGTTATTGATCGTTACAGATTGGATGTGGTAGGTAGTGTGCCGCTCCTGCCCTGCTGGGCAATGCACAATGTAAGAACGTTATTATATTGCAAGGTGCCCGCAGAGGCAGTGCCCTTAATTTAAGCTGGCTATGTAATGGTTAACCTGCGGAATTCAATAATCGCAGCCAGCTCCAGAGAGCAGCGACACCCTGTCCTCCTTATCAGCATCACACACTGTATTTCAAAGGCCCAGCCCCAACTATGTTCTTCTCTTTCTCTTCCTCTCTCTCACGCATGTTGAAATGATTGGTGGGTCTCCGCCATCAGATCCTTTAATCTTCCCATGCTTAATGAGGAACACAGGAAGATAGGAGCAGGAGTAAGGCAATCTCATTCCTGATCACCAAGAACAAGAGAAAGAGCTTGGCATTTATATCGTTCCTTCACTGCCTTTCACAGTCACTGTTGCAATAGAGGAGAATTTGCGCACAGCAAAATCCAACAAACGGCAATGATGTGGTGGTTGAGGGATAAATATTGACCCAGGACACGAGGGAGAACTCCCCTGCTCTTCTTTGAACAGTGGCCACGGGACCTTTTACATCCACCTGAGAGAGCAGATGGGGCCTCGGTTTAACATCTCATCTGAAAGACGGCACCTCCGACAGTGCAGCGCTCCCTCAGTACTGCACTGGGCGTGTTGCCTGGATTATGTGTTCAAGTCTTTTGGAGTGGGGCTTGAACCCACGACCTTCTGACTCAGAGGCAAGAGTGTTACTAGTGAGCTAGGGCTGTCACACCGAGCCAGGGCACCTTGCTGCTAAGTGTGTATATGAGGATATCAAGCACAGCCTGTTAAGAACATAAGAACATAAGATTTAACAGCAGGAGTCGGCCATGCGGCCCCTCGAACCTGCTCCGCCAGTCAATAAGATCATGGCTGATCTTCGACCTCAACTCCATTTTTCTACCTGATCCCCATATCCCTTGATTCCCCTAGAGTCCAAAACTCTATCGATCTCAGCCTTGAATATAATCAACGACTCAACCTCCACAGCCCTCTGGGACAGAGAATTCCAAAGATTCACAACTCCTCTGAGTGAAGAAATTCCTCCTTATCTCAGTCTTAAATGGCCGACCCCTTATCCTGAGACTGTGACCCCTAGTTCTAGACTCTCCAGCCAGGGGGAAACAACCTCTCAGCATCTACCCTGTCAATCCTCCTCAGAATCTTGTATGTTTCAATGAGATCACCTCTCATTCTTCTAAACTCCAGAGAGTATCGGCCTAATCTACTCAATCTCTCCTCATAGGACAGCCCTCTTATCCCAGGGATCAATCTTGTGATACCTTCTGCAGTTGAGCAGCACTCCATATCTAGTCTCATGCAAGAATAACTACTTTCTGAGGTTCTGGGGCCTATATCCCAGCTTGAGTCGGTGCTTTCAGGAGAGGACAGGGGAGAGAATTTAAGGGGAAACAACAATTTCTGAGATCCGATCCCGAGATTCACAACGCCAATTTTAGCAGATTAAGGTTACGTCCCCTGGTTCTCGTGTAAAAGTCCACTGATGAAGTCACAGGCTCTTTGCCTTTGCTTGTGACATCATTCAGTGGAAGAGTTCATTCGGAAAGAGGGGAGGAACATCACTTTGCAGAGTAACACTGAAGGGCTATAAACTGCTACTTCATTGGGTAGCACTGAGTCAGAAGGTCGTGGGTTCAAGTGCCACTCCAGAGATTCGATCCCATAATCCAGGCTGACACTCCCAGTGCAGTACTGAGGGAGCACTGCACTGTCAGAGGGGCAGTACTGAGGAAGCGCTGCACTGTCGGAGGGGCAGTACTGAGGGAGTGCTGCACTGTCGGAGGGGCAGTACTGAGGAAGCGCTGCACTGTCGGAGGGGCAGTACTGAGGGAGCGCTGCACTGTCGAAGGGGCAGTACTGAGGGAGCGCTGCACTGTCAGAGGGGCAGTACTGAGGGAGCGCTGCACTGTCGAAGGGGCAGTACTGAGGGAGCGCTGCACTGTCAGAGGGGCAGTACTGAGAGGGCGCTGCACTGTCGGAGGGGCAGTACTGAGGGAGCGCTGCACTGTCAGAGGTGCAGTACTGAGGGAGCACTGCACTGTCAGAGGGGCAGTACTGAGAGAGCGCTGCACTGTCAGAGGGGCAGTACTGAGGGAGCGCTGCACTGTCAGAGGGGCAGTACTGAGGGAGCGCCGCACTGTCAGAGGGGCAGTACTGAGGGAGCGCTGCACTGTCAGAGGGGCAGTACAGAGGGAGTGCCGCACTGTCAGAGGGGCAGGACTGAGGGAGCGCCGCACTGTCAGAGGGGCAGGACTGAGGGAGCGCCGCACTGTCAGAGGGGCAGGACTGAGGGAGCGCCGCACTGTCGGAGGGGCAGTACTGAGGGAGCGCTGCACTGTCGGAGGGGCAGTACTGAGGGAGCGCTGCACTGTCGGAGGGGCAGTACTGAGGGAGCGCTGCACTGTCAGAGGTGCAGTACTGAGGGAGTGCTGCACTGTCGGCAGTACTGAGGGAGTGCTGCACTGTCGGAGGGGCAGTACTGAGGGAGCGCTGCACTGTCGGAGGGGCAGTACTGAGGGAGCGCTGCACTGTCGAAGGGGCAGTACTGAGGGAGCGCTGCACTGTCAGGGGGGCAGTACTGAGGAAGCGCTGCACTGTCGGAGGGGCAGTACTGAGGGAGCGCTGCACTGTCGAAGGGGCAGTACTGAGGGAGCGCTGCACTGTCAGAGGGGCAGTACTGAGAGGGCGCTGCACTGTCGGAGGGGCAGTACTGAGGGAGCGCTGCACTGTCAGAGGTGCAGCACTGAGGGAGCGCTGCACTGTCAGAGGGGCAGTACTGAGAGAGCGCTACACTGTCAGTGGGGCAGTACTGAGGGAGCGCTGCACTGTCAGAGGGGCAGTACTGAGGGAGCGCCGCACTGTCAGAGGGGCAGTACTGAGGGAGCGCTGCACTGTCAGAGGGGCAGTACAGAGGGAGTGCCGCACTGTCAGAGGGGCAGGACTGAGGGAGCGCCGCACTGTCAGAGGGGCAGGACTGAGGGAGCGCCGCACTGTCGGAGGGGCAGTACTGAGGGAGTGCTGCACTGTCGGAGGGGCAGTACTGAGGGAGTGCTGCACTGTCGGAGGGGCAGTACTGAGGGAGCGCTGCACTGTCGGAGGGGCAGTACTGAGGGAGCGCTGCACTGTCAGAGGTGCAGTACTGAGGGAGTGCTGCACTGTCGGCAGTACTGAGGGAGTGCTGCACTGTCGGAGGGGCAGTACTGAGGGTCAATATTTATCCCTCATGCAGATTATCTGGTCATTATCACATTGCTGTTAGTGGGACCTTGCTATGCGCAAATTGGCTGTTGCATTTCCTACATGACTACACTTCAAAAAGCACTTCATTGGCTATAAAGCACTTTGGGGAGTCCTGAGGTCATGAAAGGCGCTATAGAAATGCAAGTTCTTCCTTTCTAATTGCTGTATAAATGCTCATTGTGATCAACTCAGAATCCTCCATTGCCTATTTTAATTGCTAAATGCCTCAATTAAAATAGCTGACAAAGGAATTTGAGATGAATACATTAAGCATTTGTATAATAATATGCCGCAGCGCAACTTCCAGACTTCTATGTCATGACCCAAAATAAAAGTCTTCCATTCATCACCCATCACTATAATTGAATGATGATCTAATGAGGGAGTGTTGGCTTTGCACATCCCTGTCTCATTTATTAAAACTACCCCCCACCCCCCGTCACCCCCCCCACCACTGCTGGCTGGGAGGAGATGAGGATGACCTCACATCGAAGCTCGAGACACTTCTGAATTGTTATCCAGCTAATTGGGAAAGTCTGGCGAGTGGGTCAATATCCAGAGGTCATGGATTTAAAATCATTGGCAAAAGATCTCGAGGGGAGATGAGGAGAAATGTTTTCACTCAGGGAGTTGTGGGGATCGGGAACGCTCGACCTGAAAAGGTGGTGGAAGCTGATTCCATCAATAATGTTAAAAGAAAAAAGAAAGACTTGCATTTATATAGCACCTTTCACAACTACCGGACGTCTCAAAGTGCTTTACAGCCAATGAAGTACTTTTTTGAAGTATAGTCACTGTTGTAATGTGGGAAACGCAACAGCCAATTTGCGCACAGCAAGCTCCCACAAACAGCAACGTGATAATGACCAGATTGTCTGTTTTTGTTATGTTGGTTGAGGGATAAATATTGGCCCCAGGACAAAAGGGAGTCGGACGGGTTCTTGAGGATGAGGAATTCACAGGGTTACGGACAAGAAACGGGGATGTGGGACTAAACACGACTGCCCTTTCAAAGAGCCGGCACAGGCACGATGGGCCGAATGGCCTCCTTCTGTGCTGTAAGCTTCTAATGCTTTATGATTCAAAGCTTGGCCCCCGCACCAAGTTTCCATTGTAACCAGTGGGAAGAAATGGTGAAAAGCTTGGAACAGTGGAGGTCAAAAGAGATTTAGGGGTCCATGTACACAGATCAGTAAAATGTAGTAGGCAGGTATCAAAAATAATCAAAAAGGCTAATGGAATGTTAGCCTTTATAACTAGAGGGCTGGAATATAAAGGGGAGGAAGTTTTGCCACAGCTGTACAAAGCCCTGGTTAGACCACATCTGGAGCACTGTGTACAGTTCTGGGCACCACACCTTAGGAAGGATAGATTGACCTTGGGATGAGTGCAGCGCAGATTCACCAGAATGATAGCCGGACTCCAAGGGTTAGCTTATGAGGAGAGATTACATAAACTCAGCTTGTATTCCCTGGAATATAGGTGGTGAAGGGGTGATTTGATTGAGGTTTTTAGGATTTTGAAAGGAATTGATAGGGTAGGTGGAGAAAAACTTTTTCCACTGGTGGGGAGAGTCTAGAACAAGGGGACAGAACCTTAAAATCAGAGCCAGGTCATTCAGGAGAGAAGTTAGGAAACACTTATAAGATTGTGAGGGGGCTTGATCGGGTGGACACGGTGAGGATGTTTCCACTGATGGGTGAGACTAGAACTAGGGGGCATAATCTTAGAATAAGGGGCTGCCCTTTCAAAACTGAGATGAGGAGACACTTCTTCACTCAGAGGGTAGTAAATCTATGGAATTTGCTACCCCAGAGAGCTGTGGAAGCTGCAACATTAAATAAATTTAAATCGGAGATAGGCAGTTTCCTAGCTGATAAGGGAATTAGGGATTACGGGGAGAGGGCAGGGAAGTGGACGTGAGTCTAGATTCGGATCAGCCATGATCCTATTGAATGGCGGAGTAGGCCCGAGGGGCCGTATGGCCTACTCCTGCTCCTACTTCTTATGTTCTTATATACAAAGGATAGGAGACGTGTGGAACTCTCTCCCACAGAAAGCAGTAGATGCTCGCTCAATTAATAATTTTAATCTGAGAGCGATCGATTTTTGCTAGACAAGGGTATAAAAGGATATGGAGCAAATGCGGGAGGATGGAGTTAGATCGCAGATCAGCCACAATCTCACTGAATGCCGGAACAGGCTCGAGGGGCTGAATGGCCTGCTCCTGTTCCTGTGGGAGACGGAATGAGGCCAAAATGGTCAAGCATCCTGCACATTGGAGTTAAACTGGCACCAGACAGCTGGTCAGTGAGAAGTAAAGGTTCTCAGTGAGGAGAAGGAAATGAAGCTAGTTTTTCAGCGTCGTGTTTTAGTGATGTAAGGAGAGTTTGCACACCAACTGTGTGCGGCTTCAGAGCAGACAGCTTAACGTTCACAGCTAGTTCACAGCTGACGGGGTGTCCTGCCCCGTAACATCAGGACTCTGCCATCATGTGGAATGTTGGAAACTCGAAATCACAACCTCCATTCATGACAAGTTATATTTTTAATATATTGGCCCAGAAATTCGTGTCGGGGGGCTTCCCACGGGTGCAAGCCCCCGACCTACACTTACCTAGCGCGCCAGCAGTTGAGGCCTGGGCCTGCGTGGATTTCCTGTCTGTGGCCCAGTCCAGCTCCCGGCGCGCTGTGCTTGTGTGACCCAGCGGCGTACTTAGTGCGATGCGTCGGCTGGGATCACGTGAACACTGGGCAACCAATTGGAGGAGGGAAAAGTCCATTCATGAGTTTGACAGAAAGAAATGTCAAACTCATGAAAACTCCGAGTGCCCAAAACAGTACTTAACCTTAAAATAAATTTGAAAAAAAATCACACTATTTATATCAACTATAAATAACATTAAATAACTATTTTAAACAATAATTTAAACTTTTGAAAAAAATAATTTTATAAAAAATCGGGGCTAAAAATACTGTAAAGTATTTAAAAATAATAAACCTGTGGAAAAAATGTTCTAATTTTAATTAATTGACCACTTACCTTTTAAAATGAAGTCCTTACGTCTGGTTTTTAAATGTGCAAAAAGTGGAGGCCTTCACGCACGGGCAAACCTGTAAAAAAAGAGGAAGTTCAACGTGCACGCGCAGACTCCTGCACGCACGCGTTCGACCTCTGAACCCCTTGGTTCAGAGGATCGGAAGTGCCGGTTTCCCGCGCATGCGTAGTGCATGCAAGAAACCGGCACTTCCATCGGGTCCACGCGTGAATGCTCCGTCCGTACTCACGCGTTGGGACCCGAATTTCTGGGCCATTAACTCTCAGGATGTGGGTGTCGGTGGCAAGGCTGGCATTTATTGGCCATCCCTCGCTGCCCTATCAAGGTGGACGTGGGCCTTCGTCTTGCAGGCTTGATACAACTGAATGGCTTGCTGGGTCACTTCAGAAGGCAGATATGAGTCAACCAGGCCGGTGTGGGGACTGGAGTCACATATAGGCCCAGGCCGGGTAAGGGACAGTAGGTTTCCTTCCCAAAAGGACATTAGTGAACCAGTTGGGATTTTACGACAATCCGGTAGTTTCATGGTCATCATTACTGATACCAGCTTTTTATTTCCAGGTTTGATGGATTTTGAACTCATACTCTCTGGATTATTAGTCCAATAATCTGTTGGGTGCAGAGTTTAGCAGGGGCCAGGATTTGGCCTTGGGAGTTCCCGTCCCTGTTTGCAATTCAGTGACTCTGGCTGCAGAGCAAGAGCACCAGGCTCGGCTGTGAAGTTCCACCTTCCCTTGCGATGCCCCAATAGTCGAATAGCTCACTGGCACTCACTGTCCCGCCGCACACATGAAGAAAGGCATGCACCAGGGCGGAGAGTGCTGGGAGGGGGGGGGAGCGGGGGACAGTGAAACTGGTCTTGGGTGGTAGTGCAAGAGCAGGCGATGGCGAATCGACGACCTGACTTACATCCCGCTCCATTTTCTTTTCAATTGAAGTAAACGGGTAAGATCAAAAAAATGGGGCGGGTGTTGCTTTGTCATCGCCCATTCTGCGCTACTGCCAGAGAGGGATTTCACCCCTCTTGCCCCATCCCCTGCTGACTTCAGGAAGGAAAGGAGGAAATCAGCCGGAAGGGGGAAACCTTGTCTCAACTCCCTTCACTAAAACCCGGTGAGCTTCCTGAACCAGGATCGCACACTCACACACACACACACACACACACACTCACACACACTCACACACACTCACACACACTCACACTCACACACACTCACACTCACACTCAGTCACACACACACACACACACACACACTCAGTCACACACACTCACACACACACACACACACACACACTCAGTCACACACAGACACACACGAGAGAGACAGCGGCAGGAGAGAGTGACGGGGAGATGTTCCCTCCAAGCAGGCCGCTCACAAGCTGCTCCCTGTAAGATACCGTGCGTGCGCGGCCACGCGGAAAGTTTAAAGGTACGACGCACAAAAAAAATTGAGAGGAAACACTGGCCGTGACTACCAGCCACTGTTTAAGCTGCGTGGCTGCGCAATGCTCTGGAGGTCCCGCGTAGCGCTCTGGAGGTCCCGCGCAGCCGGCTCACTGGCTTTTGAATGGAAAAACTGCGCATGTGCAGAATTTTGAATGGGCCGCGCCGCCTGTTAATGAAATGAGAGAGAGCACTGCTAACAACCCCATCTGGTCGTCAAGCAGCGGCCAAAGCCATCGATCTATTTCTAAGCCGCAATGAGTTAAATCGGTTCTGGTGCCATGCCACCATAAACAAAATAATTTCCCGTTCAATTTCAGTTGCATGGCTTTGGCCGTGTTGTGAATAGTAATGATGCATTCCGTTTGCAAATAGCAGACTTCACGCCACAGTTTACAATTGGAATATCTTCACTCGACTCTGGGGTGAGCACTTTAGGGGCAGCACTAACGAGGCCGATAATCAGCGTGTGATAGAGCGACACGAAATCTCAGCACACGGGGATCCCACCTCATGCACTTGTTAGAGTAAACAGCCTGCTCTCTGATCTTCTCAGAGGTCCAGGGCTGTGTCGGAGGCAGCTGAGCTGTTTATGTGCTTTGGCTCATTACGGTCAGATTTGTTTGTGAACGTGAGAGGAGGCCGATTTAAATTGATGCAGCACGAGCCCATCGATGGTCGAGTGGGGGAAGCCAGCTCCTGGCACGGGATTGAGCCACATAGATCAGAACAAAGAAAGACTCGCATTCCTATAGCGCCTTTCACAACCTCAGGACATCCCAAAGTGCTTTACAGCCCATGAAGTACTTTTTGAAGTGCAGTCATGTTGTAATATGCGAAACGCAGCAGCCAATTTGCACACAGCAAGCTTCCACAAACAGCAAATGTGATAATGACCAGATCATCCAGTTTTTTTTTGGTAATACGATAGCGAAATACTGCGGATGCTGGAAATCCGAAATAACAACAGAAAACGCTGGAAAAACTCAGCAGGCCAGGCAACATCCGTGGAGAGAGAAACAGAGTCAACGTTTCGGGTCGAAACCCTTCGTCAGAACTGAGAGAAAAGGCAGGAAATGAAACAAAAGGCAGTTTGGGGGCCGGGAAATGGGGGAGGGGATGAAAGAGGAGACATTAAGAGATATTCAAGGTGAGACGAGATGGTAATAGGACAGGTAAAGAAACAAACAATGGCTCTAGATGAAGTGTGAAATGCGCTGGCAGAGTGAGAGACAGCTGCCATGTGGGAGAGAGAAAAAGGAAAAGGCACAAACCAAAAGTGTGGATAAAAAATATAAAAATGTAATAGGGGCCGAGGTTATGATCTGAAATTGTTGAACTCGATATTGAGCCCGGAAGGCTGTAAAGTGCCTAATCGGAAGATGAGGTGCTGTTCCTCGAGCTTCCATGGAACAATGCAAGAGCCCGAGTACGGTGAGGTCTGAGTGGGAATGGAACGGTGAATTGAAATGACAGATGACCGGAAGCTCGGGGTCACCCTTACGGACTGAACGGAGGTGTTCCGCAAAGCGGTCACCCAATCTGCGTTTGGTCTCCCCAGTTTTGGTAATGGGATAAATATTGGCCAGGACACCGGGGATAACTCCCCTGCTCTTCTTCGAAATAGTGCCGTGGGATTTTTTACCTGAGAGAGCTGACGGGGCCTCGGTTTAACGTCACATCCGAAAGACGGTACCTCCAACAGTGCTGCACTCCCTCAGTACTGCACTGGAGTGTCAGCCTAGCTTTAATGTGCACAAGTCCTCTGACTCAGAAGGCGAGTGTGCTACCAACGGAGCCACAGCTGACACAGAACAGAGGGCATCATGAAGTGCCAGGTTGGCACCACCCCACACCAATACTATAAAGCATCCCTACAATGACCAAGCCATTCATTGCACACTCATCACCATTGCAGGGGGTACCGTTATGTCTCACCATTCACTGCAACTCACTGAACCACTTCCTGAGTGTCAGCCTAGATTTTCGTGCTCAAGTCTCTGGAGTGGGACTTGAACCCACAACCTTCTGACTCAGAGGTGAGAGTGCTACCCACTGAGCCACGGCTGAGGTACCGAGTCCCGTTCACCCATCACTGCCTGTGCTCACTGACATACATTGGTTCCTGTTCCAGCAATGCCTTGATTTTAAATTCGTCGTGTTCAAATCCCTCCACGGCCTCGCCCCTCCATCTTTCCGTGCCCTTCTTTAGCCCCACACCTCTCCGAGATCTCTGCGTTCTTCCAATTCTGGCCTCTTGCGCACCACTGTGGCTTCAGCCACCTGGGCCCTAAGCTCTGGAATTCCCTCCCTAAACCTCTCTGCCTCTCTCTCCTCTTTTAAGACTCTCCTCAAAGCCTACCTCTTTGACCGAGCTTCTGTTCGTCTGTCCTAAATATTTCCTTATGTGGCTCGGTGTCAAATTTTGTCTGATAAATCGCTCCCATGAAGCGCCTTGGGGCGTTTTACTATGTTAAAAGCGCTGTATAAATGCAAGTTGTAGTTGTTGTTCGACACCCAGGCCCGTGCTGAGCCAAGGAATCTTGCTCCTGATGACAATCCAGTCATTCCTGGACCTCGGACGAGGATAGAACTTAAATGCGACGCCCTCCACAGTCGGATAGCCCGTCGACGCTCGCTAGCTGGGGGCCCGCCCAGGGTTTCACTGAACAGTGACCAGGAGCTGGGGCCCCTCTCCTGCTGGTTCACACCCAGAGCAGCTGAAGCCAGTCGCAATGGCGATGGGCCACAAGTCCCGGATGAGAGAGAGAGTGTCGGGCTGCTCATAACACTTGGGATTGTCTTTCCCTTTAAATATTAATAGAACGCACGTGCCCTCACTGATGAAAGAATGTCTCCTGTTTTATTATATATAAAGTAACGAAGCCCAATTAGCTGCTGAGAATGGATTCAATCAACTGCTGTTCATTACTGGCAACTTAATGCAAAAAGAAAATGATACTCGAAGCCGATCAGACACAGACTAAATTAACAAAGTACAGTCATTTAATTGCATGGATATGCCGCTCAACTTTAAAATAACAATATAATTAGTCGCCAGTTATTGAAGGTTAAAGCTTGTAAAAGAGATTAATGCAGATGTCACAGAGTAGATCTTCAATTTCTTTGCTGCCAAAATCGTGGCTAGGAGATTAATACTCTGTTTGATGGGACAGTGTAGAGGGAGCTTTACTCTGTATCTAACCCGTGCTGTAGCTGCCCTGGGAGTGTTTGATGGGACAGTGTAGAGGGAGCTTTACTCTGTATCTAACCCGTGCTGTACCTGCCCTGGGAGTGTTTGATGGGACAGTGTAGAGGGAGCTTTACTCTGTATCTAACCCGTGCTGTACCTGCCCTGGGAGTGTTTGATGGGACAGTGTACAGGGAGCTTTACTCTGCATCTAACCCCGTGCTGTACCTGCCCTGGGAGTGTTTGAAGGGACAGTGTAGAGGGAGCTTTACTCTGTATCTAACCCGTGCTGTACCTGCCCTGGGAGTGTTTGATGGGACAGTGTAGAGGGAGCTTTACTCTGTATCTAACCCATGCTGTACCTGCCCTGGGAGTGTTTGATGGGACAGTGTAGAGGGAGCTTTACTCTGTATCTAACCTGTGCTGTACCTGCCCTGGGAGTGTTTGATGGGACAGTGTAGAGGGACCTTTACTCTGTATCTAACCCGTGCTGTACCTGCCCTGGGAGTGTTTGATGGGACAGTGTAGAGGGACCTTTACTTTGTATCTAACCCGTGCTGCACCTGCCCTGGGAGTGTTTGACGGGACAGTGTAGAGGGAGCTTTACTCTGTATCTAACCCGTGCTGTACCTGCCCTGGGACTGTTTGATGGGACAGTGTAGAGGGAGCTTTACTCTGTATCTAACCCGTGCTGCACCTGCCCTGGGTGTGTTTGATGGGACAGTGTAGAGGGAGCTTTACTCTGTATCTAACCCGTGCTGCACCTGCCCTGGGAGTGTTTGATGGGACAGTGTAGAGGGAGCTTTACTCTGTATCTAACCTGTGCTGTACCTGCCATGGGAGTGTTTGATGGGACAGTGTAGAGGGAGCTTTACTCTGTATCTAACCCGTGCTGTACCTGCCCTGGGTGTGTTTGATGGGACAGTGTAGAGGAAGTTTACTCTGTATCTAACCCCATGCTGTATCTGCCCTGGGAGTGTTTGATGGGGACAGTGTAGAGGGAGCTTTACTCTGTATCTAACCCGTGCTGTACCTGCCCTGGGAGTGTTTGATGGGACAGTGTAGAGGGAACTTTACTCTGTATCTAACCCGTGCTGTACCTGCCCTGGGAGTGTTTGATGGGACAGTGTAGAGGGAACTTTACTCTGTATCTAACCTGTGCTGTACCTGCCCTGGGAGTGTTTGATGGGACAGTATAGAGGGAGCTTTACTCTGTATCTAACCCGTGCTGTACCTGCCCTGGGAGTGTTTGATGGGACAGTGTAGAGGGAACTTTACTCTGTATCTAACCCGTGCTGTACCTGCCCTGGGAGTGTTTGATGGGACAGTGTAGAGGGAGCTTTACTCTGTATCTAACCCGTGCTGTACCTGCCCTGGGAGTGTTTGATGGGACAGTGTAGAGGGAACTTTACTCTGTTCCTAACCCGTGCTGTACCTGCCCTGGGAGTGTTTGACGGGACAGTGTAGAGGGAACTTTACTCTGTACCTAACCCGTGCTGTACCTGCCCTGGGAGTGTTGGATGGGACAGTGTAGAGGGAGCTTTACTCTGTTCCTAACCCGTGCTGTACCTGCCCTGGGAGTGTTTGATGGGACAGTGTAGAGGGAGCTTTACTCTGTATCTAACCCATGCTGTACCTGCCCTGGGAGTGTTTGATGGGACAGTGTAGAGGGAGCTTTACTCTGTATCTAACCCGGGCTGTACCTGCCCTGGGAGTGTTTGATGGGACAGTGTAGAGGGAACTTTACTCTGTTCCTAACCCGTGCTGTACCTGCCCTGGGAGTGTTTGACGGGACAGTGTAGAGGGAGCTTTACTCTGTATCTAACCCGTGCTGTACCTGCCCTGGGAGTGTTTGATGGGACAGTTTAGAGGGAACTTTACTCTGTATCTAAACCGTGCTGTACCTGCCCTGGGAATGTTGGATGGGGCAGTGTAGAGGGAGCTTTACTCTGTATCTAACCTATGCTGTACCTGCCCTGGGAGTGTTTGATGGGACAGTGTAGAGGGAGCTTTACTCTGTATCTAACCCATGCTGTACCTGCCCTGGGAGTGTTTGATGGGACAGTGTGGAGGGAGCTTTACTCTGTATCTAACCCGTGCTGTACCTGCCCTGGGAGTGTTTGATGGGACAGTGTAGAGGGAGATTTACTCTGTATCTAACCCATGCTGTACCTGCCCTGGGAGTGTTTGATGGGACAGTGTGGAGGGAGCTTTACTCTGTATATAACCCGTGCTGTACCTGCCCTGGGAGTGTTTGATGGGACAGTGTGGAGGGAGCTTTACTCTGTATCTAACCCGGGCTGTACCTGCCCTGGGAGTGTTTGATGGGACAGTGTAGGGGGAACTTTACTCTGTTCCTAACCCGTGCTGTACCTGCCCTGGGAGTGTTTGATGGGACAGTTTAGAGGGAACTTTACTCTGTATCTAACCCGTGCTGTACCTGCCCTGGGAGTGTTTGATGGGACAGTTTAGAGGGAACTTTACTCTGCATCTAACCTGTGAAGTGTTGTCACTGTAGGAAACGCGGCAGACAATTTGCGCACAGCAAGATCCCATGAGCAGGAATGTGATAATGACCAGATAAACTGGTTTAGTGAAGTTGGTCGAGAGATAAATACTGGGGAGAACTATCCTGCTCTTGTTTGAAGAAATAGTGCAGTGGGATCTTTATCTGAGAGAGCAGACGGGGCCTCGGATTAATGTATAATCTGAAAGACGGCCCCTCCAACAGTGCCGCACTCCTTCAGTACTGCACTGGGAATGTCAGTCGACATTTTGTGTTGAAACCTCTGGAGTGGGTCTTGAACATGACCGTCTGACTCAGAGGTGAGGGGGCACCAACTGAGCCACAGCTGACATCCTTTACACCTGAACGTCAATCAACAGCTTCACAAGTGGTTAAGGTCATTGGCAAAAGAGCCAGAGGAGCGATGAGGAGAATTGTTTTCATGATCGGGAACGCGCTGCCTGAAAGGGCGGTGGAAGCAGATAAAATAATAACTTTCAAAAGGGAGTTGGAGAAACACGTGAAAAGGAAAATATTTGCAGGGCTAAGAAAGAAAGAAAGAAAAAGAGAGAAAGAAAGAAAGAAAGAGAGAAAGAGAGAAAGAAAGGAAGAGAGAGAGACTTGCATTTCTATAGCGCCTTTCATGACCACTGGACGTCCCAAAGCGATTCACTGTTGTAATGTGGGAAACACATGGGGGGAAGAGCAGGGGAGTGGGGCTAATCGGATCGCTCTTTCAAAGAGCCAGCACAGCCACAGCCGAATGGCCTCCTTCTGTGCTGCAAGATTCTCTGATTCAATGACAACTACAGCTGGCTATGGGCTGTATATGGGCTCGTACCCTGCGTATATGTTCGTTCCCTGACAGGGAAGAGCTAATCTCCATACAGCACCATTCTAACAGCTGTCGAGAACGAAGTCTCCCTAATTATCGGCGTTCGACTCAGGAGGAAATTCTACCAATCCAACGGAAAGTGCGAGAGGGACGTCCCATCAAATCTTATTGAACTGACAACAATGATCAAATCAACCGAGACAATATGACTAAATTGCCAATCACAGCCACTGCTTTTACACGAGCCGGCTCCGTGATGAATGAATAAATAAATGCAGGCGATGGACTGATTACTCGTCCCAGTCACAAGGCAACAACCAGCACAGAGGAGCAGGAGCAGGAGCAGGAGCAAAGAACTGTTTGAAATCTGAAATAAAATAGAAAAGTGCTGGCGATGCACAACAGATGCTGCATTTTGGTGGGAGGAATGAGGAGAGGCAATATGAACTAAATGGTACAATTTTAAAAGAGGGTGCAGGAACAGAGAGATCTCAGGGTGTACAGACACAAATCGTTGAAGGTGGCGGAACAAGGAATTGGATAAATAGTTGAGAAGGGAAAACATTGCAGGGTGATGGGAAAGAGCAGGGGGAGTGGGACTAATTATACCGAGACCCCCGGCTGCTCTCTGCGGTGGACATAAAAGATCCCGTGGCACTATTTCAAAGAAGAGCAGGGGAGTTCTCCCCGGCGTTCTGGGGCCAATGTTTGTCCCTCAGCCAACATTGCGAAAAAAAGCAGATGATCGGGTCATTGTCACATTGCTGTTTGTGGGAGCTTGCTGTGCGCAAGTTGGCTGCTGAGTTTCCTACATCACAACAGTGACTACACTTCAAAAAGTGCTTCATTGGCTGTAAAGCGCTTTGGGACGTCCGGTGGTCGTGACGGGCGCTATAGAAATGCACGTTCTTTCTTTAATTGGGCATCTCTTTCAAAGAGCCGTCACAGGCTCGATGGGCCGAATGGCCTCCTTCTGTGCTGCAAGATTCTATGATTCAATGAAGTCCCCAGCTGGTTACCGATATATGGGCTCGCACTGTGTGTATATGTGAAAATTTACCTATTAACCACGAATAAAATAAGCAAGCAGAATATACAGAAGGTGGCAGGCAAAGTTGATACAGAGGGCCCTTTATAAAAAAAAAGCGTACGGATTCAACTGCTGCTGCGGAGGAGTGGGCTAGCTGCCATTCTCCATGTGTAAGCTGAGCTAGCGAGTGTTGGCATGCTATTCTACCACCAGTGGAATCGCAGCAGAGGTCGAACCGGTCCGAGCCCGAGCCCCAACCTGCTCCTTCGGGGGGATCAGGGGCTGGAATCTTGGCCGATTATTCCCCTTGCCCAGCCCAGGGGTTCTGAGGGCTATGTGCAGAAACCCCGACTGACGCCCCTGCTTTGACCCTATTTCAGACGTGAAAACTGGCCTTAACCAAACGAGGGTGTAATGATTACACGTTTTGTTGCTGCTTCTGTTTTACACTGTATGAAGTTTAAAAAAAAGTGTTTTGAGCTCATTTCGTAAACAGAAACAAGTTGACTTTCAATGCAAATAGTCTGCCTTTAATTATAGCCTAGGTTCTCTTGACAGTCGGAAAGTGTAAAAATTCTTATTCGCGACATTTGTGAAACACAGAGAGACGGAGCGAGGGAGAGTTGGAAAATGCAGCCAGGAGCCATTGCCAGTTCCTTCGCTTGTCTCATCGCCTGTCACTTTCAAACGGAAGGAACAAAGGCAAAAGACAGAGAGAGAAGGAAATGAGGGAAAGAGAAATGGAAAATAAGAGTAAAGGAGAGAGAAGACACAGAGAGAGAGAGAGACAGAAGCAAAAGAGCAGAGTCAGAGTAAGATAAGAATACGCAGGTAAGAGGGAGACAATATTCTCAGACTGATTGTGTGCAACTCCATAGGAGATACATTGGCAATATAGTGTAGTGCGCCCACTTCCTGTTTGAGTCATATTTACACGCTGTTAAAAGGGTACTTACACTATTATTTGCCAGCCTTAATTTTCTATGGCGCAGTTAACGGGTAATTAATGTGCAAATTCAGCAAGTTCTTTAAACTAACGGGGAGGCTGAGGGCGAGATGCCGTTTGCGCGAGCCAATCCGCGGAGTGACGTAAATCGACCATCGAGTTCTGGAGGTTTGAGACTCGCGGTGCATCTCTTCATCCCCTGAACTGGCTGGCCAATTTGCGGAATAATAACGGCGTGTGTCGTTAACGTGCCGTTATTGTTCTAGCAAGGTCGGGCTCATTGTGTGCTTTATGGCATATCACAGGTGATCTGCTACTGCGCGTGATACCGGAATATTGAGTTACATCGAGTCTACAGCACAGAAACAGGCCGTCTGGTCCATGCCGGTGTTTATGCTCCTCTCGCACCTTCTTCCACCCTTCTGCATCTCATTACAACAGTGATTACACTTCAAAAGTACTTAATTGGCTGTAAAGCGCTTTGAGATATCCAGTGGTCACGAAAGGCGCTATATAAATGCAAGTCTTTCTTTTTTTCTTTCACCCCATCAGCATATCCTCCTATTCCTTTCTCCATCATGTGTTTATCTCACTTCCCCTTAAATACATCTATACTATTCGCCTCAACCACTCCCTGTGGCAGCGAGTTCCACATTCTCACCACTCTCTGGGTAAAGAAGTTTCTCCTGAATTCCCTATTGGATTTATTAGTGACTATCTTATATTTATGGCCCCTAGTTCTGGTCTCCCCCACAAGTGGAAACATCTTCTCTACGTCTATCCTATCGAAACCTTTCATTGTCTTAAAGACCTCTATCAGGTCACCCTTCAGCCTTCTCTTTTCTAGAGACTAGAGACCCAGCCAGCTCAGTCTTTCCTGATAAGCATATTCTCTCAGTTCTGGTATCAGTCTTGTAAATCTTTTTCGTACCTACTCCAGTGCCTCGATATCCTTTTTATAATAGGGAGACCAGAACTGTGCACAGTCCTCCAAGTGTGGTCTCACCAAGGTGCGATACAGGTTTAACACAACTTATACAAAAGCAAAATACTGCAGATGCTGGAAATCTGAAATAAAACCAGAAAATGCTGGAAACACTCAGCAGGTCAGGCAGCATCTGTGGAGAGAGATGCTCAACAGATGCTGCCTGACCTGCTGAGTATTTCCAGCATTTTCTGGTTTTATTTAACATAACTTCTCTGCTTGTCAATTCTATCCCTCTCGAGGTGAACCTCAGTGCTTGGTGTGCTATTTTATGGCCTTGTTAACCTGGGCCACTACTTTTAGTGATTTGTGAATGCGTACTCCTAGATAAATAGATATAGATATATATATACATAAACATAGGCACACACAAACACACTGAGTTTAAATTCTTGGCTTAGTAACTCTGTGCTGCGAATTCGGATGAGCAGTGTTGTTCCCTGAGGTGAGGGGTTAAAGACTCAGTCTCTGGGAATTGTGGGTAACGTCAGCCAAAGACTGCAGAGGCCAAAGGTCACAACTGTTGTTCACGGTTTGCTACACCCATCTGCGTTGAGTCAGGGAAAATGTTCTGTTTGATGTCATTCCAAAGGACGTTTGCAGACAGGCTGCTTGCCAGCGAAACGCGTGGTTTCGCTCAAAACTGGCCGCAGCCTCTCAGAGCCCAGCCTGGTATCTGATTCGAAGTTTAGCGTGAACCTTGACTCACGACCTCCGTTTGTTTTAGCAAGTGTGAGAGGGATCCCAGCCCTCGGCTTGTGAAATTGCTTGATTCATATTTCATACAGATCTTGTCATCGCATTTGAATGAATGATAGGGGAAGGATGCTGTTATTTTTCTGTGCCTTTTTTCTCCTTCCTCTCCTGAAGCTGATGACTTTCGCTGGGGAGGGGCATGGGGTTGGGAGGGTGGTGTTCAAGTCCCATGGCAGCTTCTCTAGTATTGCATCGAGTTACTGATGCTGAGAGGCTGTTTCCTCTGGCTGGGGAGTCTAGAACAAGGGGTCACAGCCTCCAGATAAGGAGTGGGCCATTTAGGATTGAGATGATCTTGGGATGTCCCAAAGCGCTTTGCGGCCAAGGAAGTACTTTTGAGGGGCCGTCTTTGAGATGAGATGTTAAACCGAGGCCCCGTCTGCTCTCTCAGTTGGACATAGAAGATCCCATGGCCACTATTTTGAAGAAAAGCAGGAGAGTTCTCCTCAGTGTCCTGGGCCAATATTTAACCCTCAACCAAAATCACTAAAAAACAGAATATTAATATATTGGCCCAGAACTTCGGGTCTCCGCGGGTGAGTACGCACGGGGTACTCTCCCGTAAACCCAATGGAAGTGCCGGTTTCCTGCATGCACTGCGCATGCGCGGGAAACCGGCACTTCTGTTCCCCTGAACGAAGGGGTTCAGAGTTCGAACGCGTGCGCAGGAGAGGCAGTGCGTGCGCATCGAACTTACGTTTTTTTTTGCAGGTTTTCCCGGGAGGGTAAGTCTCCAGGAGTTACACATTTAAAAAGCAGGCGTAAGGCCTTTACAAGCTAAGTGGTGAATTAATTAAAATTAAAACATTTTTTCCACAGTTTTATTATTTTTAAATACTTTAAAGAAAGGTAAGTTTATTTTTAGCCCCGTTAGAAAATAAAATTATTTTTTCCAAAAATTTAAATTATTGTTTAAAATAGTTATTTCATGTAATTTATAGTTTATTTAAAAAATGTGATTAAAAAAAAAATTATTTGAAGATTTAGTGCTGTTTTGGGGCTTATAGTATTTATAAGTTTTGACAGCTCTTCCTGTCAAACTTATGAATGGAGCATTTCCTGCTCCGATTGGTTCCCCATGGCCCACGTGATCCCAGGGGATGCAGCGAACTAACTGCGCCCCTGGGATATGCAAGCACTGCGCACCGGCAGTTGGAGGAGGCCCAGGATCGGAATTCCACGCGGGCCCACAGCTCAACGGCCGGCGCGCTAGGTAAGTGCAGGTCAGGGGCTTGCACCCGCGGGAAGCCACCGACCCGAATTTCTGGGCCAATATCTTGTCATTACATAGAAACATAGAAGATAGGAGCAGGAGTAGGCCATTCGGCCCCTCGAGCCTGCTCCGCCATTCAATGAGATCATGGCTGATCATCCAAATTCAGTACCCTGTCCCTGCCTTCTCTCCATATCCCTTGAACCCTTTAGCCTTAAGAAATATATCCAACTCCTTCTTGAATATATTTAATGAATTGGCCTCTACTGCCTTCTTTGGCAGAGAATTCCACAGGTTCACCACTCTCTGGGTGAAGAAATTCCTCCTCATCTCTGTCCTAAATGGCTTACCCCTTATCCTTAGACTGTGACCCCTGGTTCTGGACTCCCCGACCATCGGGAACATCCTTCCAGCATCTAGTCTGTCTAGTCCTGTTAGAATTTTATAATTTTCGATGAGATCCCCTCTCATTCTTCTAAACTCCAGCGAGTACAAGCCCAATCGTCCCAATCTCTCCTCATACGTCATTCCTGCCATCCCAGGTATCAGCCTGGTGAATCTTCGCTGCACTCCTTCCATGGCAAGAACATCCTTCCTCAGATAAGGCGACCAAAACTGCACACAATACTCAAGATGTGGTCTCACCAAGGCCCTGTACAACTGCAGCAAGACATCCTTGTTCCTGTACTCAAACCCTCTCGCTACGAAGGCCAATATACCATTTGCCTTCTTAACCGCCTGCTGCACCTGCATGCTTACCTTCAGCGACTGGTGCACAAGGTCTCGTTGCACTTCCCCTTCTCCCAATCTATTGCCATTCAGATAATAATCTGCCTTCCTGTTTTTGACACCAAAGTGGATAATCTCGCATTTATCCACGTCATTATCACATTGCTGTTTGTGGGAGCTTGCTGTGCGCCATTGGCTCGCATTTATCCTACATTACAACAGAGACTACACTTCAAAAAGTACCTCATTGGCTGTAAAGCGCTTTGGGACATCTGGTGGTCGTGAAAGGTGCTACAGAAATGCAGGTCTTTCTTTTAAGTGATACCTATTGGCAGAATATCAGTCCTATGGCATCCTTTACTTGTCATATTCACAACATGCCCAGCACTCAGTGTCAACTGGAATGTCAGTTATCTACCAGACCCATCAGACCTTGTTTGTTGGATCTAACATGACTTTGGTTCCCCTTTTCTGTTGCAACCAGACTGTGATATATCCCTGAAACCATAATCGCTCGTTATGAAAGCAGAACTTTTTGGATGGTGGCAGAACAATGGCCAGATGAAATTCAATGCAAAATAGTGTGAAGTGATACATTTCAGCAGGAAGAATGAGGAGTGAACATAAGAACATAAGACGTAGGAGCAGGAGTCGGCCATTCGGCCCCTCGAGCCTGCTCCACCATTCAATAAGATCATGGCTGATCTGATCTTGGCCTCAACTCCACTTCCCTGCCCGCTCCCCATAACCCTTGACTCTCTTACCATTCAAAAATCTGTCTATCTCCACCTTAAATATATTCAATGACCCAGCCTCCACAGCTCTCCAGGGAAGAGAATTCCAAAGATTCACGACGCTCAGAGAAGAAATTCCTCCTCATCTCCGTTTCAAATGGGTGCCCCCTTATTCTGAATTGATGCCCCCCTAGTTCTGGATTATCCCACAAGGAGAAACATTCTCTCTGCAACTACCCTGTGAAGCCCCCTCAGAATCTTATATGTTTCAATAAGATCACCTCTCATTCTTCTAAACTCCAATGAGTATAGGCCCAACCTGCTCAACCTTTCCTCATAAGACAACCCCTTCATCTCCGGAATCAACCTCGTGAACCTTCGCTGAACTGCCTCCAATGCAAGTATATCCCTCCTTAAATAAGGAGACCAAAACTGTACATGACAGGTTGCGAAGGCTGTTAAACATATGGGATCATGGACTTTAACAGTAGAGGCAAAGACTACAAAAGCGATGAAGTTATGCTCAACCTTTATAAATCACTGGCTGGGTCTCAGCTGGTGTATTCTGTCCAATTCTGGGCACCACACCTTAGGAAGGATGTCAAGGAATTGTAGAGGGTGCGGAGGAGATTTACTAGGATGGTGTCAGGGATGAGGTACTTCAGTTATGCGGAGAGACTGGAGAAGCTGGGATTGTCGCCCTTGGAGCAGAGAAGGTTAAGGGAAGATTTGATAGAGGTGTTCAAACTTCTGAGGGGTTTTGGTGGAGTAGATAAGGAGAAACTGTTTCCAGTGGTAGAAGAGTCGGTAACCAGAGGACACAGATTTCAGATAATATGCAAAAAATTTAAATAGGAGATGAGGAGAATAATTTTTACGCAGCGAGTTGTGCTGATCTCGAATGCGCTGCCTGAAAGGGCGGTGGAAGCAGAGTCAATGGTAACATTCAAAAGAGGATTGGATAAATACTTGAGAAGGAAAATATTGCAGGGCTATCGGATAAGAGCTCCTGGGATGACACAGCTAGTGACAGCACAGAGCGAACATTAATTGAAATAAGATTGTCAAACACACTCAGAGAGGTAGTAGTATAGCTGGCATCAGAAAATGGAACAAGTATCACAGATAGGCATAAGTGGCTGAGGCACATTGTTGAGATAGTGTAGAGGGAGCTTTACTCTGTATCTAACCCGTGCTGTACCTGCCCTGGGAGTGTTTGATGGGACAGTGTAGAGGGAGCTTTACTCTGTATCTAACCCGTGCTGTACCTGCCCTGGGAGTGTTTGATGGGACAGTGTAGAGGGAGCTTTACTCTGTATCTAACCCGTGCTGTACCTGCCCTGGGAGTGTTTGATGGGACAGTGTAGAGGGAGCTTTACTCTGTATCTAACCCGTGCTGTACCTGCCCTGGGAGTGTTTGATGGGACAGTGTAGAGGGAGCTTTACTCTGTATCTAACTCGTGCTGTACCTGCCCTGGGAGTGTTTGATGGGACAGTGTAGAGGGAGCTTTACTCTGTATCTAACCCGTGCTGTACCTGCCCTGGGAGTGTTTGATGGGACAGTGTAGAGGGAGCTTTACTCTGTATCTAACCCGTGCTGTACCTGCCCTGGGAGTGTTTGATGGGGCAGTGTAGAGGGAGCTTTACTTTGTATCGAACCCATGCTATACCTGCCCTGGGAGTGTTTGATGGGACAGTGTAGAGGGAGCTTTACTCTGTATCTAACCCATGCTATACCTGCCCTGGGAGTGTTTGACGGGACAGTGTAGAGGGAGCTTTACTCTGTACCTAACCTGTGCTATACCTGCCCTGGGAGTGTTTGATGAGACAGTGTAGAGGGAGCTTTACTCTGTATCTAACCCATGCTGTACCTGCCCTGGGAGTGTTTGATGGGGACAGTCTAGAGGGAGCTTTACTCTGTATCTAACCCGCGCTGTCCCTGCCCTGGGAGTGTTTGATGGGACAGTGTAGAGTGAGTTTTACTCTGTATCTAACCCATGCTGCCTGCCCTGGGAGTGTTTGATGGGACAGTGTAGAGGGAGCTTTACTCTGTATCTAACCCGCGCTGTCCCTGCCCTGGGAGTGTTTGATGGGACAGTGTAGAGGGAGCTTTACTCTGTATCTAACCCGTGCTGTACCTGCCCTGGGAGTGTTTGATGGGACAGTGTAGTGGGAGCTTTACTCTGTATCTAACCCGTGCTGTACCTGCCCTGGGAGTGTTTGATGGGACAGTGTAGAGGGAGCTTTACTCTGTATCTAACCCGTGCTGTACCTGCCCTGGGAGTGTTTGAAATGCGAGGTTTTCCATCCAGATGTGCACAAAAATGTAATTTTAAAAATTTGCACAACAGAGCTGCAAACACTTTGTCAGCGATTTTCAGGATCTTCCCAGGAGCAATTTGGAGCTCTGAGAATGAGCGCAGTAAGCGGTGGTGGGGATGGCGGAGGCGGGGGAGGGGAAGAACAGTTATCAGAAACAAATGGAAGGAAAATAGGCAGAACAGCTGGCAAATGAAATGCGGAGAATGGAGTCACCTTATTAATTAAAACAAAACAGTGCACTGCACCGTCTGAACCACTCCTCCGTGTCTCTGATTGATTCTCAGCGACTGGGATGTGCCAGTGTCTTGACATCCTCACAGTTGAGTGGCCTTGACTTGACAGATGAACACCCCCTCCCATCAATTAGCGTTGGGTGCTCAACTAAAGTCCGATCACAAGGGCACTGTTGCTAAGGAAGAGCGGCGAGAGTAGATTGGGGCCGCCAGATCCAGACTGACAAACTCCCTGTCCCACAGGATGCAGAGCTGGGCTGCATATTTACTGATACAGATCCCGCTCGTCCTCTGTCTCCACTTCTCCCCTCAGCCCCCGCCTCCCCAGCTTTCCGTTGTCTCCCTCTTCCCTCTGCTGGCCGCCGAAAGAAATGCAGATCCCTCCAAACCGGGGAGAAAAATAATCAACCCATCGGCCCTAAATGAAAATAAAATGCTTTCCGTTCGACTGGGATCCCAGCTCAGCGAGATCGGAAATATACTCACCCAGGGAACAGTAGTAAACAGCAAGAATGATAATAACAGACTCCAGGAGGACATCGACAGACTGGTGAAATGGGCAGACACATGGCCCATGAAATTTAACGCAGAGAAGTGTGAAGTGATCTACTTTGAAAGGAAAAATGAGGAGAGACAATATAAATAAACTAAAGGGTGAAATTTTAAAGGGAGTGCAGGAACAGAGAGACCTGGAGGTGTATGTACACAAATCTTTGAAGGTGGCAGGACAGGTAGATAATGCTGTTAAAAAAGCATACGGGATCCTGGGTTTAAATAGGGGCACAGAGGACAAAAGCAAGGAAGTTATAACGAACCTTTATAAAACACTGTTTCGGTTTCAGCTGGAGTATTGTGTCCAGCTTGACACCATCCAGGACAAAACAGCCTGCTTGATTGGCACCCCATCCACCACCTTAAACATTCACTCCCTCCACCACCGGCGCACCGTGGCTGCAGTGTGTACCATCTACAAGATGCACTGCAGCAACTCGCCAAGGCTTCTTCGGCAGCACCTCCCAAACCCGCGACCTCTTCCACCTAGAAGGACAAGGGCAGCAGGCGCATGGGAACACCACCACCTCCAAGTTCTCCTCCAAGTCACACACCATCCTGACTTGGAAATATATCGCCGATCCTTCATTGTCGCTGGGTCAAAATCCTGGAACTCCCTCCCTAACAGCACTGTGGGAGCACCTTCACCACACGGACTGCAGCGGTTCAAGAAGGCGGCTCACCACCAGCTTCTCCAGGGCAATTAGGGATGGGCAATAAATGCTGGCCTTGCCAGCGATGCCCACATCCCATAAACAAATAAAAAAATGTTGAACTCGCTACCACAGTGTGCAGTTGAGGCGAATATCATAGATGCATTTAAGGGGAAGCTGGATAAATACAGGAAGGAGAAAGGAATAGAAGGATATGGTGATGGAGTGAGATGAAGAGGGGTGGGAGGAGCCTCGTGTGGAGCATAAACACCGGCACGGACCAGTGGGGCCGAATGGCCTGTTCCTGCGCTGTAGCGGGAAAAGGCGGGAGGGATGTGAGTGGCTTAAGGATCGGGGGTGGAGCAGTCCTGGCTCCTGTCCTAACAGTGGGTGTTAGGACCCTTCCTTTACACCCACGAGGGACCCGGCTCCTGTTTTAGGTGAGATGAATGTAGCAGTGACATGGGCGCACGCCCAGACTGGGGGCGGGGGCGGGGTGACTGACTGGCAAAGCTGTCACCTTTGCACCCGCAAGGCACACCGATTTCTACCCCATCCTGTAGTCATGTGTGCAAGAGTCTGGCATGGCTGGGGAGTCTAGAACCAGGGGTCACAGTCTCAGAATAAGGGGTCAGCCATTTAAGACTGAGATGAGTATATTCAAGACACAGATCGATAGATTTTTGGACTCTAGGGGAATCAAGGGATATGGGGATAGTGCAGGAAAGTGGAGTTGAGGTAGAAGATCAGCCATGATCTTATTGAATGGCGGAGCAGACTCAAGGGGCCAAATGGTCGACTCCTGCTCCTATTTCTTATGTTCTTATGTTCTTATGTTATGGCAACAGATGGCATTCTGTACAGGGTCAATCTCAACACAGCTTATCAGTGTCAGTTGTGTAATAATAGAAAAATTAAATAATATGCTTCCTAATCAACCTGGTTAATCGAGACCTTTTTGACCCTACAATGCACCCTGTCTTTAAAGGAGCCATAGTTCAGAAATTAATTGAAACCAGACTGGATTGAGGTGACATCTGTATCCTTAAGCGGTTAAAGTTTCTGAAAATTCAGCTGCATTCTGTTTCCTTGTTTTCAAGTGCACAGTTAACTGAATTTTCCGGGTCACTAAGCTTGCAGTCCCATGCAGAGCCAATAGGCGCAGGAGTCTTGGTAAATGTGAGGTTGAGTTCACGATGTGACGCCACGACACTCAGGACGTGACAAATGACACTGTTTCTGATGTTCGCTGCCGTTATGTACAGCCGTAGGATGGATAACGCCACTCGTGCACAATCGGCCAAAAGGTGACTCGAACGTACTCGCTGTAATTCATTTAGTCTGACCTTACGTTCAGACCAAACCAAATCCCAGTGGAGTTTCTGAGTTCCTCGGTTACACGAGCCCAGGTGTTTCATTCTGGAAGCCTTGTAACAGCCCCAGAACAGCCCCCAGCGCCCTTTGACTCCGATTCCAACCTGACGTGAGCTGCCTCCTGGAGATGAAAAAAACGCAATAGATATTTTAGTATTTGAAAAGAGTTTTGTCACTCTCTCAAAAATCTAGCCCAACCCCGCGTCATGGCGGAACGCTCCATGTGGTGCAGTGCCGAGCTCTAGAGGTCACATAGTTCAGGGGTCAGCTCCAGTTTCTAATGAGTCAGGTCATCACAGCAGTGAGGGTTCAACGACAAGAACTACTTGCATTTAGGGTCATTTAGGGTCAGTTAGGGTCAGTTAGGGTCATTTAGGCTCCTGACGAAGGGTCATCGACCTGAAACGTTAACTCTGCATTTATATAGCGCCTTTAACGGAGTAAAACGTCCCAAGGTGCTTCGCGGGAGCGGTGATCAAACACAATTTAACACCGAGCCATCGAAGGAGACATTAGGGCCAGGTGATCAAAAGCTTGGTCAAAGAGGTAGGTTTGAACGGCCACTCATGGGATCAAACCGGAGAAAAACAGAAAACCAGGGTAGGGAGGAGGAACACAATCCCAATGTGAGTAAAGTTTGAATCTGGCATTGGAATCAAGTGGAGATCGAGCAACAGTAGGAGCAGGAGGAGGCCATTCAGTCCCTCAAGCCTGTTCCGCCATTCAGTGAGATCATAGAATCATAGAATTATACAATGATACAGCACAGAAAGAGGCCAATCGGCCATCGTGTCTGTGCCGGCTCTTTGGTAGAGTTATCCATTGGTCCCACTCCCCCACTTTCCCCGTAGCTCTGTACATTTTTTCCCTTCAAGTATTTATCCAATTCTCTTTTGAAAGTTACTATTGAATCTGCTTCCACCGCCCTTTCAGGCAGCGCGTTCCAGATCACAACAACTCGCTGCGTAAAAAAAAGTTTCCTCATGTCGCTTCTGGTTCTTTTGCCAATCACCATCAATCTGTGTCCTCTGGTTACCGACCCTCCTGCCACTGGAAGCAGTTTCTCCTTATTTACTATCAAAACCGTTCATGATTTTGAACACCACTATTAAATCTCCCCTTAACCTTCTCTGCCCTGAGGGCAACGACCCCAGCTTCTCCAGTCTTTCCACATGTCTGAAGGTCCTGTATCTTAACTCCATTTTCCCGCATTAGCTCCATATCCCTTAACATCCTTATCTAACAAAAATCTATCGATCTCAGTCTTGGAAACTCCAATTAACCCCCAGCATCCACAGCCTTTTGGGGGGAGAGAGTTCCAGATTTGTGTGAAAAAGTGCTTCCTGAAATCACCCCTGAACGGCCTGGCTCTAATTTTAAAATTATGTCCCCTCGTCCTTGATTTCCCCACCAGAAGAAATAGTTTCTCCGGCTCTATTCTATCTCGTTCAAATCACCCCTCAATCTGCGATACTCAAAGGAATACAAGCCTAGCTTATGCAGCTGGATCCGATTTGTACAGTTTACATAGAATTACACAGAATGTACAGCACAGAAACAGGCCATTCAGCCCCACTGGTCCATGCCGGTGTTTATGTTCCACACTATCCTCCTCCCACCCCTCTTCATCTCACCCTATCAGCATATCCTTCTATTCCTTTCTCCCCCATGTATTTATCTAGCTTCCCCTTAAGTGCATCTATGCTATTCAATCTATGCTCCATGTGGTGAACCTTATCTGACACAAAACTGCACAGAAAAATTGCTGGTTGCTTGTTTTCCATCGAGCTTTGCTGAAGAACTTTCAAACCAGCAAGAGTCAGCTGCGGTGCTGTGTGAGCAGAACTTCTCTCATCCCTTTCCACACCAATAGAAATCACGTTTTTGCTGAGCGCGGCTCGATGTTAGCTCCTGATTTAGAAACGTTCCCTGTGGGATCCACTCGAGTTATTTTGGGCAGAACGCCAGGACTACTTGCAAGCAATTTGCAGGAAGCCATGGGCTGCCTTCAGTAGCACTGCAAACGCATGTTAAACAAAAATAAAACCTATTGCAAATCAGCTCCACCAAAGTCTCATGATCTGGTGGATATATTTAATATGTATATACTGAATATATTTAAGAAGGAGATAGATAGATTTCTAGACACAATAGGCATCAAGGGGTATGGGGAGAGAGCGGGAATATGGTATTGAGATAGAGGATCAGCCATGATCTCATTGAATGGTGGAGCAGGCTCGAAGGGCCGAATGGCCGACTCCTGCTCCTATTTTTCTATGTTTCTATGACCAGTTGGCTTGAGACAGCTCAAGAACAGTCTTAAACCTGGAGAGCTGCCAGTTCACAAAACAACAGTTCGAACCAATTTAGTCCTTTGAGATTAGAGGAGGACCAGAAGGATCCAATATTTTACTGGCCATGCCAGGTTCTTAGTGACATGTGCGACAGCCCACCCTGTGTCAGTCATAGAACTTACAGCAGAGAAGGTGGCCATTCGGCCCATCATACCTATGCTGGTGCTAGCTTTTTGACTGGCACTATCAACTCTAATCCCTTTCTCTAAGCCCTTTCCCCGTATCCGTTTACATTCTTCCTTTTCAAACAAGAGCCCGATTCCCAGTTAAATAATATTATCATCACTGTCTCAGTTTCCATTTGTGGTAAAACATTTGTTCCTGTAAAAACAGAATGTGTTGGAAACACACAGCCAGTCAGACTGCATCTGGAGGGCAGGCATTCTGGGTTGAGCCCATCAAGCCACAAGCCTCGAAACCCACGCTTGTCCATTCTCGCTACAGATACTGCCTGACCTGCTGAGTGTTATCAGCCTCTTTTTGTTGATATTATTTCCAGCATCCGCAGTATTTCACTTTTTATTTGCCGTGTTCTATCGAATCCGAGGGGTCGACTTTGACTTTGGGCGAGAGTGTGAAATGGGTGGAAGCGAATCGGTATTGAGACAGAGGATCGGCCATGATCATACTGAATGGCGGAGCAGGCTCGAAAGGTCGAATGGCCGACTCCTGCTCCTATTTTTCTATGTTTCTATCTGTTTTTTTTGGTTGTGGGAATTGAACTTTTCTCTCCAGAGTTTTTACACCCCTCCTCAGCCGTGGCTCAGTGGGCAGCACCTTTGCCTCTGAGTCAGAAGGTTGTGGGCTCAAGTCCCACGCCAGGAGACTTGAGCACATAGAGCTAGGCTAACTCTCCAGTGCAGTGCTGAGGGAGTGCTGCACTGTCGGAGGTGCCGTTTTTCAGATGAGACATTAAACTGAGGCCCCGTCATGTCCTCTCAGGTGGATGTAAAGGATTCCATGGCACTATTTTGAAGAAGAGCAGGGTGAGTTCTCCCCAGAGTCCTGGGCCAATATTTATCCCTTAACCAACATCAGTAAAACAGATTATCTGGTCATTATCACATTGCTGTTTGTGGGAGCTTGCTGTGCGCAAATTGGCTGCCGCGTTTCCTACATTACAACAGTGACTACACTTCAAAAAGTGCTTCATTGGCTGTAAATCGCTTTGGGACGTCCTGTGGTCGTGAAAGGCGCTATAGAAATGCAAATCTTTCTTTTTTTCCCTTGCAGGGGTACGGGTTCAACCAGGACCCACACCCTCCACCCTCCAGAACCTTTCCCAAGTGGCCAATCTTCATGCGTATGTTGAGACACTGAATGTAGGCAACTCTTCAACTTCTTGAATCTGAGTTCGAATGAGGGGTCCATTACTCATTGGAATTTAAAGAGAGTCGGGATTTACTTCAATATTATCCTTCAGCTAGCATTCCCTGCAGCTGCTGTGCCTGGAAAGGTCACTGGCCCATTCATTGCGTAAATAGTGGAAACGATAATTGAGATTAACTCGTTCTTTTAATTAAAGATTGGAAGATGTTTAACAATAATAAAATGTTAATGCGCTGGTTAATTTTTCAGCAATACAGCCAAACCTTAAGTATTCATTAATGTCTCTATTATCAGAGGAGTCATCAGCTCTGGGGTGTTATTTATATTTATTTGGCTCTAGTTATTTTCTCTCCTGACCCCTCCCCTCTCCTCTCCTCTCCTCTCCTTTCTCCCCTGCCCATCCCTTCTCTGCTCCCCTGCCCATCCCTTTACTTCCCTCCCCTCTCCTCTCTAACCTCTCTACTCCCCTCCCCTTCTCCACTCCCCTGCCTGTCCCTCTCCTCCCCTTTCCTCATCTCCCCTCTCCTCTGCTCCCCTCCCTTTTTCATTCCCTTCCCCATCCCTTCTCCCCGCTCCACTCCTCCCCTCCCCTCTCCTCTACCCTCCTCTCTCCTCTCTTCCCTCCCCTCTGCTCCCCTCCTCTTCTCCACTCCCCTGCCCCATCACTCTCTTCCCCTCTTCTTCAGTGCTCCCCTCCCCATCCCATCCATCCTCCCCTCTCCCCTCTTCTCTGCATCTCCCCTCTCTCCCACTCCTCTCCTTTCTCCCCTCGCCTCCCCTTCTCTGCTCCCCTGCCCACCCCTTGCTTCCCCTCCTCTCCCCGTCTCTCTTCCCTCTGCTCCCCTCCCCTTCTCCAAACCCCTGCCCGCCTCTCCCCTCTCCTTTTCTGCTCCCCTGCCCAACCCTCTCCTCCCCTCTCAGAAGATGCCAGACATCCTGGGCCAATACAGCTGTAACTATTTGTAACACTGAAGTCCTGATTGGTCTCCTTGGAGGAAAAGACACACCCAACAGTTTGTCTGGAATTTGTAATTAGATCCTGCCTGCCTGAGTAATCAAGTACTTTGCAATCCTCCCTCTCTCCCTCTTCGATCCTCTCTCTTTCTCTTCACCTTCAATTCTCTCTCTCTCTCCCCCTTCTATCCTCTCTCTATCTCCCCTTTGATCCTCTCCCCCTTCGATCCTCTTCTCCTTCGATCCTCTCTGCCTTCGATCCTCTCTCTCTCTACCCCTTCGATCCTCTCGCTCTCCCCCTTCGATCCCTCTCTCGCTCCCCCTTCGATCCCTCTCTCGCTCCCCCTTCGATCCTCTCTCTCTCCCCCTTCGATCCTCTCTCTCTCCCCCTTCGATCCTTTCTCTCTCCCCTTCAATCCCCTCTCTCCCCCTTCGACCCTCTCTCTCTCCCCCTTCGATCCTCTCTCTCCCCCTTCGATCCTCTCTCTCTCCCCCTTTGATCCTCTCCCCCTTTGATCCTCTCCCCCTTTGATCCTCTCCCCCTTCGATCCTCTCCCCCTTCTATCCTCTCTCTCTCTCCCCCTTCGATCCTCTCTCTCCCCCTTCTATCCTCTCTCTCTCTCCCCCTTCGATCCACTCTCTCTCGCTTCCCCTTCGATCCTTTCTCTCTCTCCTCCTTCGATCCTTTCTCTCTCTCCTCCTTCGATCCCCTCTCTCTCTCTTCCCGTTCGATCCTTTCTCTCTCTCCTCCTTCGATCCTTTCTCTCTCTCCCCCTTCGATCCCCTTCCTCTCACCCCCTGCGATCCCCTCTCTCCCCCTTCGATCCCCTCTCTCTCTCTTCCCGTTCGATCCTTTCTCTCTCTCCTCCTTCGATCCTTTCTCTCTCTCCCCCTTCGATCCACTCTCTCTCTCTTCCCCTTCGATCCTTTCTCTCTCTCCTCCTCCGATCCTTTCTCTCTCTCCTCCTTTGATCCTTTCTCTCTCTCCCCCTTCGACCCCCTCTCTCTCGCCCCTTCAATCCCCTCTCTCTCTCCCCCTTCGATCCCCTCTCTCTCTCCCCCTTCGATCCCCTCTCTCTCTCCCCCTTCGATCCCCTCTCTCTCTCTCCCCCTTCGATCCCCTCTCTCTCTCCCCCCCTTCGATCCCCTCTCTCTCGCTTCCCCTTCGATCCTTTCTCTCTCTCCTCCTTCGATCCTTTCTCTCTCTCCCCCTTCGATCCACTCTCTCTCGCTTCCCCTTCGATCCTTTCTCTCTCTCCTCCTTCGATCCTTTCTCTCTCTCCCCCTTCGATCCCCTCTCTCTCTCTCCCCCTTCGATCCCCTCTCTCTCTCTTCCCCTTCGATCCTCTCTCTCGCTTCCCCTTCGATCCTTTCTCTCTCTCCTCCTTCGATCCTTTCTCTCTCTCCCCCTTCGATCCCCTCTCTCTCTCTCCCCCTTCGATCCCCTCTCTTTCTCTTCCCCTTCGATCCTCTCTCTCGCTTCCCCTTCGATCCTTTCTCTCTCTCCTCCTTCGATCCTTTCTCTCTCTCCCCCTTCGATCCCCTCTCTCTCTCCCCCTTCGATCCCCTCTCTCTCGCCCCCTTCGATCCTCTCTCTCTCTCCCCCTTCTATCCTCTCTCTCTCTCCCCCTTCGATCCCCTCTCTCTCGCCCCCTTCGATCCTCTCTCTCTCTTCCCCTTCAATCCCCTCTCTCTCGCCCCCTTCGATCCTCTCTCTCTCTTCCCCTTCAATCCCCTCTCTCTCGCTCCCCCTTCGATCCTCTCTCTCTCTCCCCCTTCAATCCCCACTCTCGCTCTCCCCCTTTGATCCCCTCTCTCTCGCTTCCCCTTCGATCCTTTCTCTCTCTCCCCTTCTATCCTCTCTCTCTCCCCCTTCGATCCCCTCTCTCTCTCTTCCCGTTCGATCCTTTCTCTCTCTCCCCCTTCGATCCACTCTCTCTCTCTTCCCCTTCGATCCTTTCTCTCTCTCCTCCTTCGATCCTTTCTCTCCCTCCTCCTTCGATCCCCTCTCTCTCTCTTCCCGTTCGATCCTTTCTCTCTCTCCTCCTTCGATCCTTTCTCTCTCTCCCCCTTCTATCCTCTCTCTCTCTCCCCCTTCGATCCCCTCTCTCTCGCCCCCTTCAATCCCCTCTCTCTCTCCCCCTTCGATCCCCTCTCTCTCTTCCCCTTCGATCCCCTCTCTCTCACTTTCCCTTCGATCCTTTATCTCTCTCCTCCTTCGATCCCCTCTCTCTCTCTCCTCCTTCGATCCTTTCTCTCTCTCCTCCTTCGATCCCCTCTCTCTCTCTCCTCCTTCGATCCCCTCTCTCTCGCCCCCTTCGATCCCCTCTCTCGCTCTCCCCCTTTGATTCTCTCTCTCTTCCCCACCCTGGCCCTTCTCCACACGAAGCAGAGTGAAGCATGGCTGTGCAGGCCGCAGCTGCGGCACTGTTGGGTACTGCGTATGTGCAACTGGATCGAGCGCGGTACCAAACCGGCGCACATTCACAGAGAGAGCCAAAAATGCGATGCAAATAATCACTCCAAATAGTTATCTCTCAATCAACATCACTAAAACATTATCTGGTCATTTATTTTACTGCTGTTTGTGTATTAAAAAGTGTGAGGGGGAGAGTGAGATTAGACTGGGTGGGATATTAAAGGGTACGGGGAGCGAGGGGGAGAGTGGGTTTAGACTGGGTGGGATATTAAAGGGTACGGGGAGCGAGGGGAAGAGTGGGATTAGACTGGGTGGGATATTAAAGGGTACGGGGAGCGAGGGGGAGAGTGGGATTAGACTGGGTGGGATATTAAAGGGTACGGGGAGCGAGGGGGAGAGTGGGATTAGACTGGGTGGGATATTAAAGGGTACGGGGAGCGAGGGGGAGAGTGGGATTAGACTGGGTGGGATATTAAAGGGTACGGGGAGCGAGGGGGAGAGTGGGATTAGACTGGGTGGGATATTAAAGGGTACGGGGAGCGAGGGGGAGAGTGGGATTAGACTGGGTGGGATATTAAAGGGTACGGGGAGCGAGGGGGAGAGTGGGATTAGACTGGGTGGGATATTAAAGGGTACGGGGAGCGAGGGGGAGAGTGGGATTAGACTGGGTGGGATATTAAAGGGTACGGGGAGCGAGGGGGAGAGTGGGATTAGACTGGGTGGGATATTAAAGGGTACGGGGAGCGAGGGGGAGAGTGGGATTAGACTGGGTGGGATATTAAAGGGTACGGGGAGCGAGGGGGAGAGTGGGATTAGACTGGGTGGGATATTAAAGGGTACGGGGAGCGAGGGGGAGAGTGGGATTAGACTGGGTGGGATATTAAAGGGTACGGGGAGCGAGGGGGAGAGTGGGATTAGACTGGGTGGGATATTAAAGGGTACGGGGAGCGAGGGGGAGAGTGGGATTAGACTGGGTGGGATATTAAAAGTTACGGGGAGCGAGGGGGAGAGTGGGATTAGACTGGGTGGGATATTAAAGGGTACGGGGAGCGAGGGGGAGAGTGGGATTAGACTGGGTGGGATATTAAAGGGTACGGGGAGCGAGGGGGAGAGTGGGATTAGACTGGGTGGGATATTAAAGGGTGTGGGGAGCGAGGGGGAGAGTGGGATTAGACTGGGTTAGATATTAAAGGGTACGGGGAGCGAGGGGGAGAGTGGGATTAGACTGGGTGGGATATTAAAGGGTACGGGGAGCGAGGGGGAGAGTGGGATTAGACTGGGTGGGATATTAAAGGGTATGAGCAGTGAGGGGGAGAGTGGGATTAGACTGGGTGGGATATTAAAGGGTGTGGGGAGTGAGGGGGAGAGTGGGGTTAGACTGGGTGGGATATTAAAGGGTACGGGGAGTGAGGGGGAGAGTGGGATTAGACTGGGTGGGATATTAAAGGGTACGGGGAGTGAGGGGGAGAGTGCGATTAGACTGGGTGGGATATTAAAGGGTACTGGGAGTGAGGGGGAGAGTGGGATTAGACTGGGTGGGATATTAAAGGGTACTGGGAGTGAGGGGGAGAGTGGGATTAGACTGGGTGGGATATTAGAGGCTATGGTCAGTGGGGAAGGAGAGTGGGATTAGACTGGATGGGATATTAGAGGCTATGGTCAGTGGGGAAGGAGAGTAGGATTAGACTGGGTGGGATATTAAAGGGTGCGGGGAGTGAGGGGGAGAGTGGGATTCGACTGGGTGGGATATTAAAGGGTACGGGGAGTGAGGGGTGAGTGGGATTAGACTGGGTGGGATATTAAAGGGTACGGGGAGTGAGGGGTGAGTGGGATTAGACTGGGTGGGATATTAAAGGGTACTGGGAGTGAGGGGGAGAGTGGGATTAGACTGGGTGGGATATTAAAGGGTACTGGGAGTGAGGGGGAGAGTGGGATTAGACTGGGTGGGATATTAGAGGGTATGGGCAGTGGGGAAGGAGAGTGGGATTAGACTGGGTGGGATATTAGAGGGTATGGGCAGTGGGGAAGGAGAGTGGGATTAGACTGGGTGGCATGGACCTAATGGGCTAATGACCTGTATCTGTGTTGGGCCATTGACTGTTTGTGCCCTCTGTGAGTACCCAGTGACTGCGCCTGTTTTGGTCATTTTTGATTTTTAAAAAATTCATTCCTGGGATGTGGGCGTCGCTGGCAAGGCCAGCATTTATTGCCCATCCCTAATTGCCCTTGAGAAGGTGGTGGTGAGCCGCCGCCTTGAACCGCTGCAGTCCGTGTGGTGAAGGTGCTGCCACAGTGCTGTTAGGGAGGGAGTTCCAGGATTTTGACCCAGCGACGATGAAGGAACGGCCGATATATTTCCAAGTCAGGATGGCTAAGAAATAAATGGCAGCCGTGAGCATGCGCTGTTCTGTGCTGAAACGTCTTGAATGAACAGAAGTCTTTTCTTTTTTTTGAAGGGGCTGTTTCTCAGTCTAGCCCACCTCCCCCTCCACTGATGCAGACTCCCTCTAATCAGCTGCTGCAGTTTGATACCAGGCTACAGTATAAGGCAGTGGAAAATGTCACTTACTCCTGTAAACTGAGGATTTAACACGCTCGGTCCTGTTTAAGGCTTGGCTTTGGCTTCCGTGTCAAAACAGTTCCCTGTGGGTTAAACACTGCCATAAATGCACATCCTGTGTTCATTATTCTGGGAATAACCCCCAGAGTGTCACTTCGGGAGGCATTAACCTTCTGCTATCGAATCTCTCACACTTAAGGCACATTGCGATGTCACAAGAAATTAATTCATAAACTGCAGCTGAAGAAAATTAAGTGCATTTAAGCGGGTCTGCAAATCATCTTTGATATTTTAGGATGCTAATGTACTCATGTGGATGTTAAAATTGTTCGATTCTTCTTCCCTGCGTTTATAGTTCCGGCCTACTTTGGGAGCAGTTTAGCTCTCCTAATGATCTACTGTGTGAAGGCACTGTCCATGAAGCAGCTGAAGCATCAAGCCCAGAATCATAGAATCATACAGCACAGAAGGAGGCCATTCGGCCCATCGTGCCTGTGCCAACTCTTTGAAAGAGCTCTCCAATCAGTCCCACTCCCCCCTGCTCTTTCCCCACAGCCCTGTACATTATTTTCCTTTTCCAGTATTTATCCAATTCCTCTTTTGAAAGTTACTATTGAATCTGCTTCCACTGCCCTTTCAGGCAGCGCATTCCAGATCATAACAACTCGCTGCATGAAAACATGTTGTTTGCAGCACGGTGGCATAGTGGTTAGCACTGTTGCCTCACAGCGCCAGGGATCCGGGTTCAAATCCGGCCTCGGGTGACTGTCTGTGTGGAGTTTGCACATTCTCCTCGTGTTTGCGTGGGTTTCCTCCGGGTGCTCCGGTTTCCTCCCACAGTCCAAAGATGTGCGGGTTAGGTTGATTGGCCATGATAAAAATTGGCCCTTAGTGTTAGGGGGGATTAAATACGTGGGGTTACGGGGATAGGGCTTGGGTGGGATGGCTGTCAGTGTAGGGACCGGGTGCCAGGGTTTGGATGATCAGCCATGATCTCGTTGAATGGCGGAGCAGGCTCGAATGGCCTACTCCTGCTCCTATCTTCTATGTTTCTATGTTTCTATGTCATAAGAACATAAGACAGAGGAGCAGGAGTCGGCCATTCAGCCCCTCGAGCCTGCTCCACCATTCAATGAGATCATGGCTGATCTGGTCATGGCCTCAGCTCCACTTTCCCGCCCGCTCCCCATGTCACCTCATCAAAAGATCGCATGGCACCATTCTCCCTCGAGTATAGGAGATTGAAGGGTGATCTGATCGAGGTGCTTAAAATGTTAAAGGGATTCGATAGGGTAGATAGGGAGAAACTGTTCCTTCTGGTGGGCAGGGGGTTTAAAACAAGGGGGCATGAACTTAAAATGAGAGCACGGCCATTTAGGAGTGAAATCAGGGAGCACCTTTTCACACAAAGGTTAGTGGAAATCTGGAACTCTCTCAGACAAAAGGCTGTGGATGCTGAGGGTCAATTGGAGCTTTCACGACTGCGATCGATTGATTGGGGTTGAGGTCTGATCTAATTGAAAGGCAGAGCAGGCTCGGGGGGCTGAATGGCCTCCCCCTGTTGCTCTGTTCCTAGGACGGAATATTGTGCTCCTCTGATAATTATTGCTTTTGTGATTGCACATATGTGACAGTGAGGTTTTGATCTTAGTTTCCCCACTATTACTTGTCCCAGTCGGTTAACAGAGTCTCGGGATAAGGGGCTGGCCATTTAGGACTGAGGTGAGGAGGAATTTCTTCATTCAGAGGATTCTAATCTTTGGAATTCTCTTCCCCTAAGCGCTGTGGAGGCTCAGTCGTTGAGTATATTCAAGGCCGAGGTCGATAGATTTTTGGACTGTAGGGGAATCATGGGATATGGAGATCGGGCGGGAAAGTGGAGTTGAGGTCAAAGATTAGCCATGATCTTATTGAATGGCGGAGCAGGCTCGAGGGGCCGAGTGACGGAGCAGGCTCGAGGGTCCGTATGGCAGAGCAGGCTCGAGGGGCCGAGTGGCAGAGCAGGCTCGAGGGGCCGTAGGGCCGACTCCTGCTCCTAATTCCTATGTTCTTACGTTAAGGACATGCCCTTGCTGAATGATGTGGCCTGCAACTGGAGGGCTCTGTGTTAGTACCAGAGAGCCGTGGTGTGCAGCAGTCAACTTGTCAACCGCCTCTCCGGATCTCTTGGCATTCTCCTGCGCAACTTCCTCTACGCTTTATGAATCTTTGATGCAGTTTGGAAACACTGCGGGAAAGGTTTTGACAGGAGGACTCCGCTGAATTTACATGCATCAGCTCCTGGAATAAATTGTTTCTAGCTGAGGGCGAACATGTCATCCCTGGGCACATTAATTTGGCGGCTAATGCAAATTTTTATTTGGGGATTTTTAAGAAAACGTTTGCAATTTCTTTTTCATCCTCCGCGTAGAAACTGCGTCATGGAAACAGGCCATTTGGCCCAACCAGTCCGTGTTGGTGTCTATCCTCCACTCCAGCAGTAGTCCTAATCCCATGTGCCCGCTGTTAAGTCTGTGTGTTATATTGCGAATTACTACACAGACCACAAGAGTAAACTTTAACAGGACTTTACTGGTTGAAGGTCAGGGCGGATCTGCCCAATAAATCATTACACAGCACTTATATACCGGTGTGGTCACCGCCGGTATTACAGTATACAGCAGCCAAGATAAAGTAGTGCAACACTTAAAATAGTTCTCTTAAAGGTGGAACGGTTACATACAATAGTTCTCTTAAAGGTGGAACGGTTACATACACTACAATCCTCCCTTTTTAGCTTACAATATACCTATTCCCCATTAAACATAACATCATGACATATATACCCGACTTCATGAAAAAACAGTTCACAGATTCAGTCTCTGCGGGAAACAGTTCACAGATTCAGTCTCTGCGGAAAACAGTTCACAGATTCAGTCTCTGCGGAGGCGCCTCCTGCGCTTCCTGACTCGGTCCGGATAACGCCTCGGTGGTGTAGTAGTTCTCGGTGGTGTAGTAGGTTCACGTTGCTGGGGTGAATCATCCAATAGTCCTTCACTGGACTTAACAGCTTGAACTTCCGTAGCTTCAGAACCAGCTTGAACTTCCGTAACTTCAGAACCAGCATTGCTGACTTCTAAAAGCTTGAATACCTTGGGAAGTTTTTCTACTTCCAAACTGATTTGACTCAGTTCGGAGGGACCACGTGCGTGACCTGGTAGAGGTGATAATGGTTCAGATGGGTCATCATCTTCTGCTTCGTCTTTTCCTTTTCTGCTTCTTGGAGACTCTCTGGGCTCCACTCCCAGCTGCATGCACAGTTCCTCCTCCTCTTCCTCCTGCTGCCGTATCAGCGCCACCATCTTCCGGTGTTTCTTAGACTTTTCGTGATTCTTCATGGTTTTTGCACTTTGGAAGATTTCCCCACAAGCTGGGCAGAACAGGTCGTGGTAATATTCGGTGTCATACAGGTCGTGGTAATATTCGGTGTCGTCCTGAGCTAGGCCAGCGAGAGGGTCTTCTATTTCCTCCATACCCAGCTGGACGTTAGCCAGCTTTTGTTCCAAATCCAGACATCTCTCCTGAAGAGACTTCTTCATGTGTTCAGCTTCATCCAGCTTTTCCTGGGCTTCCTGCAAGTCTTTTACTAATGACATCATTTGTGATTTCAATACTTCAACTTCATTCGGAGATTGATTGATCGGACTATTCAATCCCTCTACTGGAGCAGCTGTTGCAGCATTCTGTTGTTCTACATTGACGTGAGTCAGCGTACTCTTGGCATCCAAGGGCTGCTCTGTTGCAATCTTCTCAGTCTGTGTTGCAACCTCAGCTATTTCAATAACTTTTGAGAGCTCCGAACTCCTTTCCTTTGAAGATTGAAGCTCGTGTTCAAGTTTTTCCCATTTCAGAGTCTTGTCCCTCAGCATATGAAGGAGTTGGCTGACCGTCAACTCTTCTGACATCAGACGTTTCCCAGTATCGTCGTCATGTGTTTTTGACGTATAGGCTGCAGGGCTGTTTGTAACCTTGCACTGGGGCTCCTTTGCTGCTTTTAATTTGCCATCATCCGCAGCCTCCACCATTCGAATTTCAACAAATGAATCGTCCGGTGATGCTGCACCCAACTTCAGTAGGAGCTCGGAATTCATGGCAACCAAATCAGCCTTTTCTGCCTGCAACCTGCTAACAAGCGCCTTCAGTTGCTGAACATCTTGCTCCACCAGATTAGAGCACGCACCTTCAGAAACCGAATCAGCTTTGATTCGTTTGGCCTCCTCGCGCAGACGGTTTGTGTGCTCCTGCTCCATTTTCTCCATCAGCTGCTTCTGCTGTCTTTCCAGATTCTCCCACTCTGTGTCAAAGAACTTTTTCGTTGCATTCATCTCTTGCTCAAAACGGCAAATCATTTGTTCTAATTGCTGTGGTTCAGTGGAATTCTGTTCTGATACTTTGTTCTCCTCTGAAGCATAAGCATTTATGCACTCCTTTGTTTTTCCATCATTAGTCTGCAAGTCCATTTTAGACTTGTCTTTTGCACATGGGCTGGTCTTACCATCATCAGTTCCAGAGTCTGAGCTGATTGTCTTCACCGAGTTCTCACTCTTTATTGCTTTTAGGGAGTGCCAGTCCATATTTATTTTCCTGATCCACTCCCGTCCCAGAAGTGGTGGACCTCCCTCAGGTAGTACATATAAGTCCATTCCTTGGTGTTCTTTGCCCTTGTGTCTCACCTTGACTTTTATCTTTCCGATGGGGTATACTCTTCGCCCCGTGTATGTCTGCAATACAATCTTGGTATCTCTCAAGGGTATATGTGAGAATAGCCGCTTGTAGTCCCTTCGGTTTATGACTGTTAGGGCTGAGCCTGTGTCCAATTCCATTTTCACTTGGACTCCGGCTATTTTGAGCGTGACCCAGATAGTTTGTAGGTCAGCTTCCTTACTCACATTGTGAATTCTCAGACTACCCAGTTCCTGGCTGTTGGAGTCTGAATCCGAATTCTGTTCATCCGAACTCTTCTCAGCCACCTTGTGTACCTTGCTGCACTTTTCCTGCGGTGACTTTTTTTTGTTGCTGGTCTTCTTTCCTGACCGGCATACTTTAGCTATGTGACCAAGCTTGCCACATTTTCTACATTCCTGGTTTTTAAACCAGCATTGGTTCTGATCGTGTGTTGTCTTCCCACAATGATAACATTTCGTTATACCCAAAGCCATTTGATCCACGCTGAGTACCGCTGCCTTCAACTGCATTTCCGCAGTGCCTCTCGCTGCGGCTTCGTGCGATGCTGCAATAAGGACAGCCTTATCAAGTGTAAGATCGTTCTCTTCGAGCAGTCGCTTTTGTGTTCCTTCCTTCAACAACCCACACACGAACTTGTCTCTCAGTGCCTCTGTCAGATTTTCCCCAAACTGACAGTATTTCGCTAGCCTACGCAGTTCAACCAAGTACTCCGCGTTGCTTTCCTCTTTCAGTTGCGTTCTCGCATAAAATTTAAATCGTTCCGCTAACATCAGCGGTGTGGGGTTCAAATGATCCTTCAGGACAGCAACAATATTAGCGAAAGTCTGATCCGCCGGTTTAGCTGGTGATAGAAGATGCTTCAAGAGCCCGTATGTCTTCGCACCCATTGAGTTTAGTAAGGTTAGTGCTTTATCATCATTTGATATTTTATTTGCCTTACAATATATTTCTATGCGTTCTACATACGTGGCCCAATCTTCCACCTCGGGATCAAAATCGTTGACGTTACCACGCTTAGGCATCTTCGCAATCTTTTTGAGAAACAACAACGAAATTTTTCTTTAACTTTATTTTTTCAAAAATGGCAGTTTCCCGCGCTTATCTTCTTCCCCGCCTCCGAGAATGGCGGTTTCCCGCGCTTGTCTTCTTCCCTGCCTAATTGGCGGCTTCCCGCGTTTCTTCCTCTGGCGGGAGGGGTAAAGCTTTGCCCTCGGGCGGCGACCGCTGGCTTTCGGGGTTCGCAGCCTGCGCGCCGGCTTCAGTTTATTCTGAAAGCGCGAGAACAGCTGATGGAGTTCCTTGTTCCCTTTCCCGACAGGGGCAACCGGGCGCTGGGGACAACCAGTTGGCGGCGGACAGTTCCAGCTCTTGGTCCTTTGCGGAAAGCTGCTGTAAGCCGCTGGGCGGAAATCTCGCTCGGTCTCCCTCGCTCGCACGGTCTCGTTCTCCCTCGCTCGCTCGGTCTCCCTCGCTCTCCCGCTCGCTCGGGCTCTGTCTCTCCCTCAGCGGTTTTCAATCTTGCCTCCCAGCCCCTCTCGCAGTCCGGTCCTTTCCCTCCCCCGGCTGCGGCTGAGTTCTCCGCGTTTTGTTTTTTTTATATCCTCCCGCGCCTTACGATCCCGGTCGCAGCGCCTCGTGGCCTCGGTAGCTGCCCGGCCTTTTTCACCGGTCGCGGTCGAGCTGTCTCTCGACGCTGTTGCGTCTCCCAGCCCACTTGTAGCCCGGTCTCTCACACCGGCTGCGTTCCCGCTTGTAGCCCGGTCTCTCACACCGGCTGCGTTCCCGCTTGTACCGCGGCTTCCGTGCCCTACGCTGCCCCAGTCTCAGCGCCTCTGGCCCCGACTTCTGTCCGGCTCTTTTCCCCCGGCCGTGGTCGAGTTCTCCGCCCTTATATCCTCCGTTTTTTAAAAAAAAATTCTCCCCTACTCACAGTCAACGTGGCCGACTTGCTTTTCGCCGCTGATCGGCTCACCCACCACCGTGATAGAAGGGACAGTCGCTGCCTGTTGCTGATGGAAGGCTTCGTGTCAGAATTCTTCCTTCTTCCTTGCTCTGCAGACTCGAGTCTTCTCTCAGCAGAATGACGAGGGCGGATGCCTCTTCTCGACGCCCGTTACTGCCTTGGATGTATCTCTGCCGCAGGGTAAGATCGAACTCGTCGCCACTGTTAAGTCTGTGTGTTATATTGCGAATTACTACACAGACCACAAGAGTAAACTTTAACAGGACTTTACTGGTTGAAGGTCTGGGCGGATCTGCCCAATAAATCATTACACAGCACTTATATACCGGTGTGGTCACCGCCGGTATTACAGTATACAGCAGCCAAGATAAAGTAGTGCAACACTTAAAATAGTTCTCTTAAAGGTGGAACGGTTACATACAATAGTTCTCTTAAAGGTGGAACGGTTACATACACTACACCCGCCCTGTTCCCATGTCCCTTTATGTCCCTTTCCTTCAAGCACCTATTCAATCTATTCTGCTCGGGGCAGCCCAATTTCAGGAAAGGGGGTCCGAAAGATGGTGTCGGGCCGCACATTAACATATGCAAAGGGGCCTAGCACATATTTTAGGTGGCCACCAGGGATGCCTGAAAAACCGGACGTATTTCAGGCATTTTTGAGGCGCGGGACATAGTGCTGCAAAATTTGTCCACTTGTGCCTCCACCCACCCACCCCCCCCCCCAACCCCCACCTCTGTCTTTCACCCAGAAAATGGGCCCAACGAGGTCCAATTTCCAACCCGCCAACTTCTCAACACAGCAAAGCGACGCCTGGCTGACCATGTTTTGGTCCCTTCCCCAGCCCAGGAACACTGGGTCCAGTGCAGTCGCCCAAGCTGAGAGCAGCTAATACAGCAAAGACAAGGAATCGAATCTGGAATCTTCCTGGGTCTGAATGAGGTGAGGGGGGGGGAGTTCTCCCCATTGTTCTGACCAATATTTATCCCTCAACCAACATCACTAAAAGAAACAGATTATCTGGCCATTATCACGTTGCTGTTTATGGGAGCTTGCTGTGCGCAAATTGGCTGCCGCGTTTCCCACATTACAACAGTGACTATTCCCCAAAGTACTTCATTGGCTGTAAAGTGCTTTGGGACGTCCTGAGGTCATGAAAGGCGCTATAGAAATGCAAGTTATTTCTTTTCCTTATTAACTGTGAAGTGCTTACATAGAAACATAGAAGATAGGAGCAGGAGTAGGCCATTCGGCCCTTCGAGCCTGCTCCACCATTCAATGAGATCATGGCTGATCATCCAAACCCTAGCACCCGGTCCCCTACACCGACAGCCATCCCACCCAAGCACTATCCCCGTAACCCCGCGTATTTAATCCCCCCTAACACTAAGGGCCAATTTTTTTATCATGGCCAATCAACCTAACCCGCACATCTTTGGACTGTGAAACCGAGCACCCGGAGGAAACCCACGCAAACACGGGGAGAATGTGCAAACTCCACACAGACAGTCACCCGAGGACCGGATTTGAACCCGGCAACAGTGCTAACCACTATGCCACCGTGCTTTGGGACGTCCTGATGATTTGAAAGGTGCTAATTCTTTCTGATATCCTGCTGAAGCGAAATCTGATACCTAGGTTACGAGGGGTTAAAAACCCTCACATGTTAAATAACATTCCCTGTGTTTCATCCTTCTCTCACTCAGTTATTCTGCCAGATATCAGACCCAGTATATTTGAGAATCCTTCAGTCAGAGACTTCAAAAATGTGACAGTTTGTAATCACCACAGAACTCAGAGCTCTACACAGGAACCGCCAGCCTGTGACTAGACGAGATGTCCTGTCATTCACATCAAACCCCCCCTCCGCAAAATCCTTAGTTATTAAAACAAAAAAAAGAACAGATTCAGACCAGGTTCCAACCATGAGCACAGCAATCACAGCCTAATCTTACTTGGGTTTGATTCGCTGTTTAAGGAAAGAAATACATCACAGAAGTTGCTGTTTGCTATCTTCTAGTGAGCGGTTTGATGTTTTCCACTTGAAATGCATGTCTTGCACGCTATTCCTCCTCCCTTGCATCCTCACTCTGTTGAAATCCAGACTCATTGCACTGTCATCGCAAAAACTAGAAGCCATCAATATAAGATAGTCACCAAGAAACCAAATAGGAAATTCAGAAGAAACTTCTTTACCCAGCGAGTGGTGAGAATGTGGAACTCGCTACCACAGAAAGAGGTTGAGGCGAATAGTATAGATACATTTAAGGGGAGGCTGGATAAACATATGAGGGAGAAGGGAATAGAGGGTTACGCTGATAGATTTAGATGAGGAAAGACGGGAGGAGGCTCGAGTGGAGCATAAACGCCGGCATGGACTGGTTGGGCTGAATGGCCTGTTTCTGTGCCGTATATCCGATGTAATCCTATGTCTCCTGTTTTAACTCTTTATATCCCAGGGACTCTAACCTCTCAAGTTCCTTATCTCCCTCAGTCTTCCTTTCCTCCCATGATCTATTCCTCGATTTAACCTCAGCTTCTCTCCTGTTCTTTTCGACCTTGGTCCTTTACGGCCCTTCAAATAGATTTCTCAAATTAAGGGAAATGTTGCAAATTCACCTTGGCTCAGTTGGTAACTTAAGAACATAAGAAATAGGAGCGGGAGTTGGCCATTCGACCTTCGAGCCTGCTCTGCCATTCAATAAGATCATGGCTGATCTTCGACCTCAATTCTACTTTCCCGCCCGATCCCCATATCCCTTGATTCCCTTAGAGTCCAAAAATCTATCGACCTCTGTCTTGAATATACTCAATGACTGAGCCTCCACAGCCCTCTGGGGTAGAGAATTCCAAAGATTCATCACCCTCTGAGTGAAGAAATTTCTCCTCATCTCAGTCCTAAATGGCCGACCCCTTATTCTGAGACAGTGACCCCCCCAATTCTAGACACCTCAGCCAGGGAAAGCGCCCACCTTGGCTCAGTTGGTAACTCTCTCACCTTTCAACCCGGATAGGTTGTGGGTTGAAGCCCCACTCTAGGGTTTAATCTAGGCTGACACTGCAACGTGGCGCTGAGGGAGTGCTGCATTGCTAGAAGTGCTGTCCCTTCAATGAGATGTTAAAACGAGGCCCCATCTGCTTAAATGCAATTAATTCCCTGGCACTATTGGATGAAGTGCAGGGAGTTTTCCCATTGTTCTGACCAATATCCCCACAAATTAGATTAACTGGCTGGTCATTCATTTGCTGCCTGTGGGACCTTGCTGTGTGCAAATTGGCTGCTGTGTTTACCTACAGTTCAAAATGTAATTGGTAAATTCAGAAGAAAGAAAGAACTTGCATTTCTCCAGCGCCTTTCGCGATATCAGGTTGTCTCAAAGCGCTTTACAGCCAATGAAGTATTTTTGAAGTGTAGTCACTGTTGTAATGTAGGAAATGCGGCAGCCAATTTGCGCACAGCAAGCTCCCACAAACAGCAATGTGATAATGATCAGATAATATATTTTAGTGATATTGGTTGAGGGATAAATATTGGCCCAGGACACTGGGGAGAACTCCCCTGCTCTTCTTCGAAATAGTGGCAGTGGAATCTTTTACATCCACCCGAGAGAGCAGACGGGGCCTCGGTTTAACGTCTCATCCAAAAGACGGCACCTCAGACAGTGCAGCACTCCCTCAGTACTGGCACTGGGAGTGTCGGCCTGGATTATGGGCTCAATGGGGTTTGAATCCCACAACCTTAGGAATCAGAGCTGAGAAAAGAGGAGGGAAAATCGGGAAAGTATTATTTAAGCAATACTCTGTGAGGCTACACTTGATCCTGAACACATAGTTCATTATTGGAAGCTCAGTATTTACGGAGAAGCAGTATTAAGCAGGCAATGTTTCTTTCTCTGCAATTTCGACTGGGCCCCAAGGAGGTTAAATCAACGGTATTGCGAGTGGAATTGAATGAGTGACAAAATGATTCCATCGTTACTTTCCAAATGAGGGGAGATCGAGTGGCTGCATTCACACAACTGTATCCAGCAAACTCAGCTTTTAACCTTGGCAAGTACAGACACTTATAATGGACTACATCTGGACGGAAAGAGCTGCTCCATTTATAGATACATGGCATTTTAAGATGTATTTAAGTTGTCATTCTCAAGATGCAAGAACTGAGAGACATTAATTTGTGACAGGAATTACAAGGAGGAATTACGAGCTACAAGGTTATAACAGCTGCCGGAATTCACATTCCTATCGTCCAAAATAAGGCAGAGAAGCAAATCGCTGGGAGACTGGGGGCCACCAGCGAGAGTCCACTGAGGGGTCTCTAGGTTTGTTTTCTGATTGATGGGGAAGGGACTGACACTGCCATCAAATTCGGAATGGTGCTGAACTTGTCATTCCTTCCCTCCGGGAGAGGTCTTACTCTCGTCCTTTAGCCAGCAAGAGCTTCAAGCTGCTGGTCGGATTCTTTCAGCGAGTAACCCTTCGCTATCTGCGGTGACCTCCAGACAGGACTATTCCAACCCTCTCCTGGCTGGCCTCCTACCTCGCACCCTCCTGTAAACTTCAGCTCATCCAAAACTCGGCTGCCCGTGTCCTAACTGGCACCAAGTCCTGTTCACCCATCACCCCCCGTGCTCGCTGACCTACATTGGCCCCCGGTCCGGCAATGCCTCAATTTTAAAATTCTCATCCTTGTTTTCAAATCCCTCCATGGCCTCGCCCCTCCCTATCTCTGTAACCTCCTCCAGCCCTACACCCCCCGAGATCTCTGCACTCCTCCAATTCTGGCCTCCTTGAGCTTCCCCGAGTTTAATCGCTCCACCATTGGTGGCCGTGCCTTCAGCTGTCTGGGCCCTCAGCTCTGGAATTCCCTCCCTAAACCTCTCCGCCTCTCTACCTCTCTCTCCTCCTTTAAGATGCTCTTTAAAACCCACCTCTTTGACCAAGCTTTTGGTCACCTGTCCTAATATCTCCTTATGTGGCTCGGTGTCAAGTTGTGTCTGATAATCGCTCCTGTGGAGTGCCTTGGGACATTTTACTATGTTAAAGGCGCTGTATAAATGCAAGTTTTGTTGAATTTACAACAGTGTTGAGTGACGCATGTGGCTGAGTGGCTCGGTACACCATGCTCTTTCCCGTACTCAGTTAGTAGCACCTTCTGAGTCAGAATGGTTGTGGGTTCAAGTTCGACTCCAGGGACTTGAGCACATAAAGCTAGGCTGACACTCCCAGTGCAGTGCTGAGGGAGTGCTGCACTGTCGGAAGTGCCGTCTTTCGGATGAGACGTTAAACAGAGTGCGGACGTAAAAGATCCCATGGCATTATTTCGAAGAAGAGCAGGGGGAGTTCTCCCCGGTGTCCTGGGGCCAATATTTATCCCTCAACCAACATCACTAAAACAGATCATCTGGTCATTATCACATTGCTGTTTGTGGGAGCTTGCTGTGCGCAAATTGTCTGCTGCGTTTCCCACATTACAACAGTGATTACACTTCAAAAATACTTCATTGGCTGTAAAGCGCTTTGAGACGTCTGGTGGTCGTGAAAGGCGCTATAAAAATGCAAGTCTCTTTCTTTTTCTCTCCCACACAACAATCGTAAACAAGGTGATAATGGGCTAGGTGCAAAATTCCACTCTGCGAGGGTAGAGTTGCCAAATCTATTTATACGTATTCCGGGAGGTTTCATCACGTGACTTTCCACCTCCAACTTCCCCGCCCCCGCACTCCCGCCATTGGTCGCCCGACATGGCCATCCTTGCGAAGCCCCGCCTTCCCATCCCAATTGCAAGGTGATCTGGTTACCTGATTGGATGATTCTTGACTGTCAGTCAAACGGCCTATTTCCCCCCTCCCCCCAGCTCCAATATCTTTATAACTAATAAATGAAAGTATTCAAAGAAATTGGAAAATACCCACATTTTATTTAACTGCCCCTATGATTTTTCTCCCGGGGTATTGCTCACAGCAGTGCCCTGGAGATTAATCGTCAATTCCTGGAAACTCCAGGGCCAATCCTATGCAAGGGCAAGATTGAAACCAGCCAATAACAATGAGCGCTGGAGTAATGGATTCAAAGGGACACAGTGCATTAAAAAATGCTTGGCTTTAGTGATACCACTAGTCCCGGGCAGAGTGGAGATGATCGGATAATTCCCCCCATCAATCATGCCTGGAAACCACACTGCTGTCAGTGGCTGGGATTGATTTTACGCACATCATTTGTTTTCTGTAACTTGTTCCCACTCACTGCATTTTGCTGGAGAAATAATCTTGCTATTATCGGGAGAGGTTGCTGCAGTCACGGTCATGAGTTCTGTTTGCTGCAGTTTGTAGAGACTCTGTTGAAATAGATTCTGTAGACTGCTGTACTGTTTTTTAAATAGATCCTATAGACTGTTTGCTGCAGTGCGCTGTTTAAACAGACTCTGTAGACTGTTTGCTGTAGTGCACTATTTAAATAGACTCTGTTTGCTGAGTAAAGTTTGCTGTACAAAAGACTATTTGCTGTGAGTCCTGCTGTAAGACCCTTCCCACCTCCAACTCATTGGCTGTCACAGTGGTGTCCATAAACACTCTGGTTAAAAAATGGGCCCATTGACTAGAGACGGCGCTCAAAACAAGCGACATCAATAAAATAGAGTTATTTGCACGATTTCACATAAACAAGCAATAACCGTAATGTGCAATACTTAAGGAGATGCTTACTGTCTAAGCGTTAAGTGCTTTTCTGTGAGTACATTAGCAGTATGTGAGACTCTGCAAAATTGACTTTTGAGCAACAAAGCAATTATGGGTTTGTGTGAATTTGAAATAAGACGTGGATCACCTCCACTCAACTCTCCGGGATGGGAGGGAGCTTTATCTGATCTCATGTAACGAGAGATAACTGCAAATGTCTTTTTATCGAGGTGATGCAGAGCAAGGTGATGCTGGGGAATGGAACACTTTGAGGTGTCAGCCGTGGCTCAGTGGGTAGCATTATCACCTTTGAGTCATATAAAGTTGTGGGTTCAAAGCCCTCTCCAGAGACTTGAGCACAAAATCTGATACTCCTGATGCAGTACCAAGGGAGTGCTGCACTGTTGGAGGTGCTGTTTTTTGGATGAAACATCAAACCGAGGCCCCCATCTGCCCTCTCAGGTGGACGTAAAAGATCCCACGGCCACTATTTCGAAGAAGAGTAGGGGGAGTTATCCCTGGTGTCCTGGGGCCAATATTTATCCCTCAACCAATATCGCTAAAAACAGATGATCTGCTCATATATTTCATTGCTGTTTGTGGGAGCTTGCTGTGTGCAAATTGGCTGCCGCATTTCCTACATCACAACAGTGACTCCACTTCAAAAAGTAGTTTGTTGGCTGTGAGGCACTTCATGTCATCCTGAGGTAGTGACAGGCGCTATAGAAATACAAGTCTCTCTTAAATCTACTCTTGTGCTCCAGCTCCTGAAAGGAATGAAGTCGCTCGACGTTGTTAGAAAGTCGCAGGCCAGGTTTGATTTATTGCCTCTCTGTTAGCATGCCCGAAGTCACCAGATTTCAGGCTACAAATCATAGACGCATCAGGTTCCAGACAGATAATGGTGCCATTTATATTAATTTAAGGCCCAGAACTTCGGGTCTCCACGGGTGAGTACGCACGGGGTACTCACCCGTAAGCCCAATGGAAGTGCCGGTTTCCTGCATGCACTGCGCATGCGCGGGAAACCGGCACTTCCGTTCCCCTGAAAGCAGGGGTTAAGAGGTCGAACGCGTGCGCAGGAGAGGCTGCGCGTGCGCATCGAACTTATGTATTTTTTGCAGGTTTTCCCGGGAGGGTAAGTCTGCAGGAGTTAGACATTTATAAAGCAGTCGTAAGGCCTGCTTTTTACAAGGTAAGTGGTGAATTAATTAAAATTAAAACATTTTTTCCACAGGTTTATTATTTTTAAATACTTTAAAGAAAGGTAAGTTTATTTTTAGCCCTGTTAGAAAATAAAATTACTTTTTTCAAAAATTTAAATTATTGTTTAAAATAGTTATTTCATGTAATTTATAGTTTATTTAAAAAATGTGATTAAAAAAAATGTATTTGAAGATTTAATGATGTTTTGGGGCTCGTAGTATTTATAAGTTTGACAGCACTTCCTGTCAAACTTATGAATGAAGCATTCCCTGCTCCGATTGGCTCCCCATGGCCCATGTGATCCCAGGGGTGCATCGAACTAACTGCGCCCCTGGGATACGCAAGCACTGTGCGTCGGCAGTTGGAGCAGACCCCGGATCGGAATCCCACGCGGGCCCACAGCTCAACGGCCAGCGCGCTAGGTAAGTGCAGGTCTGGGGCTTGCACCCGCGGGAAGCCCCCGACCCGAATTTCTGGGCCAATGTGTTACCTTTCATTTCTGTGCAACTCGTTTAAAATAATTGTGATAATTATGTTTGGTTAGCACTCTGTATTCCTGTTATCTGTATAAACTGTCGCACATGGGGCTTAGGGGGTTAAATTATGAGGACAGGCTGCATTAACGTGAATTGCTTTTCCTTGGGTTTAGAAGGTTGAGGGGTGACCTAATTGAGCTGTTTAAGATGATTAAAGGTGTTGATAGGGTAGCTAGAGAGAAACTATTTCCTCTGGTGGGGGCGGGGGGTGGGGGGAGTCCAGGACAAGGGGGCACAACCTTAGAATGAGAGAGGAAGACAGGAGAGGGAAAGCAGGTGAGATGGAGAGCAGGTGAGGAGAAGATGAGGAGAAGAGCGCAGGAAAGAGAGAGCGAGAGAGAGAACAGGAGAGGGAGAGCAGGAGAGGGAGAGAAGTAATGGGGCATAACCTTAACATTAGAGCCAGGCCGTTCAGGGGTGATGTCAGGAAGCACTTCTTCACACAAAGAGTGGTGGAAATCTGGAACTCTCTCCCCCAGAAAGCTGTTGAGGTCAATTGAAATTTTCAAGACTGAGGTCGACAGATTTTTCTATTGGGGAGGGTACCAAGAGATACGAACCAAAGGCGGGTAAAAGGAGTTAAGGTGCAGATCAGCCACGATCTAATGTTTACACTTCTGTTGTGTAAATAATGGCCCGTATTTTCCGATCGGAGGCTTCCTGCGTGCGAAGGCCTCCGATCTGGAAAAAATCTAGGCCCGTACCTGAGGGCTCCCGAGGTCCGGCCATTTCCGATCCTGGGCCTCTCCACGATGAAATGCGCAGGGCCCACGTATCCCAGGGGCAGGCGGTTCGCAAGCGTCCCTGGGATTACGTGGGCCACGGGGAGCCAATGGGAGAAGGGAATCTCCCTTCATACTTTTGACAGCTTAGACATGTCAAAAGTATGAATGGGGATCACTCCAAAAAGACATCAAAGTATTAAATACATTTTTTTTAAATCACGTATTTAAAATGAGTTAAAACTACACTAAATTAAATATTGTAAATAAAAATTTAATTTTTTGAAAAAAAATATAAAGTTTTTTACGAGGCTAAAAATAAACTTACCTTTTTTAAAAGTATTTTTAAATTATAAATGAATGGGAATTTTTTTTTTTAACTTTTAAACTAAAAGCAGGCCTTACGCCTCTGCTTTTATCAGGCATAAGATTTCTAAGGGTTTTCAGTGGGCGGAGGCTCTGCAGAAAGCGAACTCTCCCCCGCTGCAGAGGCCCTTCTCCAGGGCAAGCATCCGATCTGTCAAGAGGATTCTTCACAGATCGGAAATGCCGGTTTTCAGCGCATGCGCTTCGCATGCCTGAACCTGGCATTTGCGAGGCCCCTACAGGTGGGTACACACCGCGTACACACCCGTAGGCATCGGAAAATCCGGGCCAATGTAAATAATCAAGATTATTTGTATTCAGCTTTCGCCGGTTGTCTTAACATTGTTACTGCACTGGGTGAGTACGGGCCCGCACAAAGGGAATTAGGCCAGTGCCGATTTAATAACTAACTGTGGGCGTATGGAAGACAGAGTCTGCTGGCAGCTAGGTGAAATCCATCAGTACAAAGGGAACTAGTTTTGTGTTTGCAGCATCAGACACACCCAATGCTCCCCCCACCCCCTCCCCAGTAGCGTTGCCAACCCACCAGGGTTGTCCTGGCATCTCTCGGAAGTAAAGATTAATCTCCTGGACCCCGCTGCACGAACCTTTACAAAACACTGGTTTGGCCTCAACTGGAGTATTGTGTCCAACTCTGGGCATCGCACTTTAGGAAGGATGTGGAGGCCTTAGAGAGGGTGCAGAAAAGATTTACTGGAATGGTTCCAAGGATGAGAGACTTCAGTTACGTGGATAGACTGGAGAAGCTGGGGTTGTTCTCCTTGGAGCAGAGAAGGTTGAGAGAAGATTTGATCGAGGTGTTCAAAATCATGAGGGGTCTGGACAGAGTAGATAGAGAGAAACTGTTCCCATTGGCGGAAGGTTCGAGAACCAGAGGACACAGGTTTAAGGTGATTGGCAGAAGATCCAAAGGCGACATGAGGAAAAACTTTTTTATGCAGCGAGTGGTTAGGATCTGGAATTCACTGCCTGAATGGGTGGTGGAGGCAGACTCAATCGTGGCTTTCAAAAGGGAATTGGATAAGTAACTGAAGGAAAGAAATTTGCAGGGCTACGGGGAAAGGGAGGGGGAGTGGGACTAACTGAAGTGCTCTTGCAGAGAGCCGGCACAGGCTCGATGGGCCGAATGGCCTCCTTCTGTGCTGTAACCATTCTATGATTCTATGAAACTCTATAGAAAAATCATTGGGGCATTATTAAAATTTGGGGCATTTTTTCATTTTCTTAGAACACTTTCATTTATATAGTTATATAAAAATGTTGGAGATGGGGAAAGAAAAAAACACTTTGACCTGATGGGGAGTTATTTGGGGTGCCCAACTCTGGCTGGACTTATTCCTGGAGGTGACCTCCAGTTGCCCACTGCCCCGCCCTCTCCTCCACCATTGGTCACTCGGCACGCCCAACCCCGCGCCGCCCAGCCTTCCCACGGCCAAATGGGAACCAATCAGCCTCATTACCCACTTGGATGAATCACAACTTTTTTCTTATTGATTCACAGGATGTCAAGGCCAGCATTTATTGCCCATCCCTAGTTTCCCCTTGAGAAGGTGGTGGTGAGCCGCCTTCTTGAACCGCTGCAGCCCGTGTGGTGAAGGTGCTCCCACAGTGCTGTTAGGGAGGGAGTTCCAGGATTTTGACCCAGCGACGATGAAGGATCGGCCGATATATTCCCAAGTCAGGATGGTGTGTGACTTGGAGGTGATGGTGTTCCCATACGCCTGCTGCCCTTGTCATTCTAGGTGGCAGAGGTCGCGGATTTGGGAGGTGCTGCCGAAGAAGCCTTGGTGAGTTGCTACAGTGCATCTTGTGAATGGTACACACTGCAGCCACGGTGCGCCGGTGGTGGAGGGAGGGAATGTTTAAGGTAGTGGATGGAGTGCCAATCAAGCGGGCTGCAACTTCAGTCAAACGGCCCTTTCTCTCCCATCTCTAATGTTCATTTTTTATAAGCAATAAGCCAAAGTGTTCAAAGAAAATTTTAAAAAGCAGTTTTTATTAATGCCCCCTATGATTTTTCTCCCTGGGGTTTACTCGCTGCAGTGTCCTGGAGATTAATCTTCAATTCCTGGGGAGTCCCGGACAATCCTGGAGGGGTTGACAATCCCTTAGTTTTGTTGTAACATATCAGGCAGGCATGAGAATGAAAACATGTACAGGAAAATATCGACTGAACTCCAACCAGTGATAAATCCCTGATTCACTATAAATATGAGTGCTGGGTCTAAAAGCATGTATAAATATTATATAAAATACTGCCCATATTAATATTTAACTGTAAAATCACATGTCTTTATATTTATAGAGCTTTTAGTGCCCCTGTTGCTGTTGCCATGGTAATCTCTATGAACATTCCTTTACTGTACTTCAAAGCAGCCGACCGCTGACACTGGGAGTCTCACCCCACCATTGGCAATAGGCCGATCCACACACACCGTGAAGGCAGCGGGTTTGCACCTTGGTTAGACTACAACAACAACAACTTGCATTTATATAGCGCCTTTAACAGAGTAAAACATCCCAAGGCACTTCACAGGAGCGATTATCAAACACAATTAGACACCCTATTAGGAGATATTAAGACAGGTGACCAAAAGCTTGGTCAAAGGGGTGGGTTTTAAGGAGCGTCTTAAAGGAGGAGAGAGAGGCGGAGAGGTTTAGGGAGGGAATTCCAGAGCTTGGGGCCCAGGCAGCTGAAGGCACGGCCGCCAATGGTGGAGCCATGAAAATCGGGGATGCGCAAGAGGGTAGAATTGGAGGAGACGCAGAGAACACGGAGGGTTGTAGGGCTGGAGGAGGTTACAGGGGGGAGCAAGGCCATGGAGGAATTTTAAACTCGAGGCGTTGCCGGACTGGGAATCAATGTAGGTCAGTGAGCACAGGGGGCGATGGATGAAAGGGACTTGGTAAGAGTTCGAGTTTGGATAAGCTCCAGTTCTCTCTGGGAGTACTGTGCACTGTTCTGATTTCCATATTACAAAAACAATATAGAGGCGCTGGAGAAAGTGCAAAAAAAATGTACTAGGATGATATCAGAACTGAGAGATTGGAACTTTCAAGCAAGACTGCACAGGCCGGGGCTCTTTTCTCTAGAAAAGAGAAGGCTGAGGGGTGACCTGATAGAGGTCTATTAAATTATGAATGGGTGTGATCGGGTAGACGTAGAGAAGATGTTTCTACTTGTGGGGGAGACCAGAACTAGGGTCAGAAATATAGGATCGTCACTAATAAATCCAATAAGGAATTCAGAAGAAATTGAGAGGCCTGAGGAGGGGAGAGGTCTGGAAAGTGGACAGTTGGAAAAGTGGAATGTTAAAACAAGGCTCCTGACCGGGAATGAAGTAGGGTTTTTTTTTCTGGGCAAATTGACAACCGTGTCCAGACTCCCCCAAGGACCGAGGAAGCAGATAGGATTAGGCAAGTGCACTTTGTCCTGTGCTCCAGACTGTCTGAACAGCCAAGACCATGATTGAAGACCACTGCATCGATAAGATGAGTGAGTGTAGGGGTGTGGCAGGAGATAATGAGCTGTCACAGACTTAAACTGACCTCCACAATACCGAGCATTCTCTCCAGCAATGCCCGGCATACAGTCTGAGGCAGTGGCCCAGGATTTAATCAAGGATAATGTAGTTTTGCGTCAAGGGAGAGTCATTCTGGATTCATTCTGAGATGATGGGCTCAATAACACTCATCAGAAAGGCGCTGGAGAAGAATCTGGCTCATAACAGCAACCAAATTAACTAGATTAGGGAAACATTTGCATGCGTCAGTTTTGAGCACTCCCTGGTGGCTTATGCAGGTTCCACAGATCCCGTCTGGCTCCAGCTATCAATTAGCTTTCCTTGTTGAGAGGCACTATCCAACTAACATTTTGTTTTTCCTCGCGTCACGTGGGTGACGTTTTTCACACAAAGGCTGGTGGAAATCTGGAACTCTCTACCCCCCCTCACCCTAGCACCCCGCCACCCAAAAGGCGGGGTGCGGGGCAGGGGGCAGGGTCCATTGAAATTTTCCAAGACTGAGAGTGACAGATTTTTGTTGGGTAAGGGTATCGAGGGATTATGGAGCAAAGGGTGGTAAATGGACTCGAGGTTTTTCATTGGCTGCTAAGTACAATGGGACATCTTGAGGATGTGAAAGTTGCTATATAAATGAAAGTTCTTTCTTTGTTTTATAGTAACAGGGTCGTCACTCATTCTAACTCATTCAGCATAGTGGGCACAACAGCATAGTGGGTATGTTACTGAACGAGTAATCCCGAGGTCTAGACTATTAACCCGGAGACGTGAGTTCAAATCTCACCACGACATTTGGGGAAGTTAACTTCAGTTAATTAAATAAATCTGGAATAAAAAGCTAGCATCAGTAATGGTGACCATGAAACTACCAGATTGTTGTAAAAACCCAACGGGTTCACTAATGTCCTTTAGGGAAGGAAATCTGCCGTCCTTGCCCGGTCTGGCCTATATGTGACTCCGGACCCACAGCAATGTGGTTGTCTCTTAACTGCCCTCTGAAATGGCCCAGCGAGACACTCAGTCATATCAATTAATAAAACTGCAGCGATGGACTGCTCACCACCACTTTCTCAAGGGGCAGTTAGGGATGGGTAATAAATGCCGGCCTTGCCAGCGAAGCCCACATCCGGCGGATGAATTAAAAAAAAATTGAAACTACTGATGGAGCACTGATATTAAAACCACCTTCAACTAACAGGTTCCGAAAGAAATTGAATTGCGTGCTCCTGGTTTGCGCAAAACGCACAAGAACTTTCATCGATGGAGCAGCTTATCTCAGGGCATCCCATAGCGCGTCACGTACCACCATTTACTTTGCAGAGTAGTCTCCAATGTTCCTGTTAAGCTGCGCAGCGGTCTGGAGCTCTAGCGTAGGCCGGCTCACCAGTTTTTAAATGGGAAAACCGCGCATGCGCGGAAATTTGATCGGGCCACGCCGCCCGTTAAAGGGGCCGCGCACCCCCCAAAAAAAACTAGAGGGGGACTTTGGTAGTCAATGTTGCTATTTATGCGCACAGGAAGATCTCCAAAAAACCAACAGCGCGACGAATGAACGGTTAATCTGTATTTTGGTGGTGTTGACACATTGAGGAATGTTGGGACACCGGGAGAACTCCCTGATCTTCATCAAACAGTGCCGGGCAACCTTTAACATCCACCTGAACTTGTCAGATGGGGCTTCAGTTTAACACGTCCGCCAAACCCACAACCTTCTGACTCAAGATTGCACCCACCCACTCCGCCCCTTGCAATTGAGCCAAGCTGACACAAGACATTAAGAGTGCATCAGACCGGAGAGCAGTCAAACCCGCGTCCGAAAGGCCGACATTTAGATCGACATTGCCCTGCGCACTAAAGAGAAACAAGATCGCAGCAGAGAGGCAAATGCCTTCAGGTTTGAGCGCAGATGTGTCAATTATAAAAACAAGGGCCTCATTAACCTGCAGTCGACAGATGGTTGCAGCCCTCCCACTGTCCTCGATGTATTCCTACTTCAGGAGATGAGTTGACGATATTCCCAGTGGTTCGTTGGAGGAAGTTGAAGTGGAATGCACAGCGATTAGAAATTAGGTAAGGAGAATTATTATTAGGGTTTCATTTTTCAGCTTGCTTTGGCCAATTCCCTCGATAGGAGTTGATGACGTAAATAAAGAGAAACTATTTCCTCTGGTGGGAAAGTCCAGAACATTAGGAACATAGGAACTGGAGTAGGCAGTTGAGCCCCTCGAGCCTGTTCTGCCATTCAATGAAATCATGGCTGACCTGCGGCCTAACTCCATCTTCTTCTTCTGTCGTCTGGTAGTAGCAAAGCAAATCAGATGTCAATATCTAAGCCAGATATCCAGGCCAAAGCTTCTGGTGTAACAGTGTGGATATCTTGTAGGCAGCCTGTGAATTTCCTCTGAGGGCAATACTCAATGATGGGCTCCAGGGTCTGATTAGGAGTTCCACAGTCACATGATGGAGATGCTTTAATCTGCCATCTATGGAGAAGGTGGCAGCATCTACCATGAGCGGTTCTGAGGCAGTTGATGGTTGTCCACTGTTTGCGAGGAAGGTTTGATCCTTCAGGTTGTACTGTGGGGTCCTCTATAAGGAATCCAGTCCGTATGTCACAGTTCTTCCAAGCATTTCGCCATCGGTCATCAAGACTGAGGGGAGATCGCTGAAGGGCTTCAGCGATGGTCCGAAATGGCCTTCTAGAGTTGAGAGGGGCTGGCGGTAGGTTGTTCAAGTTGGCCTGGATCGGCATGTCTTTGCTGGTGTAGCAGTTGTTTTCTCTGGAGACTGCATATTCTCGGCGTGGGTGAGGTGGTGTGATGTTTGCAAGCACGGGCAGCCAAGGTGTTGGTGTCAATAATAGAGTACCAGTGATAATTCTCATATAGAATTCAGCTGGACATCAACGGATTTGATATGCGGATTTGATAGCCATGCCGGAGAGCAGTGATGATGATGACAGCCTCCTCGTGGCCCACCCTGTTACGTGATCTTAGATCACAACTAATGTCGGCTCAAAGGACACCAAACTTGTCGTTAAATCGACCTCCCGGTGACAGTAGCAAACCAAGCCTAACTCCATATACCCGCCTTTGCCCCATATCCCTTAATACCTTTGGTTAACAAAAAGCTATCAATCTCTGATTTAAAATTATAAATTGACCTAGCATCAATTGCCGTTTGCGGAAGAGAGTTCCAAACTTCTACCACCCTTTGTGTGTAGAAGTGTTTCCTAATTTCACTCCTGAAAGGTCTGGCTCTAATTTTTAGACAATGCCCCCTAGTCCGAGAATCCCCAACCAGCGGAAATAGTTTCTCTCTCTCTACCCTATCTGTTCCCCTTAATATCCTGAAAACTTCGATCAGATCACCCCTTAAACTTCTAAATTCTAGGGAATACAACCCTAGTTTGTGTAGGACGTAGGTTCAATCTCCATTCCAAAGACTTGAGCACAAATCTAGGCTGACAGTTAAACCGAGGCCCCCTTCTGCCCCCTCAGGTGGACGTAATAGATCCCGCGGCCACTATTTGGAAAAGAGCAGGGGAGTTCTCCCCGGTGTCCTGGTATAATATTTATTCCTCAAACAAAATCTCTAAAAAAACAGATGATCTGGTCATTTATCTCACTGCTCTTTGTGGGACCTTGCTGTGCGCATATTGGCTGCCTTGATCCCTACGTTACAAAAGTACTTCCTGGGCTGTAAAGCGCTTTGGGAAATCCTGAGGTTGTGAAAGGCGCTGGAGAAATACAAGATCTTTCTTATATTGTGCTGCGGTTTAATATAGCGCACTGGGTGCCTCACTTCATTGCCAGCCTTGCATTTGAAATGCAATCAGGAGCGTTGTGCTGGCTGCCAAACAGCTGTCACGTGACAATGAGACACTGTAAGGCATTGAGCCGGCTGCAAGCACTGGGGGTCCAGACTACAAGCCAGGAGATTGGATCTGGAGACCCATCGAATTCACGTTACAGGCCAGCGGCTTGGGCTCCAGCCCAGGGGGACTCACTCTACGAGCCAATGACACCGAAGCTACAACCTTTCGAGACAGCTGGCCTGGCTTCAACCACCAAAAACTTGGTTGATGTTAATGAGCACTAAAGCCCAAAGTCGATCTTCACTGGATAAGCCAACCCTTCACTGGCAGGAGGGTTGGTGTCCTGGGGCCACTGACAGGAGGGCCGGTGTCCTGGGGCCACTGACAGGAGGGCCGGTGTCCTGGGGCCACTGACAGGAGGGCCGGTGTCCTGGGGCCACTGACAGGAGGGCCGGTGTCCTGGGGCCATTGACAGGAGGGCCGGTGTCCTGGGACCACTGGCAGGAGGGCCGGTGTCCTGGGACCACTGGCAGGAGGGCCGGTGTCCTGGGACCACTGACAGGAGGGCCAGTGTCCTGGGGCCACTGACAGGAGGGCCGGTGTCCTGGGGCCACTGACAGGAGGGCCGGTGTCCTGGGACCACTGGCAGGAGGGCCGGTGTCCTGGGACCACTGACAGGAGGGCCGGTGTCCTGGGGCAACTGACAGGAGGGCCGGTGTCCTGGGACCACTGACAGGAGGGCCGGTGTCCTGGGGCCACTGACAGGAGGGCCGGTGTCCTGGGGCCACTGGCAGGAGGGCCGGTGTCCTGGGGCCACTGGCAGGAGGGCCGGTAACCAGAGGAGACAGATTTGAGATAATTGGCAAAAGAACCAAAGGGGTTCTCTCTACCTCTTCCTCCTCCTTTAAGACGCTTTTTTAAACTGACCTCTTTGACCAAGCTTTTGGTCATCTGCCCATACATCTCCATATGTGCCTCGGTGTCAAATTTTGTCTGATCGTCACTCCTGTGAATCGCCTTGGGACATTTTACTATGTTAAAGGCGCTATATAAATACAAGTTGTTCTTGTTGTTGTTGAGATGAGAAGAAATCTTTTTACGCAGCGAGTTGTTGTGATCTGGACTGCGCTGCCTGAAAGGACGGTGGAAGCAGATTCAATCGTAACTTTCAAAAGGGAATTGGGTAAATACCTGAAAAGGAAGGATTTGCAGGGCTATGGATGAAAGAGCAGGGGGGAGTGGGACTAATTGGAGAGCTCGTTCAAAGAGCCGGCACAGGCACGATGGGCTGAATGGCCTCCCTGTGTGCTGTAAGATTGTGTGATGCTAGGTATCTTTTATTGTTTTAGTGCTTTCTGCAGGGTTATTATGGCGTGTTGTTTTTCGAATCAATCATCGTTCCCACTGCAGCGATGATTTCACTGGGACGCCATCACTGGAGAGGTTTCACGATGAGCAAGTGCAACAACTGGTTCTGTCGCTGGAGGCTGTATGTGCTCTTTCAACGCACTTACCTCCCCTTTACCCCCCCCAACCCCCGTCTCTCCTGAAGGTGCCGACTCAGGCTGGGGTGCAATTCCACGGGTACCGACGGCATCTTACCCATGCGGCCACAGTTCATGCGTGAGATCAGCCATAAGTTTTATCTGCAGGGGGGAAAGCCAATCACTGGGTAGGGGGGCACAGGGTGAGGGCGGGGGTTAGGGGGGGTGGTAGGTGTAGATGGGTCCAGCAGTAGGTGGTCGGATTTTTGTGGGTCTTGGAGGAGCATTCGTGCTTTAAAGAAAACTAGACACTCACCTGGTTTTGGAGAGGTCCCTTTAATTGGTTGGTTAAGCTGCCCAAACATCAATGGGTGGAGTATGTGCGAAAAATGCTCCACCCCTCAGCACCCATGTAGGTCACAGGGTCCTCATTAGCATATTAGGACTAGTCCCTGCCCTGAAACAGGCAGGTGCTTGGGCCCGTAAGAAGAAAGAAAGACTTGCATTTATACAGCGCCTTTCACGACCACCGGACGTCTCAAAGCGCTTTACAGCCAATGAAGTACTTCTGAAGTGTAGTCACTGTTGTAATGTGGGAAACGCGGCAGCCAATTTGCGCACAGCAAGCTCCCACAAACAGCAATGTGATAATGACCAGATAATCCGTTTTTGTTATGTTGGTTGAGAGATAAATATTGGCCCCAGGACACTGGGGAGAACTCCCCTGCTCTTCTTTGAAATAGTGCCGCGGGATCTTTTACGTCCACCTGAGAGAGCAGACCTCAGTTTAATGTCTCATCTGAAAGACGGCATCTCCAACACTGCAGCACTCCCGCAGTACTGCACTGGGAGTGTCAGCCTAACTTTATGTGCTCAAGTCTCTGGAGTGGGACCTGAACCCACAACCATCTGACTCAGAGGCATGTGTGCTACCAACAGAGACCCCATGGGAAACTGGCAGTGGCCGCGGGACTGTGGCGGTAAGTGTATCCCCATGATTTTCGGCACATCATCCCTGTGTTCACTGACTTACATTGGCTCCAAACCAGCAACGCTTCAACTTTAAAACTCTCATGTCATGTTCAAATCCCTCCCTGGCTTCGCCGCTCCCTATCTCTGTAACCTTCTCCAGCCCCACAACTAATGTTGCCTTCAATATTGTTTTTGGGTGCGCGGCCCATTCAAAATAATGCGCAGCCTAAAGGGAATATTGCCTACAGCCCTCCGAGATCTCTGTGCTCCTCCAATTCTGGCCACTTGCCCATCCCCGATTTCCATCGCTCCACCATTGCCGGCCGTGCCTTCAGCTGCCTGGGCCCCAAGCTCTGGAATTCCCTCCCTAAACCTCTCCGCCTCTCTCTCCTCCCTTAAGCCGCTCCTTAAAACCTACCTCCCTGACCAAGCTCTTGGTCACCTGTCCTAATATCTCCTTATGAGGCTCGGTGTCAAATTCTGTTTGATAATCGCTCCTGTGAAGCGCCTTGGGATGTTTTACTATGTTAAATGCGCTATATAAATGCAGGTTATTTTTTGTTGTTGTTGTTACCACGCCATTCCTGCTCGATGACGGCAGTGGCGGAAGGGTCGGTAACCAGAGGACACATAGTTAATGTGATTGGCAAAAGGACAGGAGAAAACAATTTTTTATGCAGCGAGTTGTTGTGATCTGGAACGCGCTGCCTGAAAGGGCGGTGGAAGCAGATTCAATAGTAACTTTCAAAAGAAGAATTGGAGAAATAGTTGAAGGGATAACATTTACGGGGAGTTAAAATCAAGTATAAGTATGTCACTATACCCTGCAGACATCTCGGACACTCTCCTGGTGAGCCCCCAATCCCAGTGGGATATTCGTGGGACAGGATGCGTGGGGAGGGGGATGGGTGGAGAGAGCGGAGCACTGGGATGAGATAAAAGAGAATACTGGAGAAGCAATAAACCGCAAGGCACAATAAATTGAACATAAGAACATAAGAAATAGGAGCAGGAGTCAGCCATTCGGCCCCTCGAGCCTGCTCCGCCATTCAATAAGATCATGGCTGATCTTCTACCTCAACTCCAATTTCCTGCACTATCCCCATATCCCTTGATTCCCTAAGTGCCCAAAAATCGATCGATCTCTGCCTTGAATATACTCAATGACTGAGCATCCACAGCCCTCTGGGGTAGAGAATTCCAAAGATTCACCAACCCTCTGAGTGAAGAAATTCCTCCTCATCTCAGTCCTAAATGGCCGACCCCTTATTGGGGGAAAAAAAGTTTAAAAAGTGCCAAGTTACTTTACACTATCACCCGGGTCGTCCTGATCAGCTTTTCCTGTCAGGTACCATACGTCTCAGAGCGAGACACAAGCTGTCTTTCTTCAAAAGAGACCACATTCTCTTCTGTGAAATCAACTTTCCTTTCATGATTCTAGGAGGGAATATATCGGACTAAGATAAAAATGCTTTCTCTCCCTAAGCTTTTAGCCAAGCGTTTGAAATGCTGCCTTTTTAATCTGCTCAGCGATTGTGAATATATTTACAGAGCTGAAAGGGATGCTTCAGGAATGCCTCTTTATATATAATTATAATATCAGGAGAAAATTGGACTATTATATATCAGGGGCTCTTTTCTCTAGAAAAGTGAAGGCTGAGGGGTGACTTGATTGAGGTCTTTAAGATTATGAAGGGTTTCGATAGGGTAGACGTGGAGAGGATATTTCCACTTGTGGGGGAGACCAGAACTAGGGGCCATAATTATAAGATAGTCACTAATAAATCCAATAGGGAATTCAGGAGAAACTTCTTTACCCAGAGAGTGGTGAGAATGTGGAACTCGCTGCCACAGGGAGTGGTTGAGGTGAATAGTATCGATACATTTAAGGGGAAGCTGGATAAACACATGAGGGAGAAAGGAATAGGAGGATATGTTGATAGGGTGAGATGAAGAGGGGTGGGAGGAGGCTCGTGTGGAGCATAAACACCGGCACGGACCTACTGGGCCGAATGGCCTGTTTCTGGGCTGTACATTCTGTGTAATATGTAGTCCAATTTTTCTCCTACCTTCTCCTTGCTTGGATAAAAAGAAAAGACTTGCATTTCTATAGCGCCGTTCACAACCACCGGACGTCCCAAAGCGCTTCACAGCCAATGAAGTACAGCTGCACAGGGTAACCTCTCCATTAGTTCACCCACGGGCATCGTTATTCCTGTGTTAGCCTGGACGGTGGAGGGCATCACTGATGGGTCCACTGCAGTGCGCTGTGCACTGTCCAGTCACTGAGCAGTGATAAGGTGCAGGAACCATAGAATCATACAACACAGAAGGAGACCATTCGTCCCCTCGTGCCGGTGCTGGCTCTTTGACAGAGCTGTCCAATTAACCCCATTCCCCCAACTCCCCCCCCTCCGCTCTTTCTCCATAACCCTGCAAATTAATTTTTTTCAAGTATTTATCCAGTTCCCTTTTGAAAGTTACCATTGATTCTGCTTCCACCGCCCTTTCAGGCAGCGCAGTCCTACATTACAACAGTGACTCCACTTCAAAAAGTACTTCATTGGCTGTAAAGCGATTTGGGACGTCCGGTGGTCGTGAAAGGCGCTGGAGAAACACAAGTCTTTCTTTTTTCTTTTTCAGATCACAACAACCCGCTATGTTAAAGATATTTCCTCATCCCCCCCCCCACCCACTCTGGCTCTTTAACCAACCACCTTCAATCTGTGTCCTCTGGTTACCCACCCTCCTGCCAGTGGAAACAGTTTCTCCTGATCTGCTTTTATCGAAACCCTTCATCATTTTGAACACCTCCATTAAATCTCCCCATTACCTTCTCTGCCCCAAGGTGAACAAAAATGTACTTTTTTTTTAACATGCGTTCTCGGGTAATGTGGGCATCGCTGGCAAGGCCGGCCTTTATTGCCCATCCCTAGTTGCCCTTGGAGAAGGTGGTGGCGCGCTGCCTTCTTCCTGAGCCGCTGCAGTCCGTGATGAAAGCCCAGTGAATTTTAATTCCTTTTGGTTTGCAAAAGTTGGTGAAGTGAAGTTGACATCTCCGAGAGACACCACCGGTTGTTGTCTGACAAGTTGTCCCAGGGCTTTAGCCAATGTTATATGTTATTCAGTTAATATTTAATTAGTTTTGGAAGATTAAACCAGACGTTCGCTCCAGCTTCAACATTTCTCTGCTGCGCATTTGTCAAAAAAAAATCACAGAGGATTTCATCCATATATTGAACACAAGCCTTGGAAGATCTTACAAAGAATCTGTCAATTTACAAGTGTGAATTCATCTGCTGAAGAGTCAAGGCACTTGGATTAATTAACCACGAGCCACTTCTGCGCCTGGATTAATTAAGTACGAAATCATCTAATGGTCGCACAATTACCGGGAGTTTCAGATTATAGGTCCCCAGCTCCCCTGTAGACTGACTGGATAAAGGCTGCTCCTGACAGGGTAGTACGTCCCACAGACCAACAGGCCCCACATTCCATTTCCAGCCCGTGCTAGTCAGCTGTTGTCAGCTGAGGCTGTAGTTGCCTCTACAATCACCCTCAGCGTTCCGCTCTGAGTTAGGGAAGGGGTTCCCGCTCCTGATCGCTGCCCAGTGACTCTGGCTGGAAAGTGTCTGTGTGTGCGTCTGTGTCTAAGTGTGCTGTGTGTGTGTCTCTCTCACTTTGCGTGTCTGTGTGTTTGTGTGTGTCTGTGTGTCTATGTGTCTGTGTGTTTCAGTGTGTGTGTCTCTGCATGTGTGCATGCCTGTGCCTATGTGTGTCTGTGTCTGTGTGTCTGTGTGTGTGTCTGTGTCTATGTGTGTGTGTCTGTGTCTGTGTGTCTATGTGTCTGTGTGTGTGTCTGTGTCTATGTGTGTGTGTCTGTGTCTGTGTGTCTATGTGTCTTTGTCTGTGTCTATGTGTGTGTGTGTCTGTGCCTATGTGCGTGTCTGTGTGTCTATGTGTCTGTGCATTTCAGTGTGTGTGTGTCTGTGTCTATGTGTGTGTGTGTCTGTGTCTGTGTGTCTATGTGTCTGTGTCTGTGTCTATGTGTGTGCGTGTCTGTGTCTATGTGCGTGTCTGTGTGTCTATGTGTGTGTGTATGTGTCTGTGTGTAGATGTTGGGTGAGGTCAGGATTGGACTATAACAGGCAAATGCCGACACTCATTTCAATATCCAGGCTCACACATAAAGAATGAGCACGTGGAGTTGACAATGGAGTCTGACAATCGTTGTTAGAAATAACAGCCGGAGAGAAAGCTGTCGGGGAAATTGTTCGCGTTGCTGATTTCTTTGTTCACCATCAGTTTCCCCATTTGGAGGGAAATTAAGTTTAAATTTTTAGCCCCCACCATAGTTCCTATCGGCGTGCTCAATGTTTGTTTCTGGCTCTACCACAGTGTCAGCTGTGGCTCAGTGGGCAGCACTCTCTTGCCTCGGAGTCAGAAGGTTGTGGGTTTTAAGTCCCAATCCAGAGACTTGAGCACAAAATCTAGGCTGACACTCCAGTGCAGTGCTGAGGGAGTGCTCCAACCCAGGTGAGGCGTTAAACCGAGGCCCCGTCTGCTCGCTCAGGTGGACATGAACGGTCCCATGGCACTATTTCAAAGAAGGGTAGGGGAGTTGTCCCCAGTGTCCTGGGGCCAATAGTTATCCCTCAACCAACATCACTAAAAACAGATTATCTGGTCATTACCTCATTGCTGTTTGTGGGATCTTACTGTGTGCAAATTGGCTGCTGTGTTTCTCAGGATGAAGTACTTTGGGACGTCCTGAGATTGGGAAATGCGCGATATAAATGCAAGCTCTTTTTAAAAAGCCGTGGATTAAACATCATCCTTTCCAAGGCCAGCAGTTCTGAGATAGAAAGCCTCAATCAATACACACCTGGCTGTCTGACAGCAACAACATCTGGACAAGTGTTATTGCTTGTTGCAACTGTGAATGCTTCACTCATCTGTCTGTTAAAGGGAAGTTACCACAGTGTACAGGTCAGTAAACTATTGACAAAAGTACGTCATTTAGTTAGAAAGGCTTCAATGGCTGGGAGACTGACCAAGAGTTGAAGCTTCCTTCCTTCTCCCTCTCCTCCCAGGTGTCAGCCGGGGCTCAGTGGGTAGCACTCTCACCTCAGAGTCAGAACGTCATGGGTTCAAAGTCCCACTCCAGAGACTTACATAGGATTATATAGTACATATAGCACAGAAACAGGCCATTCGGTCCAACCAGTCCATGCTGGTGTTTATGCTCCACTCGAGCCTCCGCCCGTCTTTCCTCACCTCACTCTATCAGCATAACCCTCTATTCCCTTCTCCCTCATGCTTGTCTAGCCTCCCCTTAAATACATCTATACTATTCGCTTCAACCACTCCCTGTGGTAGCGAGTTCCACATTTCACCACTCTTTGGGTAAAGAAGTTTCTCCTGAATTCCCTATTGGATTTCCTGGTGACTATCTTATATTGATGGCCTCTAGTTATGCTCTTCCTCACAAGTGGAAACATTCTCTCTGTATCCACTCTATCAAAATTTTTCATAATTTTAAAGACCTCTATTGGGTCACCCCTCAGCCTTCTTTTTTCAAGAGAAAAGAGACCCAGCCTGCTCATCCTTTCCTGATAGGTATACCCTCGCATTTCTGGTATCACCCGTGTAAATCTTCTCTGCACCCTCTCCAGTGCCTCTACTGGAGCACGTAATCTGGGCTGACACTCCCAGTGCAGTACTGAGAGGGTACAGCACTGTCGGAGGTGCCGTCTTTCAGATGAGACATTAAACCGAGGCCCCGTCTGCCCTCATGGGATGTAAAAGATCCCATGGCCAATATTTTGAAGAAGAGCAGGGGAGTTATCCCCGGTGCCCTGGAGCAATATTTATCCCTCAACCAATATCACTAAAACATATTCCCGTGCAAGCGCAGGAGATGCAACACCTGCCCTTTTACCTCCTCCCTTCCCACTGTTCAGTGCCCCAAACATTCCTTCCAGGTGAAACAGCGATTTACTTGTACTTCTTGCAATCTAGTATACTGTATTCGCTGCTCACGATGCGGTCTCCTCTACATTGGGGAGACCAAACGTCGATTGGGTGACTGCTTTGCGGAACACCTCCGTTGAGTCTGTAAGGGGGACCCCGAGCTTCCGATCGCCTGTCACTTTAATTCTCCGCTCCACTCCCACTCAGACCTCTCTGTCCTCGGCCGCTTACACTGTTCCAACGAAGCTCAACGTAAGCTCGAGGAACAGCACCTCATCTTTCGATTAGGCACTTTACAGCCTTCCGGACTCAACATCGAGTTCAACAATTTCAGACCAGAACCTCGGCCCCTATTTTTTCAGGCAGCAGCCGTTGATGATTCTGCCATTCCCATTTACACCTCCTCTAGACCCATCTTTTGTTTCTTTATTTTTTCCATTACCATCTCCTCTTACCTCGCACTGTCATCCCTTTTGTCATTTAATCTCTCCTGCCTTCCACCCTATCACAGGCCTTTTGTTCTTTCCTCCCCTCCCCCCTTCCCTGCCCCCGCACTTGCTTAAAGACCTGTTACATCTCTAACATTTTCCAGTTCTGACGAAAGGTCCTCGACCTGAAATGTTAACTCGGTTTCTCGCTCCACAGATGCTGCCGGACCTGCTGAGTGTTTCCAGCATTTCCTGTTTTTGTTTCGGATCCCAGCGTCTGCAGTATTTTGCTATTGTCACTAAAACATATTATCTGATCAATTATCTCATTGCTGTTTGTGGGACTTTGCTGTGTGCAAATTGACTGCTGCGATTCCTACATTAGTGACTATACTTCAAAAGTTTTTAATTGACTGTAAAGTGCATTAGAATGTCCTGAGGTTGTGAACTGTAAACTTTGCCCCCTCTCATTTGCAAGGCTGGTTTTTCTGACCAATTCTCTTTCCAACCCATCACACCCCAAACCTAACAACTCCCTCCCCCCCACCCTGCGCTACCATCTACCCAAAGTTCAAATGCAGATAATATTTTTTCTTTCAAAATTAGGTGAACGTAGTCAAAGCTATGGTGGGATCAAATACGATTCTTTTGAACTTCCCCGCACCACCTCCCCGCCCCCCCCCCCCACCCCCAACCCCTCACCCAATGGCTAGGGAGTGGGGGGAGAAATCAGCCAGGGTTTCCGGTCCTGATCCCTATCCAATGAGCCCTTGAGGAAGCGTGGGTGTGCGATTGTTGGTTGAGGCCTCATTTATGAAGCTCTCCGTGGTTAACCAGCCTGCTAACTCGACGTTTGGCTCCTCATGAAGAATGGCCACCTGATCAAGAAGATTTCCTTTCCATCACCTGTGGAATCCCTACTCCAGTGAGGGATCAGTGGACCCCAGGTGGAAAAGATATAAGTGGCTTACGTTTGGGACATCTCCTCAGTCCAATCTCCATTTGACCACTGGCGCTCATTCGTTGAAGATGACCATCCACCACTGCAACTGGGGCCAACAGAGAAGACTACTCATCAGCCGGGAAGACAACTTGTGAGGAAACATCTCCGCTTGGCATCCTGCGGGACAGCATGGCAGACTTGGGGGAAACCGCCTGAGAAATTACAAGCAGAAACCTGCATCCAATCACTCCTCTCCTACTTCTTAATTGCATTGCTGAGAGTTTGGAGTTAATCCCTCGATTGACAGCCAGAGGCGTTTGATCTCTTTCACCGGGTTGGTACTGGTGGGGATTCTCGCTCCAGCTGTTGAGGAGATAAATCCTATCGAGACACGAGGGGCGGGGGTCTCACAGTGCGGCTAGTTTGATGTTGCATATCTCCCACAAAACTCTTTCTGTGCATGTAACTACAAGTGGAACAGCCAGCAACTGTACAGGACATCTAGAATCAAAAGAACCACATGCAAGAATTGGACCAAGACCACAACACAAGGACTCAAACTGCTTCTCCTTTTGAAGTCTGCTAAAGCACATGAAACAGCACTTATCAGATAAATCGTTAACTTATCTCCGCCATCCCAGGTTTAAGAAATAGTAAAAACCCTCCAGGTTTGTGAATTTAATTGCAGGGACGGGGAAGTTTGAGAATGAATGCAGTTATTATCCTCAATTGATGTGAACAGGATTAATCAATTCACTGCATCTCATGCACACTGACTCGCTGACCCCATAAGCACTGAATCCATGTCTTCATGCAAGTGGCCATTTATGGGGCGCGAGGATCTAGTGAGGGGCTGTTGGCCGTGGGGGGTGGGGGTGTCATCACAGCCGAGCCCGATTCTCTGAAGCACCTTGGGGCCTTTTACTATGTTAACGGCGTTGTATAAATACAAGTGGTTGTCGGTGTTCTCCAAAGTGTCAGCCGTGGCTCAGTGGGTAGCACTCTCTCTCGCCTCTGGTTCTGAAGGTCGTGGGTTCAAGTCCCCACTCCAGAGACTTGAGCGCAAAATCTAGGCTGACACTCCCAGTGCAGTGCTGAGGGAGTGCTGCACTGTCGGAGGTGCCGGCTTTTGGTTGAGATGTTAAACTGAGGCCCCCGTCTGCTCTCTCAGGTGGACATAAAAGATCCCGCGGCCACTATTTCAAAGAAGAGCAGGGGAGTTCTCCCCGGTGTCCTGGGGCCAATATTTATCCCTCAACCAACATCACTAAAACAGATTGGCCTAGAAATTCAGTTAGGGGCGCCCAGCTCGCCTGGGCGCCGGAATTACCGCTGCGCGCGGAGCCACTTGCGCCAGCGGGATATTCAGTTTCAGCGCCCCAAGTGGAAGCCGGCCGCTAAACAAGGGTTTCGGCGTCCCGCTTGGGGCGCTGAAACTGAATATCGGCGTGCAAAGTGCCGCAGCGCCACCCGCTGCGGCACGGCAGCCTGCGGTACTGCAGGCCTTCCTCTCACTCTGAAGGGGGAGGTGCCTGCAACAGCGCGATCCCCGCTCGCGAGTGCCGGCAAATGAGCCCAGCACCAAGGAGAAGTGCCGGGCTCTCTGGAAACAGCCGGCAATGCCGCGGGGGGGGGTGGGTGTGTAGGAGGCCGGGGACGGAGGTGCGGGCAGGCGGCCGCCGAAAAAGCGGCCGGCCGCACCTCCACCTTAACTCGCCCCACTACCGGCACAGGTAGGCCCCTGTGTACCGGTCGCTGTTTGCGGCCGGCGCGGAGGAGGCGGCAGCGACCAAATATGGCCAGCAGGGCGATGGCGGGGCGCTGCGCACACCGATGACATCATCGGTGGCGGCGCAGCGCTACAGGCTAACGCCGCCATATGCGCCCTGCTAAATATCGCGGTAGGTTTGCACAGTGGCGCAAAAGCCTCTTTGGGCGCAAACTGGTGGCGCAGGCCACTGAATTTCTAGGCCATTATCTGGTCATTATCTCATTGCTGTTTGTGGGAGCTTGCTGTGCTCAAATTGGCTGCCGCGTTTCCCACATTACAACAGTGACTACACTTTAAAAAGTACTTCATTGGCTGTGAAGCGCTTTGGGACGTCCAGTGGCCGTGAAAGGCGCTATAGAAATGCAAGTCTTTTTAAATGTTTCAAGAAAATAAAAAAAACACAATTTTTATTTTCTGCCCCGATGAGATTTCTCCCGGGTGTTGCTGGCACCCGTGTCCTGGAGGTTTGCCTTTAATTCCTGGAGACTCCAGGGCAATCCTGGAGGGGTTGGGAACCAATCCCCCCCCCGTAAGCTGTGCTGCCTCCTGCCGCCACCCCCCCGGCCACTCACTGCGCAGCCCATTCAAATTTTTAGGTGAGCAAAACTACAATATAAGACCGGTGACCGGCCTGCGCGGGACCTGGCCGCTGACCGCGCGGCCGCACAGCTTAACGGGAACGTCGTTGGCAGCCCTAGGTGGCTCAGGGGTAGAATTCCCCGCCTCTGGGTCAGCAGGAGAAGGGTTTGAGCCTCCCGGAACCCTGGCTCTGAATACGGGGTGGACCTCCAGTGGGAGGACACACGTCTGATGGGCGCAGATGATCCCCCTGCCTAGCAGAAGCTACTCCGAAGATTGAACCCGTGAGGGAAGGCAACTGGAAGCCACCTCAGCTCCTCTTCCCCAGTAAGTGGCTCAAGGGTGACGTGTGTGAGACTGAGGTTAGGGCCAGCCCCGAGGGGCAGAACACAACATGCGGTCTATAGAACTCACTGCTTCATCAATGACCTTCCCTTCATCATAAGGTCAGAAGTGGGGATGTTTGCTGATGTTCAGTTCCATTCGCAACTCCTCAGATAATGAAACAGTCCATGCACGCATGCAGCAAGACCTGGATGATAAGTGGCACCTAACATTCACACAACACAAGTGCCAGGCAATGACTATCTCAAACAAGAGCGAGTATAATCACTGCCCTTTGACATTGAACGGCATTACCTTCGCCGAATCCCCCGCCATCGCCATCCTGGGGGTTACGACAAAGGGTCATCAACCTGAAATGTTAACTCTGTTTCTCTCTCCACGATGCTGCCTGACCTGCTGAGTGCTTCCAGCATTTTCTGTTGTTATTTCTGGGGGTTACCATTGATCAGAAACTTAACTGGACCAGCCACATAAATACTGTGGCAACAAGAGCAGGTCAGAGGCTGGGTATTCTGCGGCGAGTGTCTCATCTCCTGACCCCCCCAAAGCCTTTCCACCATCTACAAGGCACAAGTCAGGAGTGTGATGGAATACTCTCCACTTGCCTGGATTAGTGCAGCTCCAACAGCACTCAAGAAGCTCGACACCATCCGGGACAAAGCAGACCATTTGATTGGCACCCCATCCACCACCTTAAACATTCCCTCCCTCCACCACCGGCGCACCGTGGCTGCAGTGTACACCATCTACAAGATGCACTGCAGCAACTCGCCAAGGCTTCTTCGGCAGCACCTCCCAAACCTGCGACCTCTACCACCTAGAAGGACAAGGGCAGCAGGCGCATGGGAACACCACCACCTCCAAGTTCCCCTCCAAGGCGGTTCACCACCTTCTCAAGGGCAATTAGGGATGGGCATTAAAGGCTGGCCTTGCCAGCGATGCCCACATCCCATGAATGAATAAAAAAGAAATTCAGTGTCCCAGTTCTGTTCAATGCAGATCTGCCACCCCCCGACCAGCTCCCCTTGCTCTGTCTGTACTGCAGCTCCCTCTAGGGTCAGAGTGCTGATAAACCTGAGCCCATCACACTATGCAAACCGCAGATAAGAACACTGACATTTCTACTTGACTTGAGAAGCACTGATAAACAGGCAGATTCCAGTTGTCATTCATCCAGTTTCTCGTAGCTCGGTTCTTATTTTAAAAAGGGTGTCTGTTTTTTTTTTAAACAAATGGGAGACTCGGTAGCTGGGAGGTCACTTTATCATGCACATGGCTCAATTTTTGCACATGGTGTCAGCCGTGGCTCAGTGGGCAGCGCTCTCGCCTCCGAGTCAGAAGGTTATGGTTCAAGTCCCACTCCAAAGACTTGGTGAGTTATCCTTGGTGTCCAGGGCCAATAGTTATCCCTCAATCAACATCACTGAAACAGATTATCTGGTCATTATCACATTGCTGTTTGTGGGAGCTTGCTGTGCACAAATTGGCTGCTGCGTTTCCTACATTACAACAGTGACCACACTTCAAAAAGTACTTCATTGGCTGTAAGACCTCAGCAAGGAATAAATGACCAGATAATCTATTTTTCATTATGTTGGTTGAGGGATAAATATTGGCCCAGGAGAACACCCCTGCTCTTCTTCAATTGATGCCATGGGATCTTTTACATCCACCTGAGAAAGCAGACAGGGCCTCGGTTTAACGTCTCATCCGAAAGATGGCACCTCCGACAGTGCAGTGCTCCCTCAGTACTGCCCCTCCGACAGTGCAGCACTCCCTCAGTACTGCCCCTCTGACAGTGCAGCGCTCCCTCAACACTGTCCCTCCGACAGTGCAGCGCTTCCTCAGTACTGCCCCTCTGACAGTGCAGCACTCCCTCAGTACTGCCCCTCCGACAGTGCAGCACTCCCTCAGTACTGCCCCTCTGACATTGCAGCGCTCCCTCAACACTGTCCCTCCGACAGTGCAGCGCTCCCTCAGTACTGCACCTCCGACAGTGCAGTGCTCCCTCAGTATTGCCCCTCCGACAGTGCAGCACTCCCTCAGTACTGCCCCTCTGACAGTGCAGCGCTCCCTCAACACTGTCCCTCCGACAGTGCAGCGCTCCCTCAGTACTGCCCCTCTGACAGTGCAGCGCTTCCTCAGTACTGCCCCTCTGACAGTGCAGCACTCCCTCAGTACTGCCCCTCCGACAGTGCAGCACTCCCTCAGTACTGCCCCTCTGACAGTGCAGCGCTTCCTCAGTACTGCCCCTCTGACAGTGCAGCACTCCCTCAGTACTGCCCCTCTGACAGTGCAGCACTCCCTCAGTACTGCCCCTCTGACAGTGCAGCACTCCCTCATTACCGCCCCTCCGACAGTGCAGCGCTCCCTCAGTACTGCCCCTCTGACAGTGCAGCGCTTCCTCAGTACTGCCCCTCTGACAGTGCAGCACTCCCTCAGTACTGCCCCTCTGACAGTGCAGCACTCCCTCAGTACTGCCCCTCTGACAGTGCAGCACTCCCTCATTACCGCCCCTCCGACAGTGCAGCGCTCCCTCAGTACTGCCCCTCTGACAGTGCAGCGCTTCCTCAGTACTGCCCCTCTGACAGTGCAGCACTCCCTCAGTACTGCCCCTCCGACAGTGCAGCACTCCCTCAGTACTGCCCCTCTGACAGTGCAGCGCTTCCTCAGTACTGCCCCTCTGACAGTGCAGCACTCCCTCAGTACTGCCCCTCTGACAGTGCAGCACTCCCTCAGTACTGCCCCTCTGACAGTGCAGCACTCCCTCATTACCGCCCCTCCGACAGTGCAGCGCTCCCTCAGTACTGCCCCTCTGACAGTGCAGCGCTTCCTCAGTACTGCCCCTCTGACAGTGCAGCACTCCCTCAGTACTGCCCCTCTGACAGTGCAGCACTCCCTCAGTACTGCCCCTCTGACAGTGCAGCACTCCCTCATTACCGCCCCTCCGACAGTGCAGCGCTCCCTCAACACTGTCCCTCCGACAGTGCAGCGCTCCCTCAGTACTGCCCCTCCTACAGTGCAGCGCTCCCTCAACACTGTCCCTCCGACAGTGCAGCGCTCCCTCAGTACTGCCCTTCTGACAGTGCAGCACTCCCTCAGTACTGCCCCTCCGACAGTGCAGCGCTCCCTCAGTACCGCCCCTCCGACAGTGCAGCGCTCCCTCAACATTATCCCTCCGACAGTGCAGCGCTCCCTCAGTTCTGCCCCTCCTACAGTGCGGCGCTCCCTCAACACTGTCCCTCCGACAGTGCAGCGCTCCCTCAGTACTGCCCCTCTGACTGTGCAGCACTCCCTCAGTACTGCCCTTCTGACAGTGCAGCGCTCCCTCAGTACTGCCTCTCCGACAGTGCAGCGCTCCCTCAGTACTGCCCCTCCGACAGTGCGGCGCTCCCTCAGTACTGCCCCTCCGACAGTGCAGCACTCCCTCAGTACTGCCCCTCCGACAGTGCAGCACTCCCTCAGTACTGCCCCTCCGACAGTGCGGCAGTCCCTCAGTACTGCCCCTCTGACAGTGCAGCACTCCCTCAGTACTGCCCCTCTGACAGTGTGGCGCTCCCTCAGTACTGCCCCTCTGACAGTGCAGCACTCCCTCAGTACTGCCCCTCTGACAGTGTGGCGCTCCCTCAGTACTGCCCCTCTGACAGTGCAGCACTCCCTCAGTACTGCCCCTCTGACAGTGTGGCGCTCCCTCAGTACTGCCCCTCTGACAGTGTGGCGCTCCCTCAGTACTGCCTCTCTGACAGTGCAGCGCTCCCTCAGTACTGCCTCTGTGACAGTGTGGCGCTCCCTCAGTACTGCCCCTCCGACAGTGCAGCGCTCCCTCAGTACTGCCCCTCTGACAGTGTGGCGCTCCCTCAGTATTGACGGTCCGACAGTGCAGCACTCCCTCAGTACTGTGTTGGAGTGTACAATTTAAAATTGTACTACATCCTCTCAGTTACTTGACTCAACCTGTGCAAATCCCATCCTCAGGGCTGTCCTCGGCCTCCATTTGTTGGCGAGAACGATCAGCATTTTCCGAAATAGAGCCTATTTCCTTTCATAATATAGCTTTGGCAAACTAAAAACAAAAGTTAAGGATGTATAAATTACTCTGGGACATCAGCCATGAAGGGCTGCATAACTCTCAGGAAAAGGTGTTGACAGATTGTTCTGGTCAAAGCTCTATAAATATAATTGAGTTAAGGCACAGAATGAAATAATAAGCTTGCATTACAATCTCACTTACTGGCAAAAGGCCACACGGACTCATATTGTGCTAAGCAGCGCCCTCAAGTGGCCAGGGTCTGCCCAGTCTCTTCAACAGTGCGGTGTGTTCAAACTTCTCAACAACTAGCATTTATGTCGCGCCTTTAACGTAATAAAACGTCCCAAGGCGCTTCACAGGAGCGACTATCGGACAAAATTTGACACTGAACCACAGAAGGAGATATTAGGGCAGATGGCCAAAAGCTTGGGTCAAAGAGGAAGGTTTTAAGGAGCATCTTAAGAACGTAAGGTATAGGAGCGGGAGTTGGCCATTTGGCCCCTCGAGCCTGTTCCGCCATTCAATGAGATCATGGCTGATCTGCGACCTAACTCCATATACTCGCCTTTGCCCCATATCCCTTAATACCATTGGTTAACAGAAATCTATCAATCTCAAATTTAAAATTAGCAACTGATCTAGCATCAGTTGCCGTTTGTGGAAGAGAGTTCCAAACTTCTACCACCCTTTGTGTGTCGAAGTGTTTCCTAATTTCACTCCTGAAAGGTCTGGCTCTAATTTTTAGACTCTGCCCCCTTAGTCCTAGAATCCCCAACCAGTGAAAATAGTTTCTCTCTATCTACCCTATATGTTCCCCTTACATACTCAACGACTGAGGCTCCACAGCCCTCTGGGGGAGAGAATTCCAAAGATTCACCACCCTCTGAGTGAAGAAATTTCTCCTCATCTCAGTCTAAAATGGCCGACCCCTTATTCTGAGACTCTGCCCGCCCCTAGTTTTAGACTCTCCAGCCAGGGGAAACAGCCTCTCAGCATCTACCCTGTCAAGCCCTCTAAGAATTTTAGACATTACAATGAGATCACCTCTCATTCTTCTAAACTCCAGAGAGTATCGGCCCAATCTACTCAATCTCTCCTCATAGGACAGCCCTCTCATCCCAGAAATCAATCTAGTGAACCTTCGTTGCACTCCCTCCAGAGTAAATATATCCTTCTTTAGGTAAGGAGACCAAAATGTTACACAGTACTCCAGATGTGGTCCTACCAGAGCCCTATGTAATAGCAGCAAGACTTCCTTACTCATATACTCCAATCCCCTTGCAATAAAAGCTAACATGCCATTTGCTTTCCTAATTGTTGCTGTACCTGCATGTTAACCTTCTGTGATTCGTGTACAAGGACACTCAAATCCCTTTGAATAACAACATTTACTAATCTTAAAAGAGGAGAGAGAGTTGGAGAGGCGGAAGGTTTAGGGAAGGAATTGCAGAGCCTCGGCAGCTGAAGGCACGGCCGTCAATGGTGGAGTGATGGAAGTCGGGGAAGCTCAAGAGGCCAGAATTAGAGGAGCGCCGAGATCTTGGAGGGTAGTAGGACTGGAGGAGGTTACTGAGATACCTTTATAAAACACTGGTACGGCCTCAACTGGAGTATTGTGTCCAATTCTGGGCACCGCACTTAAGGAAGGATGTGAAGGCCTTAGAGAGGGTGCAGAAAAGATTTACGAGAATGATTCCAAGGATGAGGGACTTCAGTTAAGTGGACAGACTGGAGAAGCTGGGGTTGATCTCCTTAGAGCAGAGAAGGTTGAGAGGAGATTTGATTGAGGTGTTCAAAATCATGAGGGGTCTGGACAGAGTAGATAGAGAGTAACTGTTCCCATTGGCGGAAACGTCGAGAACCAGAGGACACAGATTTAAGGTGATTGGCAAAAGAACCAAAGGCTACATGAGGAAAAACTTTTTAACGCAGCGAGTGGTTGGGATCTGGAATGCACTTCCTGAAAGGGCGGTGGAGGCAGATTCAATTGTGGTTTTCAAAAGGGAATTGGATAAGCACCTGAAGGAAAAAAAATTGCAGGGCTACGGGGAAAGGGCGGGGGAGTGAGACTAGCTGAAGTGCTCTTGCAGAGAGCCGGCACGGGCTCGACGGGCCGAATGGCCTCCTTCTGTGCTGTAACCATTCTATGATTCGGTGAGATCCTTTACGTCCAACTGCGAGGGCAGACAGGACATCATTTTAACGTTTCATCTGACAGACGGTACCTCCGACAATGGAGCACCCTCTCGGTACTGCCACTGGGACGTGTCAGCCTAGATTCTGTCTGGGGTGAGACTTGAACCCACGACCTTCTGACTTAGAGGCGAGAAAGTGCTTCCCACCGGCTGACACCTGAACGTGACAGTGCTTCAACCATCGCTGTACTACAGCAAATTTACAGAAATAACACGCAACATGGCCAAGACTGACGCTGAGAGACAATTAACGACTGCATTACAAAAAAACCCGCTTGGGACTAGCAGGTCGCCAGAGTAAAATTCCCAACTCAAGCCCCAGGCTCCAAACAGAAGGGCAGGCCGAGATATGGGGCAGAAGCTTTCCTGCTGCCGTTTCTAACTTTTAATGACCAGTTTATTGAAAAAGCCCTTCAATTTATTCTTCAAATTATTCTTCAATTGTGTCGTTTTTATGTGGTTGTTGAATTACAAGCATAATTTCCAGTTAGAAAGACAGAGAAGGAAAATGGATGCTGAAACCAGCTTGAACAAATTAATTGGGTGAATTGATTGGTCGATTTTCTGGTGCTTGCTGTTTCATGAATCGTTACTTTAAAAAAATATATCTTGGGATTTGATTGCTTGTTAATTCTGTTGGGTATTCATTTTTAATTTCCATTTTCCTACTCTTGATTGATTCACATTTAGTCACTCGCTCTGTTACACACCCAACCCCCATATTATGCTAACGTTATTTCTATATTTGAAAAGGGAGATAGAACATGTCCAAGGAACCACAGAACAGTTAGATTAACGTCGGTGGGAGGAAAGATAATTGAATTTTTACTCAACGATGTAATCGAATAACATCTAGAAACCGAAAATATAATAAAGAATATTCAGCACGGAATTCAAAGGGGAAGGTCATACTTGACCAAACTTATTTAATTCTTTGAAGAAGTAACAGAAAGAATAGATAAGGGTAGTGCAGTAGATGTAATGTACTTGGATTTTCAAAAGGCCTTCGATATGGTACCACATCGTAGACACAGGACTAAGGTCAGAGCAGGCGCATGGGAACACCACCAAGTTCTCCTCCAAGTCACACACCATCCTGACTTGGAAGTTTATCGCCAATCCTTCATCATTGCTGGGTCAAAATCCTGGAACTTCCTCCCTAACAGCACTGTGGGAGTATCTTCACCACACGGACTGCAACGGTTCAAGAAGGTGGCTCACCACCACCTTCTCGAGGGCAACTAGGGATGGGCAATAAATGCTGGCCTTGCCAGCGACGCCCACATCCCATAAAAATGAATTGAAAAAAAACTGTGGAGTCAGGGGACCAGTAGCAGAATGGATAGCAAGCTGGCTACAAAACAGCAAACACAGAGACGAGGGGTTGAAGGTAGTTACTCAGACTGGTGGAAGGTGGGAAGTGGTGTTCCACAGGGATCGGTGCTGGGCTCACTGCTGTTCACCATTTACATAAAGGATTTGGACTCGAGAATCGTAAGTACAAATTCAAAATTTGCAGATGACACCAAATTGGGTGGTGTAGTTAATACTGAGGAAGACTGTGACAAAATACAAGAGGACATTAATAAACTTGCAGAATGGGCGTGTAAATGGCAAATTAATTCCAATATAGGTAAGTGTGAGGTGGTGCATTTTGGTAGGAGGAATAAGGAGGCCGACATACACCTTGGAAAGTAAGTATCTAAATGGTAGAGGGTAAAAGGGATCTGGGGTACAGATACACAAATCACTAAAAGTAGCGACGCAGGTTAACAAGGCCATAACAAAAGCAAACCAAGCACTGAGGTTCATTTCCAGAGTGATAGAATTGAAAAGCAGAGAAGTTCTGTTAAACTTGTATAGAACCTTGGTTAGCCCGCACTTGGAGTTACTGTGAACAGTTCTGGTCTCCATAATATAAAAAGCATATAGAGGCACTAGGGAAGGTGCAAAAAAGTTTACATTGATGATACCAGAACTGAGAGGTTACACCTATCAGGAAAGACTGAACAGGCTGGGGCTCTTTTCTCTAGAGCTGTTGTTGTTGTCACATAGAATATAGAGCAAAGAAACAGACCATTCGGCCCACCAATCTGTGCTGGTTGTTATACTCCACCCAAGTCTCCTCCTATTCCATCTGCCTCATCTCGGCCTTTCAGCATATTTTTCTATTCATAGGAAAATAAGAACATAAGAAATAAGAGCAGGAGTCAGCCATTCGGCCCCTCGAGCCTGCTCCGCCATTCAATAAGATCACGGCTGATCTTCGACCTCAACTCCACTTTTCTGCCCGATCTCCATATCCCTTGATTCCCCTAGAGTCCAAAAATCTATCGATCTCAGCCTTGAATATACTCAACGACTCAGCAGCCACAGCCCTCTTGGGTAGAGAATTCTAAAGATTCACAACCCTCTGAGTGAAGAAATTCCTCCTCATCTCAGTCTTAAATGGCCGACCCCTTATCCTGAGACTGTGCCCCCTAGTTCTAGACTCTCCAGCCAGGGGAAACAACCTCTCAGCATCTACCCTGTCAATCCCCCTTCAGAATCTTATATGTTTCAATGAGATCACCTCTCATTCTTCTAAACTCCAGAGAGTTTAGGCCCATTCTACTTAATCTCCCCTCATAGGACAGCCCTCTCATCCCAGGAATCAATCGAGTGAACCTTTTCTCTCCTGTACTCCTGTCGTTCACTTTTCAGCTGGGGCTCAGTGGGTAGAACAATTGCCTCTGAGTCTAGAAGTTTGTGGGTTCAAGTCCCACTCCAGGGACATAAAGCTAGGCTGACACTCCAGTGCAGTGCTGAGGGAGTGCTGCACTGTCGGAGGTGCCGTCTTTCAGATGAGACGTTAAACCAAGGCCCCATCTGCTCTCTCAGGTGGACGTTAAAGATCCCGTGGCACTATTTTGAAGAAGAGCAGGGGAGTTATCCCCAGTGTCCTGGCCAATACTTAGCCCTCAACCACCATAACAAAAACAGATGATCTGGTCATTATTACATTTCTGTTTGTGGAACCTTGCTGTGCGCAAATTGGCTGCCGCATTTCCCCCATTACAACAGTGACTCCACTTCAAAAAAGTACTTCATTGGCTGTAAAGTGCTTTGAGACGTCTGGTGGTCGTGAAAGGCGCTATAGAAATGCAAGTCTTTCTTTCTTTCTTTTGAATGCATCTAAGCTATTTGCCTCAAACACTTCCGGTGGTAGCAAGTTCCACATTCTCACCATTCTCTGAGTAAAGAAATTTCTCCTTCTTGCTTCTGTTGTTGATAACCTTGAGAGTGCATTGAGGGGAGTAAAGTTTGCTGGATACGAGGTCCTGCTGGCTACCTCCTACAGGGGCCGCTGAATGTGGTTCCGTCAGTCTTTATAGAAGTATTCTCTCTTAGCGATGCAGAGTTTCATTGGTACATGTGTGTATCAAAGGGCAGAGTGGCATTGCACGCCAGGTAGAGGGTAGGTTCGACCTCCCCGCTCTGCGCAGCTCCTGATGTGAGCCACACTGGGCGAGGAGTTGCCTGGCAGTGACCACAAGCAAGGATGAAACAGTGATAATGTTTGCAATGGAGGGAAGAACTGGAACCAAGATTTTGATCACATTCTCAAATCGTTTAACCCACAATAAATTATTGAAACACATTGACTGTGGTTACATAGACAAATATGGCGGCCTTCTTACATTGGCAACATCCAAGTGTTATTAGTTTAGGGATGAATGTTAGCCCAGACAACTTCTTGCTCTTTAAAATCGACTATTGGTGAGCTCGCTGACCTACATTGGCTCCCGGTCCAGCAACGATTTCAAAATTCTCATCCTTGTTTTCAAATCCCTCCATGGCCTCGCCCCTCCCTATCTCTGTAACCTCCTCTAGCCCCACAACCCTCCGAGATATCTGCGCTCCTCCAATTCTGGCCTCTTGCGTATCTCAGATTTCCTTTGCTCCACCATTGGTGGCTGTGCCTTCAGCTGCCTGGGCCCTAAGCTCTGCAATTCCCTCCCTAAACGTCTCCGCCTCTCTCTCCTCCTTTAAGTCGCTCCTTTAAACCTAACCCTTTGACCAAGCTTCGGTTCACCTGTCCTAATCTCTCCTTATGTGGCTTGGTGTCAAAGTTTGTTTGATAAACGCTCCTGTGGAGCGCCATTGGAACATTTTACTACGTTAAAGGCACTATATAAATGCAAGCAGTTGTTGTTGGGCATGGGGGGTAAGTTGGGAGAAAAGCTCTCCTCTTTTTGAAAGAGGGCCATCGATCACACTCCACCAAAGGACTGCACCAAGGACAATAAAGCACTCCCTCAGTACTGTGACAAAGATCCAACTGAAGTTATGTACTCAAATCCCAGAGTCTTCTAATCCAGAGGCAAGTGTGCTACCAACTGAACCAAGCTGACACATAGGACTATAGGAAATGTGTCCTGTGCCTCCAACGGTTGTTCTTGGGACCCGGAAAGAGTGTCGTCCCCGAGTTGTGGATTTGGCCTCTTTTCATTGGGCGTCTGCTGTGTTGGGGGGAGGGGGGGTGGTTGCGAGAGGTAAAATGTGTCTGTTTCCTCCATCATTTATCGACGTAAGGCAGCTATCAGATCATGGGCCAGATCTTGCTGGGATGGGGCATCTCGCAGCGTGCCCCGTGAGTCGTTTTTTTTTTCCTCACCCTTCAGCTCCAAGAATTTTTGCGCCATAACCTTCTGGAAGTGTGAACTAATAACGGCGAGGGTAACGGGGCATCTGGGACCTCGGTGAACTACCAGACCAACCATCTATCTCCTTAATCAATGAGAGTCAAGGATTGAGAAAGAAACAGAGGAGCGGGGGAGAAGGAAATCGGGTGAAGTCGAGTCAAATCAGGTACAGAGAGAGAAATAAAGAGAGCGAGAGATTGGATTTAGAGAGAGAGGAAAAAGAAACAGAAAGGAAAAGTAAGAAAAAATGTAAACAATTTAAAATTAAAAAACCTCCAGCAACAATTTACTACCTGCAGAAATGAGACTGCAGTTTCAATTGTTCCCTTTCTGCGTTGGAGAGGTTGAATGGCATTGCAGGAACATAAATTCTTCATTAAAATTGTCCTTATCAATGTTCTCTTTAAGCTGTGTGACTGCACAGCGCTCTAGGGGTCCCGCGCAGCCGGTGAGCTGACTTTTAAATTGAAAAATAACGCGCACACGCGGACTTTTGAATGGGCCGCGCAGCCCGTTAAAGGGGCCGCGCGGCCCAAAGAAAATTACAGGGAACATCGCCCCTTACACGTGAAATACACGCGAGCCCTGACTTTCTGCGATGGAATTCTTCCATATTTACGATGCAAGTGCAGCAATCTCCGGACACTCGCGGGGAGGTCGAGGGCGAGCGGCCGGTTTCCCGAGGCTGAAGGCGGGGCGGGGAAAATCGTCCAGCAACCTGCGCCGATTGGCAACTGGCACGGGTTATCTCTCCCTCGCCGCAAGTTGCCGGGTTAATTTACGCACTCAAAGCGGCAAGCGCCATTAAACTCTACAGTTATTACCCCAGCAAATTCAGGCCCAACTGCATCACGCTCGCACAACTGATTCCTTCGACAATCGACGGCAGCAAGGCCTGTGCTACAAGCCTGCTGCCTTGCGATAATCGTGGGCCAGAAATTGAGCCAGTCGCACCGACAGTCATGACTGCTTCGCAAAGTCCCACCTCACTTGTTAGTCTCCTGCCGAGACTTAAAGGAAAGCCCCTTCCTCCAATGAAAATACATGGTGCTTCATCAATGCAGTGCGAGTGGAATGATAACTGTGACGCTCTAGAATGTTATAGTCAAGTCGCAGAGAGGTCGTACCTCGATGAATTTGGCCTAACCAGCGACGCCTTTCTCCAGTGACATCGTAGCACAGAGAATTCGACCCAACACAATTGTCACTAAGCAAAAGGAAAAATACCTGTCATATTGGGCAGAAACAACAAAAACCCAAAACAAACTCAATTGCTACTTGGCCCTAAACAGACAATACAACATGGCTGAATACCTGACCATGGTAAAGGATAGCAAACTGAGAAAAACCTTGACAAGGTACAGACTTAGTGAACATAGCCTGGCGATCGAAAAAGGCAGACACAGACAGACCCGGCTGCCAAGAGAGGACAGGATATGCTCTCACTGCAGTCAGGGAGTGGTGGAGACAGAGATGCACTTCCTCACAGCTTGTGGAAAATATCAGGGCATCAGGGAGAATTTCTACCAAAAATTCTCACAAATATGCCCTGAATTCAGAAATTTGAATGACGACCAAAAACTCCCATACCTACTAGGGGAACAGAGAAACTGTATAACCTTAGCGGCACACTATGTTACAGCTTGCCATAAACAGAGGGACAACCAGTAAACCTAAGAAAAGAGTATATACAAATTATACGAATGTATATTTATACACTCAGGGATATATCTGTTTATACACTGTATGAATAGATCTGCATTTATGTGTTCAACCATAAATGTTTTTTGATGCTTTGGCAACATAAGATGTACCTTATCATGCCAATAAAGCGATTTGAATTGAATTGAATTGAATTGACTGACAATGTGTTGACAGCACGGTGGCATAGTGGTTAGCACTGTTGCCTCACAGTGCCAGGGACCCGGGTTCAAATCTGGCCTCAGGCAACTGTCTGTGTGGAGTTTGCACATTCTCCCTGTGTCTGCGTGGGTTTCCTCCGGGTGCTCCGGTTTCCTCCCACAGTCCAAAGATGTGCGGGTTAGGTTGATTTGGCTATGATAAATTGACCCTTAGTGTTAGGGGATTAAATACGTGGGGTTACGGGGATAGGGTGGGATATGTGTCGGTGCAGGCTCGATGGGCCGAAATGGCCTCTATCTGCACTGTGGGGATTCTGTGATTCTGTAAATACAGTGAAGTTGAACGGGGTGGTGCGGGGGTGGGAGAGAGAGAGAGAGCGGTTTGCAAAGCGGCCTCACGGAGCTCAATTATCAATCCCCGTCTTTCTGAAGTCTCTCGGAGGTGGAATGCTCTCGGAATATCAAGTCAAGTATCGGGTGGTAAGTGGTATTCTGGTCCAGCCCCCCAACTCTCAATCAACCTGAAGTTCTGGCATCTCCAATGCTCCTCCTTTTTGTGTGTTGAAATTCAACCTTTTTAAACGCGAGATTTATGGGGTCTGGAGGATGCTCCGCTTTAAGCAGATGGAGAAGAATTACAACCATTCTGACCATTATAATTAATTGTTGGATTTATACCCGCTGGCTAATTGACTGGAGGTCAAAGCGTTTCCATGGCAATGTCCTAGCCAAGCAAATTTTTGCCCATTTGCTTGTCTGTTGCCCCTTCCTTGAACCGAAGGCATAAAACGCAAGATTTGTGAATGGCATAACATCTGGATTTCAGAATTTACATATAAAGAGAGAAGATTGATAAGGGCATTAGCATATTTATGTGAACTCCTTAAATTATCAATTTTAATTACTTCCAGCGCGTTACGTGCAACGCGCTGCCTTTGCATTAGTCACATTTCACTGAGAAGTGTGTTGATTAGAAGGAAGAACGTAAGGAGGCTCGCATGAATGAATGAATGAATGATAAAGTTCCATCTGATCGGATCACGGGATGACAAAGTACATTGCCGAGCCATGGGGGAGAAATTGGACCGCGTCACGCCTATTTCTCGGGTGAGAGATGGGAGCGGGGCAGTGGGGGGTTGTGAATTTCAGGTGGCAGCATCCCTCGCCCAATCTCCCCGGGAATTCCCTTCCTCGACTTCTCTATCTCATCATCGGGTTACATTGACAGCACAGAAACAGGCCATTCGGCCCAACTGGTCCGTGCCGGTGTTTATGCTCCACACGAGCCTCCTCCCACCCCTCTTCATCTCACCCTATCAGAATATCCTTCTATTCCTTTCTCCCTCATGTGTTTATCTGGCTTCCCCTTAAATGCCCCTATGCTCTTCACCTCAACCACTCCCTGTGGCAGCGAGTTCCACATTCTCACCACTCTCTGGGTAAAGAAGTTTCTTCTGAATTTCTTATTGAATTTATCAGTAACTGTCTTAACATTTGAAACCCCCACAAGTGGAAACATCTTCTCAACGTCTACCCTGTCAAACCCCTCTACCCAGTCACCTCTCGGCCTTCTCTTTCCTCCACCTCCATTTCTGGGATAGGCTGTCCACCAATATCTATGAAAAGCCATTTCTGGGGAATTGCACCAGCTGCACACAATTGGACCGGTGAGGGCAAAGGGGTATGTAGTCTTCTCAGCGGAGAAAATATATTAAAAAAGCAGTTGTTGAACTTCGGGTGGCAGGGTCCCTCGCCCAATCTCCCTGGGAATTCCCTTCCTCGACTTCTCTATCTCATCATCGGGTTATATTGACAGGACAGAAACAGGCCATTCGGCCCAACTGGTGCGTGCCAGTGCTTATGCTCCGATCTTCTCGCTCCTCCCTTGGAGACTAGTGTGAAGTAGTGAAAGGATCCGCGGGCTGATTAACGGTCTGATGTACCGCGACACTCCTTCCACGGCCACAACCATCTTTATACCAGCCGATAGGGTGGTTAGTCCGATACAGCGGGAGGGTTTTTATGGGCACCCCAACCCATACAATGGGGGGGGGGGCACCAACACCCACTGGATGTGAGTATCCCGCTGGTTGTCAGGCCAGAATTCAAAGCTGGGAGCTCTGACTCCACTCGCTGGGACTGTCTGGAGTGGGGTTCGCACCCTGCACCTTCTGACTCAGAGGTGCGAATGCTACCGCTGCGCCAAAGGCTTGGTCTCTGGGAGGGCTGAATAAGGCGCTTTACTCTGTATCTAACACGGGGTGAGCGACGGGGCCGACAATCTATCTCCTTAACCAGAGATTTAAAGATTGAGAAAGCAACAGGAATGATGGAGAAGGAAATTGGATGAATTAATGTCAAATCAGGTACAGAAAGAGAAATAAAGAGAGGGAAAGAAAGATTGGATTAAGAGAGAGGGAAAAAAGACAAAGGAAAAGTGAGAAAATAATTTTAAAATGTTAATAAATCTCTATCAACAATTTACTACCTGCCGGAATGAGACTCTTCAGTTTCAATTGATCCCTTTCTGGGCCGGAGAGGTTGAGTGGCATTGCAGGAACATCAAACTCCTCATGAAAAGGGTCCTTATGCTGTTAAGTGCCAGCCCTAACTTTCTGCAGCGAGTTTAATGGGACGAATGCAACAACTTCATGAAACTCACGGAGAGGTTGAGGGTGAGCTGCTGTTTTCGCGAGGCTAACAGCGGAGCGGCGCAAATTGTCAGGCAATCTGTGACGATATACAATTAACGGGCTATCTCTGCCTCACCAGAAGTTGCTGGATAATTTGAGGCAGAAGACAACTTGCATTTCTACAGCGCCTTTCACGATTACCAGATATCCCAAAGCACTTTTCAGACAATGAAGTACTTTTTGAAGTGTAGTCACTGTTGTAATGTAGGAAACGCGGCAGCCAATTTGCACACAGCAAGCTCCCACAAACAGCAGTGAGATAATGACCAGATAATCTGTTTTAGTGATGTTGATTGAGGGATAAATATTGGCCAGGACACCAGGGAGAACTCCCCTGCTCTTCTTTGAAATAGTGCCGTGGGATCTTTTATGTCCGCCTGGGAGAGCAGACGCAGCCTCAGTTTAACGTGTCATCTGAAAGACGGCACCTCCGACAGTGCAGCACTCCCTCAGTACTGCCCCTCTGACAGTGCACAAATCGTTGAAGGTGGAAGGGCAGGTTGAGAAAGCAGGTACGGAGACCAAAACTGTACGTCTTGTCAAAGCCCTGTACAATTGCAGCAAGACTTCTTTACTTTTGTACTTCAAATCTGTTGCAATAAAGGCCAACATATGATTTGCCTTCCCAGTTGCTTGCTGTACCTGCATGTCTACTTTCTGTGTTTTGTATACAAGGACACCCAAATCCCTCTGAACACCAACATTTAATAATTTCTCACCATTTAAAAAAAAATTCTACCAAAGTTAATAACCTCACATTTCCCCACATTATACTCCATTGTAGGAGCCCGAGTAAAACTAAAGTAATGGGAATCAGGGGGAAAACTCTCCACTGGCTGGAGTCATGTCTAGCACAAAGGAAGATGGTTGTGGTGGTAGGAGGTCAATCATCACAGCCCCAGGACATTGCTGTAGGAGTTCCTCAGGGCAGTGTCCTAGGCCCAACCATCTTCAGCTGCTTCATCAATGAACTTCCCTCCAACATAAGGTCAGAAATGGGGATGTTCACTGATGACTGTACAGTGTTCAGTGACATTCACAACTCCTCAGATAATGAAGCAGTCCATGCCCGCATGCAGCAAGACCTGGACGACATTCAGGCTTGGGCTGATAAGTGGCAGGTAACATTCGCGCCACAGAAGTGCCAGGCAATGACTATCTCCAGCAAGCGAGAGTCTAACCACCTCCCCTTGACATTCAATGGCATTATCATCGCCGAATCCCCCACCATCAACATCCTGGGGGTCACCATTGACCAGAAACTTAACTGGACCAGCCACATAAATACTGTAGCCACAAGAGCAGGCCAGAGGCTGGGTATTCTGCGGCGAGTGTCTCACCTCCTGATTTCCCCAAAGCCTTTCCACCATCTATAAGGCACAAGTATGATTTGGACAGGTTGGGTGATTGGGCAGATGCATGGCAGATGCAGTATAATGTGGATAAATGTGAGGTTATCCACTTTGGTGGCAAAAACAGGAAGGCAGATTATTATCTGAATGGCATTAGATTAGGAGAAGGGGAAGTGCAACGAGACCTGGGTGTTCTTGTGCACCAGTCACTGAAGGTAAGCATGCAGGTGCAGCAGGCGGTTAAGAAGGCAAATGGTATGTTGGCCTTCATAGCGAGAGGATTCGAGTACAGGAGTAAGGATGTCTTGCTGCAGTTGTACAGGGCCTTGGTGAGACCACACCTTGAGTATTGTGTGCAATTTTGGTCGCCTTATCTGAGGAAGGATGTTCTTTCCATGGAGGGAGTGCAGCGAATATTCACCAGACTGATACCTGGGATGGCAGGAATAAGTATGAGGGGAGATTTGTTCGATTGGGCTTATATTCGCTGGAGTTTAGAAGAATGAGAGGGGATCTCATAGAAACTTATAAAATTCTAACAGGACTAGACAGACTAGATGCGGGAAGGATGTTCCTGATGGTGGGGGAGTCCAGAACCAGGGGTCACAGTCTAAGGATAAGGGGTAAGCCATTTAGGAGAGATGAGGAGGAATTTCTTCACCCAGAGAGTGGTGAACCTGTGGAATTCTCTACCACAAAAGGCAGTTGAGGCCAATTCATTAAATATATTCAAGAAGGAGTTAGATATATTTCTTAAGGCTAAAGGGTTCAAGGGATATGGGGAGAAAGCAGGGACAGGGTACTGAATTTGGATGATCAGCCATGATCTCATTAAATGGTGGAGCAGGCTCGAGGGGCCGAATGGCCTACTCCTGCTCCTATCTTCTATGTTTCTATGTAAAGTAAGGAGTGTGATGGAATACTCTCCACCTGCCTGGATGAGTGCAGCTCCAACAATACTCAAGAAGCTCGACACTATCCAGGACAAAGCAGTCCGCTTGACTGGCACCTCATCCACCACCTTAAACCTTCACTCCCTCTACCACCGGCACACCGTGGCTGCAGTGTGTACCATCTACAAGGCACACTGCAGCAACTCGCCCAGGCTTCTTTGGCAGCACCTGCCAAACCCACGACCACCTAGAAGGACAAAGGCAGCAGGCGCATGGGAACACCATCATCTGCAAGTTCCCCTTCAAGTTACACACCATTGTGACTTGCAAGTATATCACCGATCCTTCATCGTCGCTGGGTCAAAATCCTGGAACTCCCTCCCCAACAGCACTGTGGGAGCACCTTCACCACACGGACTGCAGCAGTTCAAGAAGGCGGCTCACCACCACCTTCTCAAGGGCAATTAGGGATGGGCAATAAATGCTGGCCATTCCAGCGATGCCCACATCCCATGAACGAATAATAAAAAAAAGAATCTGCCACCTTCTTGCCCACTCACTTCACCAGTCTCAATCCCTTTGCAGGCTCCTTGTGCCCTCCTCACAGCTTACTGTCCCACCTAGCTTTGCAGTTCACAAATAATGGGCTGAAATTATGGTGCTTCTGACAGCGTACGCACAGTCTACACTGTCGCAAGCCTTCAGAATGGCCCCGCAAGTTCTGGGTTAGAATGATAGAATCACAGAGTGGTTACAGCACGGAAGAAGGCCATTCAGCCCGTCGAGCCCGTGCCGGCTCTCTGCAAGAGCACCTCAGCTAGTCCCACTCCCCCGCCCTTTCCCCGTAGTCCTGCAAAAAAAATTTCTTTCAGGTATTTATCCAAATCCCTTTTGAAAGCCACGATTGAATCTGCCTCCACCGCCCTCTCAGGCAGTGCATTCCAGATCCTAACCACTCGCTGCGTAAAAAAGTTTTTCCTCATGCCGCCTTTGGTTCTTTTGCCAATCACCTGAATTCTGTGACCTCTGGTTCTCGACCCTTCTGCCAATGGGAATAGTTTCTCCCTATCTACTCTGTCTAGACCCCTCATGCAACCCCAGCTTCACCAGTCTATCCACATAACTGAAGTCCCTCGTCCCTGGAATCATTCTCGTAATTCTTTTCTGCACCCTCTCTGAGGCCTTCACATCCTTCCTAAAGTGTGGTGCCCAGAATTGGACACAATACTCCAGTTGGGGCTATACGTCTATTTATGAAGCCCAGGATCCCGTAAGCTTTTTTAACTGCTTTCTCAACCTGTCCTGCCACCTTCAACGATTTGTGCACATATATCCCCATGTCTCTCTGTTCATGCATCCCTTTAGGATTGTACCCTTTAGTTTATATTTCCTCTCCTCATTATTTTGACCAAAATGTATCACTTCAAATTTTTCTACGTTAAATTTCATCTGTCACGTGTCTGCCCATTTCACCAGCCTGTCTATGTCCTCTTGAAGTCCATCACTATCCTCCTCACATAAGAACAGAAGAACATAAGAAATAGGAGCAGGAGTTGGCCATTCGGCCCTTCGAGCCTGCTCCGCCATTCAATCAGATCATGGCTGATCTTCTGCCTCAACTCCATTCACCGGCCCTATCACCATATCCCTTAATGCCCTTACTAGTCAGAAATCTATCGACTTCTGTTTTGAATATACCCAATGACTGAGCCTCCACAGCCCTCTGTCGTAGAGAATTCCAAAGATTCACCACCCTCTGTTTGAAGAAATTTCTTTTCATCTCAATCCTGAATGGCTTACCCTTTATCCTGAGGCTGTGGCCCCTGGTTCTAGACTCCCCAGCCAAGGGAAACATTCTCCCAGCATCCACCCTATCAAGCCCTGTAATAATTTTATATGCTTCAATGAGATCCCCTCTCATTCTTCTGAATTCAAGAGAATACAGGCCTAGTTTACTCAACCTCTTCTCATACGACAGTCCTGCCATCCCAGGAATCAATACCGTGAACCTTCATTGCACTCCCTCTATGGCAAGTATATACTTCCTTAGGTAAGGAGACCAAAACTGTACACAGTACTCCAGGTGTGGTCTCACCAAGGCCCTATATTATTGGAGTAAGACCTCTTTACTCCTGTACTCAAATCCTCTTGTAATGAAGGCCAGCATACCATTTGCCTTCCTAATGGCTTGCTGCACCGGCACATTCACTTTCAGTGACTCATGTACAAGGACACCCAGGTCCCTTTGAGCATCTGCAATCCCCAATCTTTCACCATTTAGGAAATACTCTGCCTTTCTGTTTTTTCTACCAAAGTGGATAACTTCACATTTATCCACATTTATTCACTGATCGCTGTACTTCCAAGTTTTATGTCATCTGCAAATTTTGAAATTTTGCCCTGTACACCCACGTCCAAGTCATTAATATATATCAAGAAAAGCAGTGGTCCTAGTACTGACCCCTGGGGAACACCACTGTATACCATCCTCCAGTCTGAAAAACAACCGTTCACCACTACTCTGTTTCCTGTCACTTAGCCAATTTCTTATTCATGCAGCCACTGTCCCTTTTATTCCATGGGCTTCAACTTTGCTGGCAAACTGTTATGTGGCACTTTGTCGAACGCCTTTTGGAAATCCATGTACACCACGTCAACTGCATTGCCCTTATCAACCCTCTCTTTTACCTCATCAAAAAACTCAATCAAGTTAGTTAAACACGATTTGCCTTTAACAAATCCATGCTGGCTTTCTTTAATTAATTCACACTTGTCCAAGTGACTGTTAATTTTGTCCCTGATTATTGTTTCTAAAAGCTTCCCCACTACCGAGGTCACACTGACTGGCCTGTAGTTGCTGGGTTTATCTTTACACCCTTTTTTGAACAATGGTGTAACATTTACAATTCTCCAGTCCTCTGGCACCAGCCGCATCAAAGGAGGATTGGAAGATTACGGCCAGTACCTCCGCGATTTCTTCCTTCACTTCCCTCAGTGTCCTAGGATGCATCCCATCCGGTCCTGGTGACTTATCTACTTTAAGTACAGCCAGCCTTTCTAGTACCTCCTCTTTATCAATTCTTATCCCATCCAGTATCTCCACTACTTCCTCCTTTACTATATCTATGGCAGCATCTTCTTCCTTGGTGAAGACAGGTGCAAAGTACTCGTTTAGAACCTCAGCCATACCCTCTGCCTCCATGCGTAGGTCTCCTTTTTGATCCTTAATTGGCCCCACCCCTCCTCTTACTATCTGTTTACTATTTATATGCCTATAGAAGACTTTTGGATTCCCTTTTATGTTGGCTGCCATTCAATACTTAGCCTCTCTTTGCCCCGCTTGCGCAAAAACTCAGAACTTGTGATCTGTCAAATTTCGCTTGGACAAATCCTTCGCATCTGCTACAAAATCACTTTCGCTGGCGGAGAGTTGGGCTATTTGCCCAACTACCACCCACCGAGTGCCCACCAAACCCTAACCCTAACCCTAACCCTGGTAAAAGCAGGCGTAGGGCCTTCTTTTATCAGTGTAAGGGTTAAAATAAATGTTAGAATAAAATTGTTTAAATGATTTAAACATGCACATACATTTAAAATTAGTTTAGGTAAATTTTGGCTCCTTTTAAAATGTTTAAGTTTATTTTTCAAAAATTTACACTTTTATTTTAAATGCTTAATTAAAGGGTTTTAAAATTAATTTTGAACATGTGATCATTTATTTTTATTTAAGTGGTGCGGATTCTTATTTATTTGGAGATTTCTAATATGCTTGCGGAGGTTCTGTACGTAAATGGAATCCCCAATAAGCATCACAGGAATCCCCCTTTGTCATTGGTTGTGCCAGCCCCACATGATCCCAGGGACACTTGCGAACCGCCTGCGCCTTTGGGATCCGTGGGCCTTTACGCAGGCGCACGTCCACAGGCCCAGGACCGCGAGAGCCTGTAGCTCCGGAGACACCAGGTTAGTTAGGATTTTTTTTCGGTTCGGAGGCGTATTCTTCTGAGCGCAAATCCAAGGCCCAATGGTTTAAATGGTCGTCGTGGACGCCACTCCCAGAAACAAAAGGAGAGATCCAAATTAAAATAAAACCAAAGGAAAACGAAAGGCTCCAAAATGCCCATATTTTCCGTGAGGAGGGGAGAAAGGAGGCAGGAATTTGGGGTGGAATCCAATCCGTTGACAACGGTATTGGAATCAAGTTACCTGAAGAGAAGAGAATTAACTTTAAAATGAGGCCAAAAATAAATGACATATTGCTTTGAGCTGGCCAGACCAGCCAGTGTAATTTAGAAAGGTTAAAAGAAAATTAAGAACAAAACTAGGGGCCATAAATATAAGACAGTCAGGAATAAATCTAATAAGGAATTCAGCAGAAACTTCTTTATCCAAAGAATGCTTAGAATGTGGAACTTGCTACTTTAGAACATATGAATTAGGAGCAGGAATCAGCCATACGGCCCCTCGAGCCTGCTCCACCATTCAATAAGACCATGGCTGATCTTCAACCTCAACTCCACTTTCCCGCCGATCTCCATATCCTTTGATTTCCATAGAGTGCAAAAGTCTATCGCGCTCAGCCTTGAATATACTCAACAACTCAGCCTCCACAGTCCTCTGGGGCAGAGAATTCCAAAGATTCACCACCCTCTGAGTGAAGAAATTCCTCCTCATCTCAGTCTTAAATGGCTGACCCCTTATCCTGAGACTGTGACCCCTGGTTCTAGACTCTCCAGCCAGGGGGAACAACCTTTCACAGAGTAGTTGAGGCAAATAGCATAGATGCATTTAAAGGGAAGCTAGATGAGGGAGAAAGGAATCGAAGGATATGCTGATAGGATTAGATGAAGAGGGGTGGGAGGAGGCTCGTGTGGGGCATAAAGGCCGGCACGGACCAGTTGGGCCGAATGGCCTGTTTCTGTGCTATAAATGCTATATAATATGATGTAACATTGCAATAACGTTAGTCACAGATGCCAACACAAGTAGGCCCCTGGTCTTATTTTCAAATGTCAAGTTTGGCTCAGTTGGCTGCCATCTTGCCCTGAAACAAAAGGGCGAGGGTTCAAGGTCCATTCCAGGACTTGAGCCTGATAATCTCGGCTGACTTCATTCTAAACTGCTCTGCCTCTCTCTATCCTCTATTGAGACGTTCCTTAAAACCTACCTCTTTGACCAAGCGTTTGATCACCTGTCTCCTTCTGTGGCTCGGTGACAAGCTCTGTCTGATGACGCTCCTGTGAAGCGCCTTGGGACGTTTTACGCTGTTAAAGGCGCTGTAGTCGTTGTTGGTGTTGATGAGACTTCAAAAGATGTGCTGCCTTTCACCTCAGAGATGTTCCAACCAAGGATATTTGAAAGAAGATCAGGGGAGATCTCCCAATATCCTGGGGTCAACATTCGTCCCTAAACCAACACCACCAAAAAAACCCAGATCATCTCATCCGCTGTTTCAGAGATCCTGCTGTATCCAAATCGGTTGTTACTGCTGCCAATGTAGCAACAGTGACTACAATTCAAATATTTGGGCATCATGAGGAGATGATAAAGTGTTTCTTTTCTTCCCAATTCTTTCCCCATTTTCCTCTGCTCGGGTACAATCCCACAGGTTCAGGCATCTATCCAGTCGCAGCCCTTCTGCATGTAAGCCCAGATAGTCAATGTAGCAGGATATTCAACATTAGCAGGCATCACATGTGCCTTCCCTGAACTCCACACACGGAGCATCTCCAGCAGGAGCGGGAACCGGGGCGGTATTTTTTTTCTTCTGTTTAATTTACCGCCTTTTCCGTAACACAGGGATCAACTGTTGTGTCCCAACTGCTGCTCTAGCGCTAACACAGCAACAGGCCGGGGATTGAAACTGGGGCCTTCCAGTCTGCGTAGCTCAGTGCCGTGCCCAAAGGGGGAGCTGGGGTTTTTTTTGCAGAAAAAGAGATCATTAACAGCAAAAGAATCATAGAATCATAGACATTTACCACTCAAGGAGGCCATTTGGCTCATCGTGTGTGTGCCAGCCTAATCCCACTTTCCAGCTCTTGGTCCGTAGCCCTGTAGGTTACGGCACTTCAAGTGCATATCCAAGTACTTTTTAAATGTGATGAGGGTTTCTGCCTCTACCACCCTTTCAGGCAGTGAGTTCCAGACCCCCACCACCCTCTGGGTGAAAACAATTCTCCTCAACTCCCCTCTAATCATTCTACCAGTCACCTTAAATCAGTGGCCTCTGGTTATTGACCTTTCTGCTAAGGGAAAAAGGTCCTTTCTCTCCGCTCTATCTGGGTCCTTCCTATCCGCTCTATCTAGGTCCTTTCTATCTGCTCTATCTGGGTCCTTCCTATCCACTCTATCTGGGTCCTTCCTATCCACTCTACCTGTGTCCTTCCTATCCACTCTATCTGTGTCCTTCCTATCCACTTTATCTGGGTCCTTCCTATCCACTCTATCTGGGTCCTTCCTATCCGCTCTATCTGGGTCCTTCCTATCCGCTCTATCTGGGTCCTTCCTATCCACTCTATCTGGGTCCTTCCTATCCACTCTATCTGGGTCCTTCCTATCCACTCTATCTGGGTCCTTCCTATCCACTCTATCTGGGTCCTTCCTATCCACTCTATCTGGGTCCTTCCTATCCACTCTATCTGGGTCCTTCCTATCCACTCTATCTGGGTCATAAGAACATAAGAACATAAGAAATAGGAGCAGGAGTAGGCCAATTGGCCCCTCGAGCCTGCTCCGCCATTCAATAAGATCATGGCTGATCTGATCCTAACCGCCAATCCACTATGACAGGACTATCTCCTGAATCTAACAGAATTAGACACACGAAACAGGAGCAGGATCAGCCTACACGGCCCCTGGGCCCGCTCCGCTACCCACAGGGCCATGACCGATCCGCACCTAAACTCATGTCCAAATTCCTGCCCGCTCCCCGTAACCCTTAATTCCCTTTTCTTCTAGGAAACTGTCTATTTCTGTTTTAAATTTATGTAATGATGTAGCTTCGACAGCTTTTTGGGGCAGCATATTCCATGGACCTACCACCCTCTGAGTGAAGTAGTTCCTCCTCATCTCAGTTTTGAAAGAGCAGCCCCTTATTCTAAGACTATGCCCCCTAGTTCTAGTTTCACCCATCATCTGGAACATCCTCCCCGCATCCACCCGATCCAACCCCTTCACAATCTTATATGTTTCAATAGGATCGCCTCTCATTCTTCTGAACTCCAATGAGTAGAGTCCCAATCTACTCAACCTCTCCTCATATGTCCATCCCCTCATCCCTGGGATTAACCGAGTGAACCTTCTTTGTACTGACTCGAGAGCAAGTATGTCTTTTCTTAAGTATGGACACCAAAACTGTACACAGTATTCCAGGTGCGGTCTCACCAATACCTTGTACAACTGAAGCAATACCTCCCTATTTTTATATTCTATCCCCCTAGCAATGAAAGCCAACATTCCATTGGCCTTCTTAATCACTTGCTGCACCTGCATACTAACCTTTTGAGTTTCGTGCACCATCCGCTCTATCTGGGTCCTTCCTATCCACTCTATCTGGGTCCTTCCTATCCGCTCTATCTGGGTCCTTCCTATCCACTCTATCTGGGTCCTTCCTATCCACTCTATCTGGGTCCTTCCTATCCACTCTATCTGGGTCCTTCCTATCCACTCTATCTGGGTCCTTCCTATCCACTCTATCTGGGTCCTTCCTATCCACTCTATCTGGGTCCTTCCTATCCACTCTATCTGGGTCCTTCCTATCCACTCTATCTGGGTCCTTCCTATCCACTCTATCTGGGTCCTTCCTATCCACTCTATCTGGGTCCTTCCTATCCGCTCTATCTGGGTCCTTCCTATCCGCTCTATCTGGGTCCTTCCTATCCGCTCTATCTGGGTCCTCCCTATCCGCTCTATCTGGGTCCTTCCTATCCGCTCTATCTGGGTCCTTCCTATCCGCTCTATCTGGGTCCTTCCTATCCACTCTATCTGGGTCTTTCCTATCCACTCTATCTGGGTCTTTCCTATCCACTCTATCTGGGTCTTTCCTATCCACTCTATCTGGGTCCTTCCTATCCACTCTATCTGGGTCCTTCCTATCCACTCTGTCTGGGCCCCTCATAATTTTATCTTAAAGGCCGAGTAGGTTTGACTCCTGGCCAGCCAAGGAGGCTGAATGGGTTCAGACCAGGGCACTAACAAAACTGATGACTCGCCTTAATATCGTAGAGCGATTCTGCAGAAAATCCAATAGTTCACCCCATAAATCTCCCAACTGCTCCTCTACAACAAAACTTTATTACTACCAGGAGTCATTAGTCATGTTAGTAGGTACTTGGAAAATAATTATATAATATTAACATGTAAAGACACAACAGGAAACATAACAAGCAAAACATTAACGTTGAAGGTGAAGAATGTCATAGGTAGTTTTAGTATTTAATGAAAAGATATGAGACAACAATCCATTATCCTGCAATTTAATTATGTGACAAATGTGTTTGATAAATAACATTTAAGATAGACATCTAATTTATTACTTACCAAAGAAATCAATACTTTCATAAATCACATTTTGGCACTCTTTAGACATTATTCAACAGATTGTAAAAAAACAAGCCAGTATGAAAAGCCCCCTGGGCAATCTATTTTCTATTCAGCACATTCAGGGTTTGGCTTTAATCGCTAGGCTGGATGGCCTGACTGAGAAGCTTTTACTCTTCCTCTGTTCCTTCGTTTCTGCTGCTGTCTCTCAGCGCGCCTGGGCCTTACTTAAAGGGAACACATCCACACGGATGATACTCAAACCGGCAGCGATGACACGGGGTTTTCACCTTTCGCTTTGCTCCTCTTTCGAGAAACGTGGGGTGAAGGGTCCGTCGATTGTGGGAGGCTGAGGGAGCTGTTATTTAACAACGACAGCAACTTGCATTTACACAGTGCCTTTAACGTGATAAAATGTCCCAAGGCGCTTCACAGGGGCGACTATCAAACAAAATTTGACACCGAGCCACATAAGGAGATATTAGGACAGGGAAGAGGTAGGTTTTAAGGAGCGTCTTAAAGGAGGAAAGAGAAGTAGAGAGGCGAAGAAGTTTAGGCAGGGAATTCCAGAGCTTAGGGCCTTGGGAACTGAAGGCACGGCTGCCAATGGTGGAGCGAGGAAAATCGTGGATGCTCAAGAGGCCGGAATTGGAGGAGCACAGAGATCTCGGAGGGTTGTGGGGCTGGAGGAGTTTACAGAGATAGGGAGGGGCGAGGCCATGGAGGGATTTGAACACAAGGATGAGAATTTTAAAATAGAGGTGTTGCCGGATCGGGGGCCAGTGTGGGTCAGCGAGCACAGGGGCTGATGTGTGAACGGGACTTGGTTAGGGATGTAGACAGCAGAGATTTGGATAAGGTCTTTTGGAAGAGTTCTTGGTTCTTTGACATGCTTCAAACCACTTCATCAACAAATGGGAAGTCCCTCCTGTGGAGGTGAACCTCCAGAGGTTCTGGGTATTTGATAAAAGCAGCAATAAGATGCGCGTGGGACAGAAATAGTGGATAATAAGGCAATATGAAATGATCAAATCCATCAACTTGTCTTTAAATAGCAATCGTGCCAGCGACAACAAATGTTTCCCTCATGTAAAATAAATCTCTCACCTAATAGCATCTTTTTGAAATTCTGACAAGCTCGCAGAGCACTGTGTCAGAGTGAGGCAACCAATCTGGCGCCAATTAGCGCTAAATTATGGGCTGTTCTGTACAGTGGATTCACGCCCACCTGGAACTGGGTCAAGATTTCTGTCGACTCATTTAATTAAAGGTCTTAAAACCAGCTTCTCTCTCCCTTCTGGTTGTAATCTCACCAGTCTGGGTTAGATCTCATCATTCGAACCCAGGGGCCAAAGCTGAAACGATGAGATACCTACCCACTGCCACAACCAGTCAATATCTAATCATCAAAGGTTCCTCATCTCTAGCCTTACAAAACTCACTAGACACACACCTGATTACTGTCCTTAATTACATAGCATTTACAGCACAGAAACAGGCCATTCGGCCCAACTGCTCCATGTCGTTGTTTATGCTCCACACGAGCCTCCTCCCACCCCTCTTCATCTCACTCTATCAGCATACCCTTCTATTCCTTTCTCGCTCCTGGGATGAGAGGGTTGTCCTATGATGCGAGATTGTGTAGAATGGGCCGATACTCTCTGGAGTTTAGAAGAATGAGAGGTGATCTCATTGAAACATACAAGGTTCTGAAGTGGATCGTCAGGGTAGGTACTGAGAGGTTGTTTCCCCTGGCTGGAGTGTCTAGAACTAGGGGGCACAGTCTCAGGATAAGGGGCCGGCCTTTTAAGACTGAGATGAGGAGGAATTTCTTCACTCAGAGGGTGGTGAATCTTTGGAATTCTCTACCCCAGAGGGCTGTGGATTCTGAGTCTTTGAGTATTTGATGGGACAGTGTAGAGGGAGATTTACTCTGTATCTAACCCGTGTTGTACTTGCCCTGGGAGTGTTTGATGGGACAGTGTACAGGGAGCTTTACTCTGTATCCACCCCGTACTGTTCCTGCCCTGGGAGTGTTTGATGAGTCAGTGTAGAGGGAGCTTTACTCTGTATCTAACACGTGCTGTACCAGTACGATAGCAAAATACTGCAGATGCTGGAAATCCAAAATAACAACAGAGAATGCTGGAAAAACTCCCTGGGAGTGTTTGATGGGGTAGTGTAGAGGGAGCTTTACTCTGTATCTAACCCCTGCTGTACCTGCCCTAGGAGTGTTTGATGGGACAGTGCAGAGGGAGCTTTACTCTGTATCTAACCCGTGCTGTCCCTGCCCTGGGAGTGTTTGATGGGACAGTGTAGAGGGAGCTTTACTCTGTATCTAACCCGTGCTGTACCTGCCCTGGGAGTGTTTGATGGGACAGTGTAGAGGGAGCTTTACTCTGTATCTAACCCGTGCTGTACCTGCCCTGGGAGTGTTTGATGGGACAGTGTAGAGGGAGCTTTACTCTGTATCTAACCCGTGCTGTACCCGCCCTGGAAGTGTTTGATGGGGCAGTGTAGAGGGAGCTTTACTCTGCATGTAACTCATTCCATACCTGCCCTGAACAGTAACAGGCAAAGATTCGGTCCTTTGCATAAAATCGGTGCAATTGTCTCAGCAAGACATTCATGAGGCATCAGGAAGCGCTGATAGAGTAGCAGATAAAAGAATCAGTGACTCAATAATTGTCAGGGCTGTACGAGCGACTTCTCCTTCAGTTCAGATAAGTGTGTTGTTTAGTGTCAGCCCCACTTGGGAATCACTGTTAAAAGGATTCTGCATGGAAAGTGTTATAGGACCATAAAATCATACAGCACAGAGGGAGACCATTCGGCCCATCCTGCCTGTGCCGGCTCTTTGAAAGAGCTCTCCAATTAGTCCCACTGACCCTGCTTTTTCGCCACAGCCCTGAAAATGTTTTCCCTTCATGTATTTATCCAATTCCCTTCTGAAAGTTATTGAATCTGCTTCCACCACCCTTTAGGCAGTACTTTCCGCATCATAACAACTGTATAAAGATATTTCTCCTCATCCCCTCTCTGGCTCTTTTGCCATTTATCTTCAATCTGTGTCTTCTGGTTACAGACCCTCCCACCAGTGGAAAGAGTTTCTCCTTATTTACTCCATGAAAATTTCTCATAATTTTGAACATCATGCCCAGGTATGTCCTGTCCATGAAAAGCAGGACAAATCCAATCCGGCCAATTACCGCCCCATCAGTCTATTCTCAATCATGAGCAAAGTGATGGAAGCTGTCATCGACAGTGCTATCAAGTGGCACTTCCTCACCAATAACCTGCTCACTGATGCCTACTTTGAGTTCCGTCAAGACCACACTGCTCCAGACCCCATTACAGCCTTGGTCCAAACATGGACAAAAGAGCTGAATTCCAGAGGTGAGGTGAGAGTGGAATCGATGGAATCTGGAACAGTACCCATGGATTGGAGGGTAGCTAATGTTACGCCACTATTCAAAAAAGGTGGTAGAGAGAAAACGGGGAATTACAGACTGGTAAGCCTGACATCGGTAGTGGGGAAAATGCTAGAGTCCATTATAAAAGATGTAATAGCAGAGCACTTGGAAAACAGTGACAGGATCGGACAAAGTCAACATGGATTTACAAAAGGTAAATCGTGCTTGACGAATCTACTGGAATTTTTTGAGGATGTAACTAGTAAAATAGATAAGGGAGAACCAGTGGATGTGGTTGATGTGCTATCGATTCTAATAAAAGGCTGAGTAGAGTTCAGAACAACAGGCTTTTATTAACTACTGAATGGACGACCGAATGGCAGAGAGCTGCCGTGCAGTCGTCCTTATACCAGGTAGCCAAGGGCGGAGTCAGCTGAGGCATAGTCAGGTATAACAGTGAAACAAGAGTGAACGACAACAACAACAACAATAGTGAACGACAGTGGTTTACCACATTCACCCCTCGTTTAAAATTAAGTTCGGCGGGGTGAAGTGTATCAAAAGTTCAAGTAGGTGAGTCTGTCGGGCGGCCTCGTTTGCCGTCGAGATCTTCGTGGCGACGGTTGAGATGGTACAGCTTCCAACGACGCGTCTTGAACGGGATCGAGCACCGGCGTATCGTCCCCTTTGGCGTTGGGTGGGCGAGTGGACTCCGGCGGGTCCTGGGGTCGCGGCATGCCATCTACTGGGGTGGAATGGACAGGGGTGAGAATTGGGTCTACTGAATTTTGGGCCATGTCGAAGGGGGTCGTGGTGGAGGGCAATGGTGACGGGTCAGTGGACCCCGAGGGTGCCAGATCTCTAATGGAGACTGTATCCTCCCGCCCGTCCGAGTATGCCACGTAGGCGTACTGGGGGTTGGCATGGAGGAGGTGAACCTTCTCTACCAGGGGAGCCATTTTGTAGGACCTTACATGCTTCCTCAGCAGGACGGGCCCTGGGGACGTCAGCCAGTGTGGTAGTGAGGTACCGGATGTGGACCTCCGGGGAAAAACGAACATTCGCTCATGGGGGGTGGCGTTGGTGGCAGTACACAGCAGTGACCGGATGGAGTGGAGCGCATCAGGTAGGACATCCTGCCAACGGGAGGTCGGAAGGCCCCTAGATTTTAAGGCTAGGAGGGCCGCCTTCCAGACCGTCGCGTTCTCTCTTTCAACCTGTCCGTTCCCCTGGGGGTTGTAGCTGGTGGTCCGGCTTGAGGCAATACCTCTCATGAGCAGGTACTGACGGAGTTCGTCGCTCATGAAGGACGAGCCCCGGTCGCTATGAATATAGCTGGGAAAACCGAACAAAACAAAGAGGTTGTGCAGGCATTTAATGACCGTAGTGGTGGTCATGTCCGGGCAGGGGATGGCGAAAGGGAAACGGGAGTACTCATCAACTATGTTGAGGAAGTACACATTACGGTCAGAGGAGGGGAGGGGCCCTTTAAAGTCGACACTCAGGCGCTCAAAGGGGCGGGTGGCCTTGATCAGGTTTGCTCTGTCAGGCATATAGAAGCGCGGCTTGCACTCTGCACAGACTGGGCAGCTCCTGGTCATGGTCCTGACCTCCTCGATGGAGTAAGGCAGGTTGCGGGCCTTGATGAAGTGGAAGAACCTGGTGACCCCCGGGTGGCAGAGGTCGTTGTGGAGGCCCCGTAGTCTATCGATCTGCGCATTGGCGCATGTGCCTCGCGATAGAGCATCTGAGGGTTCGTTGAGTTTCCCGGGCCGGTACAAGATGTCGTAATTGTAGGTGGAAAGTTCAATTCTCCACCTCAAAATCTTGTCATTTTTGATTTTGCCCCTCTGCTTATTATTGAACATAAAAGCAACTGAACGCTGGTCAGTAAGCAGGGTAAATAGTTTTCCAGCCAGGTAGTGCCGCCAGTGGCGCACCGCCTCCACAATGGCCTGGGCCTCCTTTTCCACAGAGGAGTGTCTGAGTTCGGAGCCCTGGAGGGTTCGTGAAAAGAAGGCCACGGGTCTTCCCGCCTGGTTAAGGGTAGCGGCCAGGGCAAAGTCGGATCCATCGCTCTCCACCTGGAAGGGGATGGACTCGTCCACCAAGTGCATGGTGGCCTTGGCAATGTCATCTTTTATACGGTGAAAGGCTGAGCGGGCCTCCGCCATCAGGGGAAAGGAAGTGGACTTGATAAGTGGACGGGCTTTGTCCGCATAATGAGGGACCCACTGGGCGTAATAGGAAAAGAAGCCCAGGCACCTTTTGAGGGCCTTGAGACAGTGGGGCAGGGGAAGTTCCATCAGGGGGCGCATCCGGTCAGGGTCAGGACCGATGACTCCGTGTTCCACCACGCAGCCAAGGATAGCGAGGCGGGTTGTGCGGAATATGCACTTTTCCTTGTTGTACGTGAGGTTTAGGAGTTGGGCCGTGCGAAGGAACTTATCAAGGTTGGCGTCATGGTCCCGCAGGTCATGGCCGCAGATGGTCACGTTGTCCAGGTAGGGAAACGTGGCCTGTAACGCATTCTCATCGACCATCCGGTCCATCTCCCTCTGGAAGACGGAGACACCGTTGGTGACGCCGAAAGGAACCCTGAGGAAGTGAAAAAGACGGCCGTTTGCCTCGAAAGCTGTGTACTGGCGGTCCTCAGGGCGGATAGGGATTTGGTGGTATGCTGCCTTGAGGTCAGTGGTCGAGAAAACGCGATATTGCGCTATCTTATTAACCATGTCGGCTATGCGGGGGAGAGGGTATGCGTCCAACTGGGTGTACTTGTTGATTGTCTGGCTGTAGTCGATGACCAGGCGCTGCTTGTTGCCGGTCTTAACGACTACCACCTGAGCTCGCCAGGGGCTGGTACGACCCTCAATAATCCCCTCCTTCAGGAGCCGCGTCACCTCAGATCTTATAAAGGATCTGTCCCCGGTGCTGTATCGCCTGCTCTTTGTGGCGATAGGCTTGCAATCGCGGGTGAGGTTAGCGAACGGGGGGGGGGGGGGGTGATTTTGAGGGTGGAGAGACTACAGGTGGGGCGCGGTGGGCAATTTAAAAACTGCTGGTTGCAGACAGTGAGTGGGGGAAAAGGTCCACCGTATGTCAAGGTGACACTCTTAAAGTGACAATGAAAGTCCAACCCCAGCAGAACGGCAGCGCAGAGATGTGGCAGGACGAAGAGCTTTACATTTTTATAAACGGAGCCCCTCACCGAAAGGGTCACTACGCAGTAGCCGCCGACGTCTGCTGAGTGAGATTTTGAGGCCATGGAGATCCGATGGCGCGCTGGCAGGACCAAGAGGGAATAATGCCGTACTGTATCAGGGTGTATGATGCTCTCCGTGCTCCCGGAATCAAAAAGGCAAGTTGTGGCGCGGCCATTTACCTGGATGTCCATCGTGGACCTGGCTAGCTGATGGGGTCTGGATTGATCCAGCGTAATGGAGGCCGCTGTGGAGTCGGGAGCGTCGCTGTAAAACCCCGGTGAGGCGGTGGGTGAGTCGGGGGCCCGTTGGCAAAATGGCGGACAAAATGGCGTCGTCGGAGAAGAAGGACAAAATGGCGGCGCCCATGACGATCCCGATCCCCACGAGGCTGGAGGAAGGCAAGATGGCTGCTCCCACGAATCGCAAGCGGCGCTGCTGAAGGTAGGGGTCTTCTGACTTCTGCAGACGCCAGCGTAGTGTCCCTTCTTACCGCAGGCAGAGCAGACAGCGTTTTTCGCCGGGCAGCGCGCCCTGGGGTGTTTGGTTTGGCCACAGAAATAACATTTCTGGCTCAGGCGGGACATCGCTGCAGCAGTTGGGGCCGGGGCCCGGGGCCGCGCCACGTCCCAAGATGGCGGCGGCCGCGACATCCACGAGGCGGCCGCGCGGTCCGGGGAGTAGGCCTCCATGTTCCGATGGGCTACGTCCAACGAAAGGGTGAGTGAAATTGCCGCCTTCAGGTCGAGCTCGCTACTTTCCAGCAGTCGCTGCCGTGTGTGAGTGGACCTGAGGCCCGCAACGAGGGCGTCCTGGATGAGCTCCTCCGTATGTTCCGTGGCTGATACTTGCTTGCATTCGCAGGCTCGGCCGAGTTCCTTCAGCGCCCGTATGTATGCTTCTGTGGGTTCCCCGGGCTGTTGTTTGCGGGACCCCAGGAGATGTCTTGCGTAAACATAGTTGACCGGGCGTGCATATTGTTCCTTTAAAATGTCGATAGCCCCCTGGTAGCTCGTAGCGCCCCGGATAAGGGCAAAAGCTCGGTGGTTTACTTTCGAATTCAGCACCCTGAGCTTGTCGGTGTTGGTGGCGACGGTCTCGCCGGATGCAGCCAGAAAAGACTCAAAACAGTTCAACCAGTGTGAGAACTTAGCAGGCGAGTCCGGTTCTTGCGGGTCGAGTTCCAGGCACTTGATCTTAAGTATCTGCAGCATCGTTATTTATTTTGTTGTTGTCAGTAGTTAATAAAATTGATGCGTTATCGATTCTAATAAAAGGCTGAGTAGAGTTCAGAACAACAGGCTTTTATTAACTACTGAATGCAACTACAAACAGATCAGGACTATGCCTCTAGTGGACGACCGAATGGCAGAGAGCTGCCGTGCAGCCGTCCTTATACCAGGTAGCCAAGGGCGGAGTCAGCTGAGGCATAGTCAGGTATAACAGTGAAACAAGAGTGAACAACAACAACAACAACAACAACAATAGTGAACACAGTGAACGACAGTGGTTACCACAGTGGTGTATTTGGACTTTCAGAAGGCTTTCGATAAGGTCCCACATAAGAGATTAGCATGTAAAGTTAAGGCACATGGGATTGGGGGCAAGGTATTGACTTGGATAGAGAACTGGTTGGCAGACAGAAAGCAAAGAGTTGGAATAAACGGGTCTTTTTCCGAGTGGCAGGCAGTGACTAGTGGGGTACCGCAGGGATCGGTTCTTGGACCCCAGCTATTCACAATATATATTAATGATCTAGACAAGGGAACTAGATGTAATATCTCCAAATTTGCAGACGACACAAAGCTGGGTGGGCATGTGTGCTGTGAGGAGGATGCCGAGAAACTCCAGTATGATTTGGACAGGTTGGGTGATTGGGCAGAAGCATGGCAGATGCAATATAACGTGGATAAATGTGAGGTTATCCACTTTGGTGTCAAAAACAGGAAGGCAGATTATTATCTGAATGGCAATAGATTAGGAAAAGGGGAAGTGCAACGAGACCTGGGTGTACTTGTGCACCAGTCGCTGAAGGTAAGCAGGTGGTTAAGAAGGCAAATGGTATGTTGGCCTTCATAGTGAGAGGGTTTGAGTACAAGAACAAGGATGTCTTGCTGCAGTTGTACAGGGCCTTGGTGAGACCACATCTTGAGTATTGTGTGCAGTTTTGGTCACCTTATCTGAGGAAGGATGTTCTTGCCACGGAAGGAGTTCAGCGAAGATTCACCAGGCTGATACCTGGGATGGCAGGAATGACGTATGAGGAGAAATTGGGTTGATTGGGCTTGTACTCGCTGGAGTTTAGAAGAATGAGAGGGGATCTCATTGAAACTTATAAAATTCTGGCAGGACTGGACAGACTAGATGCAGGGAGGATGTTCCCGATGGTCGGGGAATCCAGAACCAGGGGTCACAGTCTAAGGATAAGGGGTAGGCCTTTTAGGACAGAAATTATGAGGAATTTCTTCACCCAGAGAGTGGTGAACCTGTGGAATTCTCTACCACAGAAGGCAGTAGAGGCCAATTCATTAAATATATTCAAGAAGGAGTTGGATATATTTCTTAAGGCTAAAGGGATCAAGGGGCATGGGGAGAAAGCAGGGACCGGGTACTGAACTTGGATAATCAGCCATGATCGCATTGAATGGTGGAGCAGGCTAGAGGGGCCGAATGGCCTACTCCTGCTCCTATCTTCTATGTTTCTATGTTTCTATGAGTGACCGCACTTGACATCAAGGCAGCATTTGACCGAGTATGACAGCTAGGAGCCCTAGTAAAACTAAAGTCAATGGGAATCGGGGGAAAATCTCTCCACTGGCTGGAGTCATAGCTAGCACAAAGGAAGATGGTTGTGGTGGTTGGAGGTCAATCATCACAGCCCCAGGACACCGCTGCAGGAGTTCCTCAGGGCAGTGTCCTAGGCCCAACCATCTTCAGCGACTTCGTCATCAGGCCAGAAATGGGACTGTTCACTGATGATTATACAGTGTTCAGTTCCATTCACAACTGCTCAGATAATGAAGCAGTCCATACCCACACGCAACAAGACCTGGACGACCTTCAGGCTTCAGCTGATAAGTGGCAGGTAACATTCGCACCACAGAAGTGCCAGGCAATGCTCACCTCCAACATGAGCGCGTCTAGCCATCTCCCCTTGACATTCAACGGGATTACCATCGCCGAATCCCTCACCATCAACATCCTGGGGGGTCACCATTGACCAGAAACTTAACTGGACCTGCCACATAAATACTGTGGCTACAAGAGCAGGTCAGAGGCTGGGTATTCTGTAGCAAGTGTCTCACCTCCTGACTCCCCAAAGCCTTTCCACCATCTACAAGGCACAAATAAGGAGTGTGATGGAATAATCTCCACTTGCCTGGATGAGTGCAGCTCCAACAACACTCAAGAAGCTCGACACCATCCAGTACAAAACCCGCTTGACTGGCACCCCATCCACCACCTTAAACATTCACTCCCTCCACCACCGGCGCACCGTGGCTGCAGTGTGCACCATCTACAAGATGCACAGCAGCAGCTCGCCAAGGCTTCTTCAGCAGCACCTCCCAAACCCGCAACCTCTACCACCTAGAAGGACAAGGGCAGCAGGCGCATGGGAACACCACCACCTCCAAGTTTCCGTCCAAGTCGCACACCATCCTGACTTGGAAATATATTGGCCGATCCTTCATCGTCGCTGGGTCAAAATCCTGGAACTCCCTCCCTAACAGCACTGTGGGAGCACCTTCACCACACGGACTGCAGCGGTTCAAGAAGGCGGCTCACCGCCATCTTCTCAAGGGCAACTAGGGATGGGCAATAAATGCTGGCCTTGCCAGCGATGCTCCCATCACATGAATGAATTAAAAAAAAAAACTTCTCTAACAATTCCAGCTTCTCTAGTCCCTTTGATGAATCAGTCTTTCTGAAATAAAATAGAGGAGGCTGTTCAAAAAGTATTCTGATTCTATTCGTGGTGTCCTCTTTGCGGGATATTCGCAGTCCTTGCGCTCAAATCTGTGACAGGCTTAAGAAGTTGTTGCTCCTTCTATAATTACCTCCTAGCTCATTGTTCTTTCATCTTAATAAAGGCTAGATTTGCATCGTATTGTAGCTTGTTCTAAGTGGGCACTGACACCCTCTCCCACACACAGCCTTCTTATAACTGCATGGCTAACAGGGAAACCATGTTAACTCCTAATAGGTGAAACAGCGATTTACTTGTACTTCTTGCAATCTAGTATACTGTATTCACTGCTCACGATGTGGTCTCCTCTACATTGGGGAGGCCAAATGCAGATTGGGTGACCGCTTTGCGGAACACCTCCGTTCAGTCCGTAAGGGTGACCCCGAGCTTCCGGTCGCCTGTCACTTTAATTCTCCGTGCCACTCCCACTCTGACCTCTCCGTCCTCGGCCTCTCTCACTGTTCCAACGAAGCTCAACGAAAGCTCGAGGAACAGCACCTCATCTTTCGATTTGGCACTTTACAGCCTTCTGGACTCAACATCGAGTTCAACAATTTCAGATCACAACCTCGGCCCCCATTTTTTCAGACGGCAGCTGTTGATGATTCTGCCATTCCCATTTACACTTCATCTAGACCCATCTTTTGTTTCTTTACTTGTCCCATTACCATCTCCTTTTGCCTCGCACCATCATCCCTTTTGTCATTTAATCTCTCCTGCCTTCCATCCTATCACAGACCTTCCCTTTTGTTCTTTCCTCCCCCTCCCCGCCGCCCTCTGCCCCTGCACTTGTTTAAAACCTGTTACAGCTCTAACTTTTTCCAGTTCTGACGAAAGGTCATCGAGCTGAAACGTTAACTCTGTTTCTCTCTCCACAGATGCTGCCTGACCCGCTGAGTGTTTCCAGCATTTTCTGTTTTTATTTCAGGTTTCCAGCATCCGCAGTATTTTGTAACTTCTAATAGTTTTCAGTATAGCCGTCCTCTTACATACAGCAGAGGGGACTGGGAGGTGTTTTTTTTCCCTCTCATTCTTGGGATGTGGGCGTCACTGGCAAGGCCGGCATTTATTGCCCGTCCCCCAGTCGCCCCCGAGAAGGTGGACCTTCAACTAGGGATGGGCCATAAATGCTGGCCTTGTCGTTAATGCCCACATCCCAGCAATGAGTAAAAAGGATGAGGGACTTCAGTTACGTGGAGAGGCTGCGATTGTTTTTCTTAAAGCAGTGAAGGTTAAGGGGAGATTCAAAATTATGATTGGGTTCTGATAGAGTAGATGGGGTTAAACTGTTTCTACTGGCAGGAGGATCGGTAACCAGAGGAGTCAGATTTAAGATAATTGGCAAAAGAACCAGAGGGGAGATGAGGAGAATTTTTTTTTTTTTACGCAGCGAGTTGTTGTGATCTGGAACGCGCTGCCTGAAAGGGCGGTGGAAGCAGATTCAATAGTAACTTTCAAAAGGGAACTTGGGGATATACACTTGAAAAAGAAACATTTTCAGGGCTATGGGGAAAGAGCAGGGCGGGGGGGTGGGGTGGAGTGGGACTAATTGGAGAGCTCTTTCAAGGAGCTGGCACCGGCACAATGGGTGAAAGGCTTCCTTCGGTGCTGTGTGCTGTGTAAATATTAATGCTCATTTGCTGATATTTGCATAACATCACTTCTTAATACAGTTCCTTTGCCCCTGATTTTCACAGGTTCACGCCTCTATTGAAATAGTGCCCCAAGTCACTGTACGCACACACAGGGTGCTGCAGCTACTTCCTCACGTGCAACTCCAAGTCTGTGTCTTTGAGGCGGTACGTCATTAAACCCTTATGACATTTTTAAATGATTTCAGACAAGCGAGGGATGGGAGGAAAAGAAAAAGCCGTGAGAGAATCTTGAAACCAGTTTAAAGTGCCGATGACAGCCACTATCGGAACCGAGAACCCCGTCAAAGGGCGCGAGAGCATAAGAACATAGGAAATAGGAGCAGGAGTCGGCCACACGGCCCCTCGAGCCTGCTCCACCATTCAATAAGATCATAGCTGATCTTCGACCTCAACTCCACTTTCCTGCCCGATCCCCATATCCCTCGATTTCCCCCAGAGTCCAAAAATCTATCGATCTCAGTCTTGAATATACCCAATGACTGAGCCTCCACAGCCCTCTGGGACAGAGAATTCCAAAGATTCACCACCCTCTGAGTGAAGAAATTCCTCCTCATCTCAGTCCTAAATGGCCGACTCCTTATCCTGAGACTGTGACCCCTGGTTCCAGACACTCCAGCCTAAAATTGAGTGCGTTCAGTGTCATTAGTGGACATACAGATGGAATGCCATTCCGCTCGCAATTTTTCTTTCCTTTTCCCACTCGTAGCAAGCGATAGTTAATAACCCACTGCATTGTTTACAATACATTCTCTTGCTTATTCTTGATGTTATTTATTAAGCAATTTGCATTTTCTTTAAGCATTTATCCAGTGTCACATCCTCGGTACTCAATTCACGTAATTCTAGATGTCAACTTTAAAACATTACTGATTGAAACAAACACATGTTATGAAAATGAACCATATGCCACTATTATTCCAGATCGTTTGCGCTGGCTTTCATTAAATATTTATCTGTTTCTTTCACTGGGAGAGCAAAGATGCAACGTGAAACAAACAAAAAGAAATCAGTTTTCTATTTTGGAAATAAAGAACGACTTGCATTTCTATAGCGCCTTTCACGATGTCAGGACGTCCCAAAGCGCTTTACAGCCAATGAAGTACTTTTTGAAGTGTAGTCACTGTTGTACTGTAGGGAAACACAGCAGCCTATTTGCGCACAGCAAGCTCCCACAAACAGCAATGTGATAATGACCAGATGATCTGTTTCAATTATGTTATTTGAGGGTTAAATATCGGCCCCAGGACACTGGGGAGAACTCCCCTGCTCTCCTTCGAAACAGTGGCCGTGGGATCTTTTACGTTCACCCTGAGAGAGCAGACGAGGCCTCGGTTTAACGTCTCATCCGAAAGACGGCACCTCCAACAGTGCGGCACTCCCTCAGTACTGGCACTGGGAGTGTCAGCCTGGATTACGTGCTCAAGTCTCTGGAGCAGGACTTGAACCCACGACCTTCTGACTCAGAGGCGAGAGTGCTATTTACTGCGCCTACACCGGGGACGCAAGTCAGACTTTCAACCTAACGCTTACTGCAACCTGCCTGATACATTGCCCAGCTTCCCACCTCCGCCTCAATGGGCCAGTGAATAAATGTGTTTCTGGGTGTCCAACTGAGCAGGACGGTCCCAGGTTCCAACCCAGGCTGCGCTGAATTGACAGATCTCAAGCCAAGGCCCCAGCTGTAGAAATTATAGAATGATCCAGAAACAGGTCATTCGGCCCATCAAGCCTCATGTGTTTTACTCTCGACGCCCAGTCTAATCCCCCTCGCGTAGTCCTTCTCCCAACTCTTTAATGGAGAAAAGGTAAATAAAGAGGAACAAACTTTTTTTTAACTTAAAAAAAAGTTTATAAAGTTTCTTAAAAATTTTAACTTTTATCATAATGGAGAAATTTGACACTCCACAAAATTAAAATTAGTTTTTCAGGGCCATAAGCTTTGTTTAGCAGTCAATACACTTAAAACCCCAGTTACACCGAATCCAAAAGAGTCTAACTTTTAATGAGGTGTTTAACAGCGATATTAACGTGGAAGAGCCCAAGTTTTCATCAGTTTCACTGATTGCACTGATTGCAGGCTATGGCGGGGAACAGGGGGTGCAGAGCGCGGCCAGTGTCGGAGCAATGAATGACTGATCGCAACTTCAGGATTTCCGCCTTTAGATGCCCAGGCACTAAATCCTGAAGTTGCGGTCAGTTTCAAAGGGGAAATAATGGCGGACACTGTACGCTCGCTGTTATTGCCCACCGCAATATATTGACCCTGGCTCTGCTTATAGTGGAATGGCGGATCGAGTTACATGCTACACACCAATCCCGTGCTGAGCAATCTTCCACAGAGTAACAACTCTCTCCACCCAGCTGTCCGAAAGCAACTTCAAGAAAAGCTGCAAAAAAGATAGAGAGCATTTGAAAATCATGAGGGGTTTTGATAGAGTAGATTGGGAGAAACTGTTTCCACTTCTTCTCCTTGGGCAGTCCCTCGGAACCGAGGATGACTTGCTTCCACATTAAAAATGAGTTCTCAGGTGACTGATGAGTCCAATGCGGGACCTACAGTCTCTGTCACAGGTGGGGCAGACGGTGGTTGAAGGGGCGGGTGGGTGGGGTGCTTGGGTTGACGTGCGCTCCTTCCACTGTTTGCGCTTAGCTTCCGCTTGCTCCCGGCGAAGAGACTCGAGGTGTTCGGCGCCTTCCCGGATGCTTCTCCTCCACTTTGTGCGGTCTTGGGCCAGGGATTCCCAGGTGTCGGTGGGGATGTTACACTTTTTCAAGGAGGCTTTGAGGGTGTCCTTGAAGCATTTCCTCTGCCCACCTGGGGCTCTCTTGCCTTGCCGGAGCTCCGAGCAGAGCGCTTGTTTTGGGAGTCTCGTATCGGGCATGCGGACAATATGACCCGTCCATCGGAGCTGATTGAGCGTGGTCAAAGCTTCGATGCTGGGGATGTTGGCCTGAGCAAGAACACCGATGTTGGTGCGCCTATCCTGCCAATGGATTTGCAGGATCTTGCGGAGGCAGCATTGGTGGTACCTCTCCAGTGCTTTGAGGTGCTTGCTGTACATGGTCCATGTCTCTGAGGCATACAGCAGGGCGGGTATCACTGCTGCTCTGTAGTGGACCCTTAGTGCTGGGTTTGAGGTCCTGGTCTTCAAACACTCTCTTCCTCAGGCGACCGAAGGCTGCACTGGCACACTGAAGGCGGGTGTTGGACTTCGTCGTCAATGTCTGCCCTTGTTGACAGTAGGCTCCCGAGGTATGGAAAGTGGTCCACGTTATCCAGGGCCTTGTCATGGATTTTGATAATCGGGGGGCAGTACTGTGTGGCGGGGGCAGGTTGGTAGAGGATCTTTGTCTTACGGATGTTTAGTGTAAAGCCCATGCTCTTGTACACTTCGGTGAAGGTGTTGACGATGGTTTGGAGTTCGACCTCCGAGTGAGCGCAGACGCAATTATTTCCACTGGTGGGAGGGTTGGTAACCAGAGGACACAGATTGAAGATAATTAGCAAAAGAGCCAGAGGGGGAGATGAGTTTTTATTTACACAGCGAGTTGCTGTGATCTGGAATGTGCTGCCTGAAAGGGCGGTGGAAGCAGATTCAATGGTAATTTTCAAAAGGGGAATTGGAGAAATACTCGAAAGGGAGAGAATTATTAGGGCTGTGGGAAAAGAGCCAGGGGGGAGTTGGACTCATTGGAGAGATCTTTCAAAAGAGCTAGCACAGGCATGATGGGCTGAATGGCCTCCATCTGTGCTGTAAGATCCTATGAAAACAATTCCGTGTAGAAAATTAGTATATTGTAAAGTCTCCATAACAGACCAGTAAGCATTGCCACTGTCTGAAATTGAACAAAATGTGCTGATTCTCACAATGAAATAATCTTTCATAACATCATTTTGCTGGAGCCTGTTATTATCGTTGATGTATTTGATGCTGATTTGATTGGAAGTCTGCACTGGTATTTTCAGCAGCCACAGTGTGTACGAACTCCCTGGAGATGATTCTGTCAAGATCAAGGTTAATTTAAACTGATTAACATAAGTGTTACAGATGTAGCGCTGGGAATGAAAAAAAACTCCCGTCGCAGTGAGGAGCTGATGGGCATTACGATCCTAATATTAGGCCTTTGATGGAATAGTTCCCAGAAGCACGTGAAACACGCCACATTACGCTGGTCTCTGCAGTATTTACAGCCTGTTCATAGAATCATAGAATGATGCAGCCAGAAGGAGGCCATTCGACCCATCCTGCCCGTTCCAGCTCTTGGGTTGCGCTGTTAGAGCACTTGGTTTCAATGTTGGCTGCAATACCTAGGCGCTCGGAACACAAGAACCTAAGAGTTAGGAGCAGGAGTAGGCCACATGGTAAGATTCAATATTGGACGTATGGATACTGTTGTGCAGCGTTCTGCTGCTGGAAGATACATCGGAAGCACTGGTGTGCAAGATGGTATCTTCAGAACAGATGTGACAGAGAGGGAGAAACTGTAGAATGGAACAGAGTCCATACAGGTAGCAGCGTGGGAGGAAGTGTAATCAAGGTAGCAGTGGGAGTCAGTGGGCTTAAAGTAGATATTTGTGGACATCCTATCCCCAGAAATGGAGATCGAGAAATCGAGGAAAGGGAGGGAAGAGTCGGAGATGGACCTTGTGAAGGTGAGGGAGGGGAGGGAAGAGTCGGAGATGGACCTTGTGATTGTGAGGGAGGGGAGGGAAGAGTCGGAGATGGACCTTGTGAAGGCGAGGGAGGGGTGGGAAGAGTCGGAGATGGACCTTGTGAAGGCGAGGGAGGGGTGGGAAGAGTCGGAGATGGACCTCGTGATGGCGAGGGAGGGGAGGGGGAAGAGTCGGAGATGGACCTTGTGAAGGCGAGGGAGGGGTGGGAAGAGTCGGAGATGGACCTTGTGAAGGCGAGGGAGGGGAGGGAAGAGTTGGAGATGGACCTTGTGAAGGCGAGGGAAGAGTCGGAGATGGACCTTGTGAAGGCGAGGGAGGGGAGGGGAGGGAAGAGTCGGAGATCGACCTTGTGAAGGCGAGGGAGGGGAGGGAAGAGTCGGAGATGGACCTTGTGGAGGGGAGGGACAAGTTGGAGATGGACCTTGTGAAGGCGAGGGAGGGGAGGGACGAGTCGGAGATGGACCTTGTGAAGGCGAGGGAGGGGAGGGAGTTGGAAGCAAAGTTGATGAAGTTTTTCAGTTTGGAGCAAGAGCAGGAAGCGGCACCGATACAGTCATTAATGTACCGGAAAAAGAGGTGAGGGAGGTGACATGAATCAGTCATTCATGAAAGAAAGACTTATGAAATAATACTGAGCGGCCTGCGGGTGGCGCTGTCTCGGGAGAGTATAAATACTCGGGCACGGGCCCAGCTTGCGCAGGACATTCTTAACAGGAACTAGTGAAGGACAACTAGACCTCCATGTTGTAAAACAGTTGATTAAAGCTTTGTTTAACGCTTACGCCAAGTGCCTAGTAGTTTTCTTACATCAGGAGGTTTCCCTCCCACCCCCTGAACTGGACTTAAACCCGAAGCCTATGATTCTGTATAATGGTGTGGGGAAAGGGCAGGGGAAAGCAGGGCTGAGCAGACAGCTCTTTCAGACAGAATGATTAGGCCTAATGGGCTGAACAGCCTCCTTCTGCATTAAAGAAATTGATAATTCTAATACAGGCGCACACAAATACACACAGGACTAGCGGCACTGCGTCTGGTCAGCACGCTGAACTCTTGAGTATCGATGGCCTCACCCTCCCTTGGGTTTTCACTCCCTAGCTGCAGTACTCTAGGCCTAGATTTTCAGTGTGCTGTGAGGCGGGCTTTTAGGCGGGCGGGGGGGCAAAAATCCCAAATTTGGGGGTCCCGACACCATCCCGCCCAAAACCCGCCTCCACGTAAGTTTAAAAGGAGGCGGGCACCCGCCCCGCACTGGGACCTGCCGACCCGAGGTGGGAAGGGATTAGTGCCAATTAACTGCCTGTTAACAGGTAGTTAACAGGCAGTTTTTAGCCTAATCCCTATTTTGAGGGGTGTCGTGTGGGATTCCCGACGGCTCCAAACCACGCCAGGTTAGAGCAGGCGGGCCGTCGGGTTGAAGGACTTGGAGGGGTCGCGATGTCGGTGTTCAGGTGAGTGATGGGTGCATGAGTGCAAAGGTAAGTGTGTTTGGTGTGTCTAAAGTGTGTAAAGAAGTTTAAATTACCTATACATACCTTAACAGCCTTTCTTCCTGTAGGCGTCGGGAGTCCATCACTCAACCGGCACTGAAAGCTGAATGGCTGCGATCTGTCAAAAGTGACAGCCTTCAGCTTTTAGTGCCGGTGAGAATTCTAACTGAGTCTGTGTAAGACTCAGGTTAGAACTCAGACTGTCAGTGTTTGACAGCTTCAAACAGCTGTGAAACACTGATATTTCATCTGTCAAGACCTGTTGACAGATGAACTTTCAGTCTGTGACGTCACCTGTTGCCGGGTGGCCCTTAATTGGCCTGCTGAGCCCGCTGGGCGGGCTCAACAAGGTCAATCAAGGGAAAATTGCGTGGATTGGCCGGACGTCGATGTAGGCGGGACTAAAATCTGAAAGTTGTAGTCCCGCCTCCTTCCCGACAGCTTAATGAAAATCGACCTAGTGTTCGCGGCAGGGGTAACATTTATCCCTCAACCAACATCACTAAAACAGATTGTCTGGCCATCATCACATTGCTGTTTTGTGGAAGCTTGCTGTGCACAAATTGGCTGCCGCGTTTCCTAGATTATAACAGTGACCGCATTTCATTGCCTGTAAAGCACCTTGGGGCATCCTAAGGTCGTGAAAGGCGCGATAGAAATGCATGTTCTTTCTTTTATTGGAGATCTGTGACTCTTCACACATTTAGAGAAGGAGAGATGGGGACAGTGTACACAAGATAAAACGTATTTTATTTTAGAATAAAGCATAGTATCAGTTCTAACATGCCGCAAGTCATTAGGACATTGTCTATTCTTGTTGTCTGACACAGTTTAGTACCAGACAGGTGATTTATTCCAGCTTTTATCTGTCTCAGATACAGGCATAAACACACAGTGGGATAGGCCTAATTAAAAATCCATTTATACTAACTTATTGTACTTCAAATCAAACAGGCATAGTCAACGTACTAATTAGACATTTAACTCACATGGTTTCAGTAAGACACTACATAGTATGATTCAATAGTGAGCTCAACTTGATGTATGGGTTTATTACCATAAAATTAGCAGGGTATTTAGGAGCAGGTCCAACAAGCCACCTCCTCAATGTATCCCTCAACCCACCTACCCACCTTCTCCCCATATCCATCAATCCCAACTACCCACCTTCTCCCCATATCCCTCAACCCCACTTACCCACCTTCTCCCCATATCCATCAATCCCAACTACCCACCTTCTCCCCATATCCCTCAACCCCACCTACCCACCTTGTCCCCATATCCCTCAACCCCAGCTACCCACCTCCTCACCATATCCCTCAATCCCACCTAACCACCTTCTCCCCATATCCCTCAACCCCACCTACCCACCTTCTCCCCATATCCCTCAATCCCACCTACCCACCTTCTCCCCATATCCCTCAATCCCACCTTCTCCCCAATCCTTTCCTTTTCTAGTGGGAGCTGGACCAGTTCCTGACTGGGCCAGAGATCATGACGTCATCTGGCTGCGCATCGCCCCAGTAGCGCCCCACACCCGAAATTCATGTCTGCCCCCTGCAGCATCGCCGGGCGATGACACCGACAGCTGCAGGAGGTGTTGATCGGGAGGCCGGGTGCTTTGGGGGCGAGACTTAAAGGCAAAGCGGCCGAGGTTGGTTAAAAAGAAATCTGAAATGCTCTTTGCGTTTTTTTTTGTCTCGTCGCCAGCGATCGATCAGCCTGGCACTCTGCTGCAGCGCATTGGGCTGAACGTGCCAGATCGCAGCTGCCATCGGGGACCAAGTAAGTTTTCCTCTTGTAGAGCCTGCGGCGATGGCCTTTCCCTTTAAGGGAGGGAAGTAGTCTTCTAACGTGGCAGCGCTGCACGGCCCAGTGTACAGCGCTGCTCACCTACCGCCCCGCCTGCTGCCTCTGGTGCTCCAGGAATGAAGCGGAACGCTTGATTTAACGCTTGATCCACTTCCTTCCCGGAGCGCAAAACCAAATTTAAAAAAAGTTGAGCAACATTAGCGCCTGGTGCCAATTTTTCAACTTTTAAAAGTTAGCGCCCCAAACAGGGCAATAATGAATTTCTCCCCCTTTTATAGCTATTACTTGATCCGTGTGATCTCCTGGACCGGTTTTGGTCGCCTGAGGGGAAATCGGAGAGGATTTTCCCAGAGTGTTTGTTGGCCCTGAGGTTTTTTTGTCGCGCTTTGTTTTTTTACCTCTCACGGGAGATTACAAGGCTGCGCGGAGGTGGGGTGGAGGAAGGGAGAAAGTGTCTAGTTACGATGCTCCTGCCATCACGGGGTCGGGGCGGGGGGGGGGGGTGGTGCAGGCTGGGTGGACCAGCTGGTCTTTCCCTGATCACAGTGGGCCGAATGGCCGCCTTCTGTGCTGTGAGATTCAAATGATTCAAAGAACCCTTTTCAGATATATTAAATAACAACCAAAAAAAGACAGAGAGATTTTCCAATGGCTGTTAATGTTATCATTTACCAGTAAAAACACAACAGAGTTTATGAGTCTCTGGGCATGACATATAAACGAATGGCAGTCACATCACCATGGTAACAAATCAAATGGCTTACACATTCCGTTACAGAAACTTATTTGAGTTCATTATGCATTCATAACAACATATTTCACGTCTGCATCATAAATACTTTATGTGAGACATTAATCATGCAAGACTGTTAAATTGTTATCTCAATTCAATGATAATTGTTTACTGGTGTCAATACTTAATGCTTTGACTTGACAGCCCCAACTGTGAATCAAAATCTGATCCTGATTTGGAATGCTAAACGTTGAAACAAGGGTACTAAATAAAGTTTGAAGAGAGGGCCCAAGGAGACGACAGCTCACAACTTCTGCCTCAAGGTAAACAAGATCGATTTTGTTCATTTTTAATTCATTCTCGGGATGTGGGCCTCGATGGCAAGGCCGGAATTTATGACCCAATCCCCTAGCTACCCCGAACTGAGTGGCTTTGCTGGGCTACTTCGGAGGGGAGTTGAGAGTCAACCACATTGGTGTGTGGGGACTGGAGTCACCTGTAGGTCCAGACCGGGTGAGGACGGCAGGTTTCCTTCCCGTGAGCGAACCAGTTGGGTTTTTACGACAATCCGACAACTTCAGGATCACTTTTATTGATACCGGCTTTAACCAACCTCACTGAAAACCCCCCCCCCCCCACAGATGATCTGGCTATTTATCTCATTGTTTGCGGGAGCTTGCTGTGCGCAAATTGGCGACCGAGTTTCCCACATGACAACAGTGACTACACTTCATTGGCTGTAAAAGGCTTAGGGACGTCCGGAGGACGTGAAAGGTGCTGTAGAAATGCAAGATCTTTCATTTTTTCTTTGAACCTGCTCGGGACATGACCTGGGATGCCCTCATGGAACACACAGCCCAAAGCAGGAAGAAACATAACCACAAAATTCAGCACCTTCCCTCTTAAATAATGCCGTTGGTAAAGATTACCAGTTAAATAACGTGCTGACACAGATGGACCACTGACATTTAGAATATACCGATTATTACCATAAATATTATCAGTCGTCAGTGGCAGTTTATGGGGTTCAGTCTCCAATTATTTTTAATACGGTAATTGACTAAACCTCATCAATAAGTCACATGGGAGTCAGTCATTCTGTGGCTGAGACTTATAATTAGAAGGAAGATTTAAATTCATTGGAATAAATGCATGTAATTAAAGATTAATTGGTAAACAGATACTTTGTATGTCTTTTTGCCGAACTGAAATCGTGCAGACTCATTTATTTATTTTATAACAGAGAGTGGGAGACAAGAGAGGCAGAGAGGGGAGGGGGAGCAGGTGAGACGGAGAGCAGGTGAGGAGACGTGAGGCAGGGAGCACAGGGAAGCGAGAGAGGGAGCAGGTGAGACGGAGAGCAGGTCAGGAGACGGTGAGACAGGGAGCACAGGGAAGCGAGAGCGGGAGAGGGAGCAGGTGAGACGGAGAGCAGGTCAGGAGACGGTGAGACAGGGAGCACAGGGAAGCGAGAGCGAGAGAGGGAGCAGGTGAGGCGGAGAGCAGGTGAGGAGACGTGAGGCAGGGAGCACAGGGAAGCGAGAGAGGGAGCAGGTGAGACGGAGAGCAAGCGAGGAGACAGTGAGACAGGGAGCACAGATAAGCAAGAGCGAGAGAGGGAGCAGGTGAGGCAGGGAGCACAGGGAAGCGAGAGAGGGAGCAGGTGAGACGGAGAGCAAGCGAGGAGACAGTGAGACAGGGAGCACAGATAAGCAAGAGCGAGAGAGGGAGCAGGTGAGACGGAGAGCAGGTCAGGAGACGGTGAGACAGGGAGCACAGGGAAGCGAGAGCGAGAGAGGGAGCAGGTGAGGCGGAGAGCAGGTGAGGAGACGGTGAGACAGGGAGCACAGGGAAGCGAGAGCGAGAGGGGGAGCAGGTGAGACGGAGAGCAGGTGAGGAGACGTGAGACAGGGAGCACAGGAAAGTGAGAGCGAGAGAGGGAGCAGGTGAGATGGAGAGCAGGTGAGGAGACAGTGAGACAGGGAAGCGAGAGCGAGAGGGGGAGCAGGTGAGACGGAGAGCAGGTGAGGAGACGGTGAGACAGGGAGCACAGGAGAGCGAGAGAGGGAGCAGGTGAGACGGAGAGCAGGTGAGGAGACAGTGAGACGGAGCACAGGGAAGCGAGAGCAAGAGAGGGAGCAGGTGAGACGGAGAGCAGGTGAGGAGACGGTGAGACAGGGAGCACAGGAGAGCGAGAGCGAGAGAGGGAGCAGGTTAGACGGAGAGCAGGTGAGGAGACAGGGAGCACAGGAAAGCGAGAGCAGGTGAGACGGAGAGCAGGTGAGGAGACGGTGAGACAGGGAGCACAGGGAAGTGAGAGCGAGAGAGGGAGCAGGTGAGATGGAGAGCAGGTGAGGAGACGGTGAGACAGGGAGCACAGGAAAGTGAGAGCGAGAGAGGGAGCAGGTGAGATGGAGAGCAGGTGAGACGGTGAGACAGGGAGCACAGGAAAGTGAGAGCGAGAGAGGGAGCAGGTGAGACGGAGAGCAGGTGAGGAGATGGTGAGACAGGGAAGCGAGAGCGAGAGAGGGAGCAGGTGAGGCGGAGAGCAGGTGAGGAGACGGTGAGACAGGGAAGCGAGAGCGAGAGAGGGAGCAGGTGAGGCGGAGAGCAGGTGAGGAGACGGTGAGACAGGGAGCACAGGAAAGTGAGAGCGAGAGAGGGAGCAGGTGAGATGGAGAGCAGGTGAGGAGACGGTGAGACAAAAACATCTAGCTTTCTCATCACTTGTTATAAACTTCTTTACCCAGAGAGTGGTGAGAATGTGGAACTCACTGCCACAGGGAGTGGTTGAGGCGAATAGTATGGATACATTTAAGGGGAAGCTGGATAAACACACGAGGGAGAAAGGAATAGAAGGATATGCTGATAGGATGAGATGAAGAGGGGTGGGAGGAGGCTCGTGTGGAGCATAAACACTGGCACGGACCAGTTAGGCCGAATGGCTCCTTTCAGAATTTCTGCGATGTAAATTCTACTTAATTCTATGTAATTATTAAATGCTCCTTTCAGTGTTTGCATCTATTTAGATTAAGTTAGCATGTTGTGTTAATAATCCACGATTACTTCAGTCTACGTTTATTCCCCCTATCCTATTAAATCAGCGCTCCAATACTTGTGCTATTTAGAGATAAGGAGCAGCGTTACCCAGTGAGAGTCAACAGTGCGAAGATACAGAGGGCATCTTCCATGGTCCCAAAAACCAGGAATAGCAATAGCGACGTAATATGATCAATAGCTTGTAAATATAATTGGGCATTTAAAGAAAATATGGGCTCAGCTTTGCCATCTTCTTAATTTACACAAGATGCCTTTGATAGAATTGATCAGCAGAGGCCATTCAATAACCTCTCTGTCTCTCTTGCTCTATCCGTCTCGATCTATGTTTCTCTCTCTCTTTTTCTCTCAACATTTCTCCTCCTCACTGTCTCTCTCCTCTTCTTTCTCTCCCTTTCTTGCCATCTCTCTTTCTGTCCACCTCTCTTTCCATCTCTCTGCCTTCCTCCCTCTCTGCGACTCTCCGTTACCCTCGTTCTCTCCCTCTTTTCCACCAAGAAGCTGGTAATTTACCTCTATCAATTATTGGGTTAATAATTGGGAACATGCAGGTGTTGGGACTTTGGTTTGCCTCAGTAATGACCTTTGACCATCACATGGCATCTTATTATTCTTCTAGCATTTTCACATCTTCAAAAACTAGGTGTCCCCTTGTGTGTGTAAGTATGAGTATGTGTGAGTGAGTGTGTGTGAGTGTGAGTGTGTGTGTAAATGTGAGTGTGTGAGTGTGAGTGTGTGTGTAAATGTGAGTGTGTGCGTGTGTGTGAGTGTATGTGTCAATGTTAGTGTGTGCGTGTGTTTGAGTATGTGTGCGAGCATGTCACTGAGTCATTGAGTCATTGTGTGTGTGTGTGAGTATGCAAATGTGTGTGTGTGTGCGTGTGTGTGTGAATGTTTCTGAGAGTGTGTGTGTGTGTGTTTGTGTGTGAGTGTGTGCATGTGTGAGTGTGTGCGTAAGTGAGTGTGTGCGTAAGTGAGTGTGTGTGAGAGTGAGTGTGTGTGAGAGTGAGTGTGTGTGAGAGTGAGTGTGTGTGAGAGTGAGTGTGTGTGAGAGTGAGTGTGTGTGAGAGTGAGTGTGTGTGAGTGTGTGTGTGAGTGTGTGAGTGTGTGTGAGTGTGTGAATGTGTGTGTGTGTGAGTGTGTGTGTTTGAGTGTGAGTGTGTGCGAGCATGTCATAGTCATTGAGTCATTGTGTGTGTGTGTGTGTCTGAGTGTGTGCACACGTGTGTGTGAATTTGTGTGAGTGTGTGTGCATACGTGTCTGTGTGTGTGTTTGTGTGAGTATGTGTGTGTGTGATTGTATGATTGAGAGTGTGTGTGTGTGTGCATGTGTTTGAGTGTGTGTGAGTATGTGTGTTTATGTGTGTGTGTGTGCGTGTGTGTGTGCATGTGTGTGTGTGTGCTTGTGTCTGTTTGAATGTGTTCCTGAGTGTGTGAGTGCGTGTGTGCGCATATGAGTGCGTGAGAGTGTCCGAGTGTGTGTGCATGCATGCGTATGCATGAGTAAGTGTGTGTGTTTGTGTGTCTGTGTGCATGTGTGCTTGCGTGTATGTGCATGTGTCCGTGCATTCATGGGAGTGTCCGATCGCGTGTGTATGTGCATGTGAGAGTGCTTGAGTGTGAAGGAGGCTGGGGTTTAGCTTAACAAATAGTTGAAAGAAAAGAAAGATCTCATTTATATAGTGTCCCATCAAACAATCCCAGGGCAGGTACAGCACGGGTTAGATACAGTGTAAAGCTCCCTCAACACTGTCCCATCAAACACTCCCAGGGCAGGTACAGCATGGGTTAGATACAGAGTAAAGCTCCCTCTACACTGTCCCCATCAAACACTCCCAGGGCAGGTACAGCACAGGTTAGATACAGAGTAAAGCTCCCTCTACACTGTCCCATCAAACACTCCCAGGGCAGGTACAGCATGGGTTAGACACAGAGTAAAGCTCCCTCTACACTGTCCCATCAAACACTCCCAGGGCAGGTACAGCACGGGTTAGATACAGAGTAAAGCTCCCTCTACACTGTCCCATCAAACACTCCCAGGGCAGGTACAGCATGGGTTAGACACAGAGTAAAGCTCCCTCTACACTGTCCCATCAAACACTCCCAGGGCAGGTACAGCACGGGTTAGATACAGAGAAAAGCTCCCTCTACACTGTCCCCATCAAACACTCCCAGGACAGGTACAGCACGGGTTAGACACAGAGTAAAGCTCCCTCTACACTGTCCCCATCAAACACTCCCAGGGCAGGTACAGCACGGGTTAGATACAGAGTAAAGCTCCCTCTACACTGTCCCATCAAACACTCCCAGGGTAGGTACAGCACGGGTTAGATACAGAGTAAAGCTCCCTCTACACTGTCCCATCAAACACTCCCAGGGCAGGTACAGCACGGGTTAGATACAGAGTAAAGCTCCCTCTACACTGTCCCATCAAACACTCCCAGGGCAGGTACAGCACGGGTTAGATACAGAGTAAAGCTCCCTCTACACTGTTCCATCAAACACTCCCAGGGCAGGTACAGCACGGGTTAGATACAGAGTAAAGCTCTCTCTACACTGTCCCATAATGTTTCTGGGAATGCTTGATACTGACGACTGGGAATAATTGGTGAAGTATTTCATTCCAGCCAGGACTAAATTTCAACCCCTTTATAACTTACAGAAAGGCGGATGTATAATTTATAATACAAAGTATGAACGATCCAAACTCAAAGTTTTAGTTGAAACTGACACGTCATTGAGTTTGACCGAGGTAGCTGAGATCATTGTGTTGTTACTCAATACTCTGTAATCTCCATTGGTAACACACACACAAGCAGACGTGGGACAGCTTCACGATGGCACCATTTACATAACCTCAACAACAACAACAACCTGCATTTATACAGCACCTTTAACGTAGTAAAACGTCCCAAGGCGGTGTGATGAAATATGTCATTCATCAGACTCTGTAGTTAACTGTATATATTGTATTGCCTGCTCCGGTGTTTGTACCTTGCATTGTGTATAGGGCACCGCCCCCTTTGTGTGTCGGCTCCGCCCATACCTGGCCCTACTTAAGACAAGTCCAGGCTTGTCCTGCAGTAGAACAGCAGCACGCCAGGTGAAGCTAGGTGCAGCCACCGGCATCTTTTCTTTGCTAATAAAAGCCTTGTTTTATTCTGCTAACTTCGAGTCTTGAAGTTATTGAGGCACGTCAATTTTATTAGCAAACTTTTAACGATGGATCAACTTTTGAAACCGGTACGCTTGGATTTGGACCCGCATGCTTCGGATGCATCGGCACGGTTTGGACACTGGTTCCAGTGCTTGGAATTCTTTATGGCCAACTCCGAAGCCGTCACAGCCTCTACAGCCACCGGAGATGTGAAACTCGGGATCCTACAGAATCGGGTAAGCCACCGGGTTTTTCCACTCATACAAGACGCCGCCAGCTACCTGGATGCCTGCAACATCCTAAAGGCCCACTATCAGCGGCCTACCAACGAAGTGTACGTCAGGCACCTGCTTGCTACCTGCACACAGCGACCCGGAGAGTCGCTAGAGGACTTTCTAGTCACCCTAAAAGTGCTTGGCAAAGACTGCAAATGCAAAGACGTGAAAGCCACGGTATACACAGACGAGCTGATTTGGGATGCCTTTATCGCAGGCCTTAGCTCTAATTATATCCGGCAGAGACTGCTAGAGAAAACGGGCCTAGATCTGACACAGGCTGTGGACACAGCGCGATCGTTGGATGTGGCTCAGAAGAACTCTGACTCCTACTCGGCAGGCCGCGCGGCCCACGCCGCCTCTGTTTCCCAGCCCGGTAGCCCAACACCGTCGGGGCCCTGCTCTCCCCCCAGAAGCCCTACGACCACCGCGACGTATCGGGGCCCCAAATGCTACTTCTGCGGGCAGCCGAAGCACACCAGGAACCTGTGCCCGGCGAAAGGCACCACCTGCTTTAAGTGCGGTAAGAAGGGGCACTTCGGGAAGGTGTGCAGAGGGAACCCCGCAGGCAAAACTACCACCGCCGCGTGCGTGCCGTGGGAGCGGCCATCTTGGACGCCATCTTGTCCGACCTCGTGGGGTCCGCCATCTCGCGAGCAGACAGCGTGGACGCCATCTTACCCGGCCTCGTGTGGCCCACCATCTTGTCCCGATCAGGGCCCTACAGTGGCGTCGATCACAGTGGACCAGTCCAGACCGCACCCACTATCCAAATCGATGGTGGACATTGAGGTAAACGGGTGCAAGGTTAAATGTTTAATTGACAGCGGGAGCACAGAGAGCTTCATTCACCCTGATCTGGTACAACGACCCTCTCTAACTATAGTCCCTACTCAGGGCAGGATCTCTATGGCCGACAAAACCCAGATATCGACTATTGCGGGTTACTGCGCGGTACGATTGTCCGTTAAAGACACTGCATACAATAATTTTAAACTGTTAATTATGAAAGATTTATGTGTGAGCGTGATCTTGGGCCTGGATTTTCAGTGCCACCACCAAAGCATCACGCTCAATTTCGGTGGGACCCAGCCGCCCCTCACAGTGTGCGGTCTGGCTACCCTGAAGGTAAAGCCGCCTTCGCTATTCGCGAACCTTACCCCTAACTGCCGGCCAATAGCGACCAAATGCAGGAGGTACAGCTGGGAGGACAGGCGGTTTATCGCGACCGAGGTAGACAGGCTCCTGAAGGAGCGCATTATTGAACGCAGCAACAGCCCGTGGTGCGCCCAAGTGGTGGTGGTGAGGGGTAGCGAGAAGAAGCGGATGGTGATTGACTATAGTCAAACAGTCAACATCTATACCCAACTAGACGCCTACCCGCTACCCCGCATATCCGAGATGGTGAACCAAATCGCCCAATACCGGGTGTTCTCCACCATCGACCTCAAGTCAGCGTACCACCAGCTCCCTATCAGACCAGAGGACCGTTCGTACACCGCCTTCGAGGCAAACGGACGCCTCTACCAGTTCCTCAGAGTCCCCTTTGGGGTGACGAATGGGGTCTCGGTCTTTCAGAGGGAGATGGACCGCATGGTCGATGACCACCACTTGCAGGCAACCTTCCCCTATCTCGACAACGTCACCATCTGCGGCCACAACCAACAGGACCACAACTCAAACCTCGCGAGGTTTCTGAAAACCGCACAAAAACGCAACCTCACCTACAACGAGGACAAGTGCGTTTTCAACACCACGCACCTTTGCATACTCGGCAGCGTGGTGGAGAATGGGGAAATCGGACCAGACCCCGACCGATTGAGCCCCCTACGGGAGCTGCCCCTGCCCAACACTCCCAAAGCCCTGAAAAGGTGCCTGGGGTTATTCTCATATTATGCCCAATGGGTCCCTAACTACTCCGATAAAGCCCGTCCCCTCTTGAAAGCATCCTCTTTCCCGTTCTCTGCTGAGGCCCATGCTGCCTTCAAAAGCATTAAGCAGGATATTGAGCGGGCCACGCTACAGGCAGTGGACGAGAACACTCCCTTTCAAGTGGAAAGTGATGCGTCTGACTTTGCCTTGGCGGCCACCCTCAACCAGGCAGGGCGGCCCGTAGCTTTCTTCTCGAGGACCCTCCAGGGGCCCGAGATCAGACACTCCTCCGTGGAAAAGGAGACCCAAGCCATCGTGGAGGCAGTGCGCCACTGGCGGCACTACCTAGCTGGCAAACGTTTCACCCTACTTACCGACCAGCGGTCGGTAGCGTTTATGTTCAATAATAAACAGAGGGGGAAGATTAAAAATGATAAGATTCTTAGGTGGCGGATCGAGCTCTCCACCTTCGAGTATGACATCATATACCGGCCGGGGGCCCTTAACAAATCCCCCGACGCCCTCTCATGAGGGATGTGTGCCAACGCCACCGGGGATCGGCTACAGACCCTCCACAACGACCTCTGCCACCCAGGGGTCACACGGCTGTTCCACTTCATAAAGTCCCGCAACTTACCCTACTCGATTGAGGAAGTTCGGTCTCTGACCAGGAACTGCCGCACTTGCGCTGAGTGCAAGCCTCGGTTCTACCGCCCTGATAGAGCCCACCTAATCAAAGCTACACGGCCCTTTGAGCGGCTTAGCTTAGATTTCAAGGGCCCCCTCCCGTCCGTCGACCGCAATGTTTACTTCCTGAACATTGTGGACGAATACTCCTGTTTCCCATTCGCCTTCCCCTGCCCAGATATGACCAGCGCCACGGTCATTAAATGCCTCAACAGCCTGTTCTGCCTGTTTGGTATGCCAAGCTATATCCACACGGATAGGGGGGCGGCCTTCATGAGTGAAGAGCTACGCCAGTACATGCTGTCCAAGGGGATTGCCACGAGCCGTACCACCAGCTACAACCCCCGGGGTAACGGTCAGGTGGAGCGAGAGAACAGGACAGTATGGAGGGCAGTCACCCTAACTCTAAGGACCAAGGGCCTCCCTATATCCCGCTGGCAGGAAGTCCTCCCGGATGTGCTCCACTCAATACGGTCACTATTGTCTACCGCCACTAATGCCACGCCTCATGAGCTAATGTTTGTGTTTCCCCGGAAATCCACCTCAGGCGTATCCATACCGTCATGGCTCTCCACCCCAGGTCCGGTACTCCTGCGGAAGCATGTGAGGGGCCACAAGACGGACCCCCTCGTGGAGCCAGTGCACCTGCTCCACGCCAACCCACAATATGCGTATGTCCGGCACGCCGATGGACGGGAGGACACTGTGTCCATAAAAGACCTCGCCCCAGCCGGCAACAACGACAACCACAACAACTATTACCCACCCACTCCACCCACTAATTTTTCATCACCCCCGGAAGAACACCAGCCAACGGTACACCCACCACCTACTCCGTCAACAACCCCGGTGGCGCCCCCGGCAGAGACCCAGGAGACCACCTGGGACACCCAGCCGGCACCCGCGGCACCGCAACCATTACGTCGGTCACAGAGGACTATCACACCCCCGGACAGACTAAATCTGTAGAAGGGGTGAATGTGATGAAATATGTCATTCATCAGACTCTATAGTTAACTGTATATATTGTATTGCCTGCTCCGGTGTTTGTACCTTGTATTGTGTATAGGGCACCGCCCCCTTTGTGTGTTGGCTCCGCCCATACCTGGCCCTACTTAAGACCAGTCCAGGCTTGTCCTGCAGTAGAACAGCAGCACGCCAGGTGAAGCTAGGTGCAGCCACCGGCATCTTTTCTTTGCTAATAAAAGCCTTGTTTTATTCTGCTAACTTCGAGTCTTGAAGTTATTGAGGCACGTCAGGCGGTTCACAGGAGCAATTATCAAACAAAATTTGACACCGAGGCACTTAAGGAGATATTACGACAGGTGAACAAAAGTTTAGGCAAAGAGATAGTATTTAAGTAGCATCTTAAAGGAGAGGAGAGAGGTAGAGAGGCGGAGAGGTTAGGGAGAAAATTCCAGAGCTCGGGGCCCAGGCAGCTGAAGGCACGGCCGCCAATGGTGGAGTGATGGAAATCGGGGATGTGCAAGAAGCCAGAATTGGAGGAATGCAGAGATCTTGGTGGTTTGTGGGGCTGGAGGAGGTTAGAGAGAGGGAGGGGCGAGACCATGGAAGGATTTGAACACAAGGATGAGAATTTTAAAATGGAGGCGTTGCTGGACCGGGAGCCAATGTAGGTCAGCGAGCACAGGGGTGATGGGTCAACGGGGCTTGGTACAAGTTAGGATACGGGCAGTAGGATTTTTGATGAATTCAAGTTTCCAAATGGTGCAATGTGGGAGGCTGGCCTGGAGATCACCGGAATAATCGAGTCCGGAGGTAATCAATGCATGAAACGTTAAATAGGGCAGAGTCCGCATCAACAGGAAAGGTTCCAACAATCGATATGCTTTCAAAACACAAGCTAGGTTTACTTAATTCAGTCACCATTTCCTAATTGACCTCTTCCTCTATGTGACTATCCAACCCAAGTGAGGCCCCGGCCTTGGATTCTTCAGTAGCAAGAAACACATACAGGTGCCAAGCTTAACCCGATCTGCAAAATAAAGATGGTGCCAGCAGACTACGACATCAACTCAACGACGGAAAATGAACAGATCCTTACTAGACAGCGAATCCGCATTACATTATTGCAATCAGAGCACTCAAACTCAAATCACTGATCGCCACAGCCGAGGTGGAGCATGAAGGCCTGAGCAGTAATGTTATGGTGGCCTCAGACACTCTGCTCCATTAGAAAAAGAGAGAGGGACAGTTTTATTGGCCAAGTAAATGGTATCAAGGAGGTTACAAAGGCCAGATTGAGCTGATGAATTTTTCATGTCATCCACCTTGAGTAAAGGCACTGAAGAAATATATCCATTTGCCTCAATCAAATGTCTGCCCCACACCTGGGGAGCTGGATGGAATTTCTATGTGCTATGGGCCTTGAACAAGACTGGAAGCTGTCACAAGCTGTTAGACAGATGCTTGAACTGAATGCTATTATATATGATTTGGTTACGTAAGGTGAAGACCAATTCTAAGCTTGCTGTTCCACACTGCTGATAGAGGTTAACAGTTAGATCGACAGAGTACAATAAATGGATTGCTTCTTGTTATGTCGTGCCTGATAGTGCAATCTCTTATTCAAAGCATTCACACACAAACATCTCTCTCAAGACCCCATTTACATATGGAGGTATTGTGCTGGCTTGAATCCAACAACAACCACTTGCAATTACATCTTCTTCTTAGGCATATAGCGCCTTTAACGTAGTAAAACGTCCCAGGGCGCTTCACAGGAGCGATTATCAAGCAGAATTTGACACCGAGCCACATAAGGAGATATTAGGGCAGATGACTAAAAGCTTGGTCAAAGAGGTAGGTTTTAAGGAGGGTCTTAAAAGAAAAGAGAGAAGCAGAGAGTTGGAGAGGATCAGGGAGGGAATTCCAGAGCTTGGGGCCCAGGCAGCCGAAGGCACAACTGCCAATGGTGGGGCAAAGGAAATCAGGGATGCGCAAGAGGCCAGAATTGGAGGAGCGCAGAGATCTTGGAGGGTTGCAGGGCTGGAGGAAGTTACAGAGATAGGGAGGGGCGAGGTCATGGAGGAATTTGAAAACATGGACGAGAATTTTAAAATTGAGGTGTTGCTGTACCGGAAGCCAATGTAGGTCAGCGAGCAGATAATCCCATCATATGCACTGTGAACCAATGTTTGTGCCGATCTATGTCCAGGGATCTGAAATGTCAAGCTCTGTGCCAGCTGACGTGTGAGACACAGAGCCCATTCTGGCGTGCAACTTGTTATGAAGAAGAAAAACCAATGCAAAGATTGGATCTAGTGAATATTGCAGTGCCTTTTCCTACATTACAACAGTACAAAAGTACTTCATTGGCTGTAAAGCACTTTGGGACGTCCTGAGGTCATCAAAGCAGCTATATATCCATCTTGCGGATGAGATGTTAAACTAAAGCTCCGTCTGCTCTCTCAGGTGAACATAAAAGATCCCACAGCACTATTTCGAAGAAGAGCAGGTGGAGTTATCCTTGGTGTCCTGGGCCCAATATTTATCCCTCAACTAACATCACAAAGAAAACAGACTATCTGGTCATTTGTAAGAAGTCACACAACACCAGGTTATAGCCCAACAGCTTTATTTGAAATCACAAGCTTTCGGAGCGCTGTTCCTTCGTCAGGTGAAGTGGAGAAATGCATAAAGACACAGCTTATATAGTCAGAGAATAATGTCAGATGTTTACAGGTAATCTTTCTAACTGCCATTTATCACACCTCGGCAGAGAGATAATCACAGCAATCAAAGGTGTGAATGGTGTCCAAGCATTCTCCAAGGCGGCCTTTGAGACACACGACAATGTAAAATCGTCGAGCAGAAACTGATAGCCAAATTCCGCATCCATGAGGACGGCCTCAACCGGGATCTTGGGTTCATGTCACGCTACATGTAACCCCACCTGATGTAGGATCATCCAGACTCGCGTCGTCGTTGGCTTGTTCTCTCTACACAGATGCGGCCGGACCTGCTGTGATTTCCAGCAAAAAAAATGTTTTTTGTCTTTTTTTGTTTTTCATACAGACCCCAGCATCTGCAACATTTGACCCCTTGTGACCCCACCTCATTGTTCTTTGATGTAATGTTTCCCCGACTGACCTGTTTGGACACCATTCACACCTTTGATTGCTGTGATTATCTCTCTGCTGAGGTGTGATAAATGGCAGTTAGAAAGATTACCTGTAAACATCTGACATTATTCTCTGACTATATATGCTGTGTCTTTATGGATTTCTCCACTTCACCTGATGAAGGAGCAGCGCTCCGAAAGCTTGTGATTTCAAATAAAGCTGTTGGACTATAACCTGGTGTTGTGTGACTTCTTACATTTGTCCACCCCAGTCCAACACCGGCATCTCCACACCATATATGGTCATTATCACATGGCTGCTTGTGGGATCTTGCTGTGCGCAATTTGGCTGCCACGTTTCCTACATTACATCAGTGGCTACACGTCAAAAGTATTTCATTGGCTGTAATGCGCATTGGGGCGTCCTGAGGTGGTGAAAAGCATGGTGTAAATGCAAGTCTTACTGTTCTTTTATGCAAGCTCGTTCTTTCCTTCTTTCGATTGTTTCATCAATCTTGTCAAGTTCAAAGCTTATCCTGCACAGAGTGCTAATGCTCCCTGACTCCCCAATGGCTCAGCTGGTTATAAGGCAATCATTTGCTCAGCCAAACAGATCAGGACAGTCCCAGTGAAGGTCAAGAGCCAGCGTATCTAGATTGCCAAACTGGCTTGCGTTCCTGCCACTGCACTCTCGCAGGAGTTACGGAACAGGAGAATATGTTGAAAGGGCCAAGGACTTCCAGGGCCCCTTTTTAATTTTGTTTAAGACCTCGCACGCTATGAGAGTACTGTGAAAACATCATGAGGACCGGCCGACGGAGCGACCTCACTCCAAACAAGGACTTGGAACATCTACCTTACTGTGTTCGGCAGGTAATGTGTTGAAACCATGGAGCCGATCACATCACCACAATAGACCGGGTTGAGCAGAGAATGGTTTATGGTGGCTTGGTAATGATTGCATCGACCATTCTATTTCTTGCCAATTTTCACCTCTCCTTCCTTGAAGGCCTGGGCCCCTCCCTGGAGCATGATGCCTCGTCCAAGTGACCATTATTCATGTGTCAAACCTGAAGAGTGAGCATTGGGAGGCTATTTAACCCTTTCTGAGGCCTCATAGCTGAACGTTCTTCATACCAAAGGTCGTGGAAATCTGGAACTTTCTCCTCCAAAGAGGGTCAGTTGAAAATTTCAAAACTGAGATTGATAGATTTTTGTTAGGCAAGGGTATTAAGGGAAATGGAACTCGTGGACAGATGGAGTTAAGATACAGATCCATTAGCCGTGACTTAATTGAATTACGGAACAGGCTCGAGGGCCTGAATGGCCTCTTCCTGTTCCTGCGTTTCTAAGTAAATGCATACCGTTGTCCCACATCCTGAAAGACAGCACTGACAAGGGTTTAAAGCCAAGTCACTGTGTCTATGGGGGGTTGGTGGGGGGGCGGGCAGGGCCGATCACTGGAGTCATCAGGAGCAGGAATGCTGACAGACTTTCTCCTCCCTAGCCCAGGCACACTGAAGCCCACTGTAGTACCCCTGACTGAACGATCGCATGTTGGTTATGATACTGGATTGGTAATCTAGTAGGCGTGGACTAATGATCTGGCATATGTAAGTTCAAATCCCACCATGTGCAGCTGGGGCATTTAAATTCACTTAATTAAATAAATCTGGAACAAAAAGCTAGTGTCAGTTATGGTGACCAAGAAACTACCGGATTGTTGTAAAAACCCATCTGGTTCACTAATGTCCTTTAGGGAAGGAAATCTGCCGTCCTTATTCACTAAATTGATTCCTGAGAGGGCTGTCCTGTTGATGAGAGATTGAGTAGAATGGGTCGATACTCTCTGGAGTTTAGAAGAATGAGAGGTGATCTCATTGAAACAGACAAGATTCTGAGGGAGATTGACAGGGTAGATGCTGAGAGGTTGTTTCCCCTGGCTGGAGAGTCTCGAACTAGGGGGCCTAGTCTCAGAATAAGGGGTCGGCCATTTAGGATTGAGATGAGGAGGAATTTCTTCACTCAGAGGGTTGTGAATCTTTGGATTGCTCTGTCCCAGAGGGCTGTGGAGGCTGAGTCTTTGAGTATATTCAAAGCTGAGATCGATAGATTTTTGGACTCTAGGGGAATCAAGGGATATGGAGATCAGGCGGGAAAGTGGAGTTGAGGTCGAAGATCAGCCAGGATCTTATTGAATGGCGGAGCAGGCTCGAGGGCCCGAATGGCCGACTCCTGCTCTTATTTCTTATGTTCTTATGTACCCGGTCTGGCCTATATGTGACTCCAGACCCACAGCAATGTGGTTGACTCTTAACCGCCCTCTCTCTGAAATGGCCGAACAAGCTGTCTCACCACCACCTTCTCCTGAGCAATAAAAATGCTGCCTTGCCAGTGACGCCCGTGAATAAATTTAAAAAAAAACACTTACGTGGTTGAGATCAGACTACTCGGCGGAAAAATCAAAACTTGTTATTGTGGCTCGCTACTCAGTGGATAACTGAACCCGGACCGTCAGGTCAGCTCTGCACGGATCATTTTAATTGGCTAGTTTGGCTTCTAGCTTCTTGAGGGTTCTCACTGATTGTAGGCTGCCAAGGGCACTGATGTAAGAAAACTACTAGGCACTTGGTCAGAGTATTAAACAAGGCTTTAATCAACTGTTTCACAACATGGAAGTCTAGTTATCCTTCACTAGTTCCTGTTTACAAAATGTCCCTGAGCAAGCTGGGCCCGTGCCCGAGTATTTATACTCTCCCTGGACACCGCCACCAACAGGCCGCCCAGTAAATTTCATAAGTCATTTCTACATGAATGACACGATTTATGTCAGGCACCTTAGACAGTTTAGCACAAGATCAGTTGCTCTTAGTGTGAACATTCACTGCATTCTGCGCTGGCCATTGGAAGGACAAAAATAGAATAGACACAACCATTCATGTTGGCGCTTACCTCGGAGCCCTGAACAGTAGAGGCCATGACCTAAATGCTAGGGTTAGGGTTAGGGTTAAGGTCAGAGTTCAACCAGACCACTTAAAAGGCATCGGCCTAGAAATTGGGTATAGCCCCGCTTGAGGCGTTAGAACTGGCGCTGTGCAAAGTTTATAGCCAGACGAAACTTATCGCTGCCTGGCGAGATATTGGGTTGCATCGCTCCCAAAGGGGATTGAGGCGCGAACTCAGACGTTGCACGGGGCTCCCAAGGCGCAAAAGTTCAGGCGCTACCCAATATCGGCGCGGACGGGCGCAGCGCAGGTGATCTCAATTACCGGAAACCACGAGACGTCCAGGCGGCAGCCGGCTCTTAAAGGGGTGGGTCAGTCAGCCTGAGCTGCCACACTCAATGCCCTGTAGGCCTCAGAATCGGCGCTCGCCCTTCTCTGGCGCAAGAAACTTGGTGAGGATGGAGAAGGTGAGACAGAGAGCAGAGCGCTTCAGCACTGAGGCTCTGGACCAGTTGGTGTCTGCAGTTGAGCGCCGTCGAGATGTTCTGTATCCTGACAATGACAAGAGGCCGAATCAAAAGGCTTACCGGCGATCTTGGAGGGAGGTTTCTCAGAGGGTCAACTCCAACAGCATGGCGACCAGGACCCCTGTTCAGTGCAGGAAGAAATTCAACGACTTCACTCGGGTCGTTAGGGTGAGTGTTGGTTATGCAAATTTCTGATTCCCTCCATCTGCACCTAACTTCGAGGACCCTGTTGCCATGATGCCCCAATGGCCATCTGTCAGCAAGCACCCATGGCCCTTTCTGGGCACACACATGGACATTTCACTCAAGGCCACATGTAAGGGCCCTTGCACCATGGGGGGCATGAGATGATCTCTCAAGGCCTCATGTAAGGGCTCTTGCACCATGGGGGGCATGAGATGATCTCTCAAGGCATCATGTTACAGAACTTCCCCTTCTTTCCCCTGCAGTCCAAGCTGGCGACGATGCGAAAGGACCAGTGTCGAACTGGTGGCGGACCTCCACAAGTGGTCACTCTCACGGATCTCGAGGAGAGAGTGCACCAGATTCTTGGAGGACGTCTGTCTGGTCCTGTTACCACTGCAGCTGCCGACCCCATTCTCGACAGCGAGGGTAAGGCTCTCACCTTTTGCAGCTGTCTCCTTCCACTTGGTCCCCCCGCCAGCATGCTTCCTCAGTGTGCCGCAATCTGGCATGCCTTTCCGCCAACCTGTCCTTTTGCTAAAGCCACTCTTCCACCTCCCTGCTTTCAGATGATGCATCACCAACTGGGGCTCAACGCCCTGAAGCTGCCAGTGCCAGTGCCTCCGGAGGCGAGGATCAGGAGGAAGCCGGACCATCCGTTCCAATCTCAGGGGAGCATACACATCTACAGACTGGGGATAGTAGTTCCCTGGAGGGGAGGTGGGGGGGGCTCTGAGGATCAGGCAGTTGCCGGAACAAGCGGCATGCAGCAACACAAGGGGGGTAGGCAAGTTCGGCCACCGTCTCCCCGGAGGGTAAGGCAGGTAGTGATGACTGCTGCACAGAGTGCAGAGGAGGTGCGTCGCCTGGCTGAAATGAGCACCCAGGCCCGGCTCAGTGGGGAGGATGCCTCAGTCAATAGATACACTGGCAAAGAGTGTGTTGGACTTCGGGGCAACAATGGAGAGGACTCTCCAGGGCTTCGGGGCAACAATGGACAGGACTCTCCAGGGCTTCGGGGCAACAATGGACAGGGCTCTCCAGGGCTTCGGGGCAACAATGGAGAGGTCTGTTGAGGGCTTCGGGGCAACAATGGAGAGGTCTGTCGAGGGCTTTGGGCCAACAATGGAGAGGACTGTCCAGGGCTTCGAGGCCGCTATGGAAAGGACTGTTCAGGGCTTCGGACAATCCCTGGAAAGGTCTGTCCAGGGCTTGTCCGAGGCAGTGGAGCGGTTGGCACCGGCCTTGTCCGAAGCAATGGAAAGAACTGTCCAGGGCTTCTCCGAAGCACTGGCACCTGGCTCACAGGTCCTCACTGCTGCCACGCAGTCACTTGCCGGCCTCGTCCACACCCAGATTGAGGCAACGCGAACTCTCACTGCAGCCACCCTATCTGCATCAGCTAGGATCACCCCAGGCCCTTCCAGTCCCATACAAGGCCAGGAATCAGTGGAGCATGCGATTGTGGCGGATGAGCCGAGCTGGTCCTCTCAGAGAGCCAGTGTGTCGTCTGACCATGGTGCAGGTGTCCTCTCTCGGCAGGTGACCATTCCACATGCCAGCGCTGGCACGTCTGCAGTGCAGCTGCCACCACCTGCAGGGCACACTGCTTCCAGCCATGCTCAGATCAAGCATCCTGCGTCCGCACCCTCCAAGCCCAGAGGTCGGCCAGGCCGTCCCTCAGGGGCTTCTGCGCTTCCACACAGTCAGCAGGCGTCCCCCAGTCTTCACCCCGCCACTGGGGTTCAATTACGTAGGAGCAGCAGGGAGGGAAGGGGCCGACCGCGAAAGAGAAGTCGTTCTCCATCAAGGGGCCAGCAGTAGAGGGAGGTGCTGAGACGTTTCTTTGGCCAAAATCAAGGAGACCCTCACCTGTTGGAATTGTTGGAAATAGTTTGTTTAGTTTTGCGGCTTTGCCGAAGAGTTAACTGTTATTTTGTTAGTTATGGTTTCTGTTGACATGACGTTGTTTTGCTGTAAGGAAAGACTTTTGTGACAATAAAGAGAAGTTTAAATGTGTACGTGAATAATTACAGTGATGCTGGCCTTCAGAGGCTTTCAAACATCCAACGTGAGCAGCAGTTAAGACACTCATCATTCCGCCAGAGGGGCCTCGATACGAGTCCTCATGAGCCTGTGATGGATGGCCCTTCCACTTTCAGGAGCCCTTCCATCTTCCTCCTCCTCCTCCTCCTCCTCCTCGTCTGCATGCTCCTCCTCCTCCGCCTGCTTCTCCAGGGTCAGAGGGAAGGTGATGAATTGACGCCTTCGCCTATAAAGGGCAGCTGTAACTTGCCAGATGCAGCACTGGACTGCAACCTGAGAGATATTCGCAATGTCCCCAATGGCTCACTGAAAGGATCCGTTGCCATAAAAATTGAGGGCAACAGTCAGTTTAGCGGCCACCGACAGAGAGGTCATGCACCGTAGATGCGGCTGCAGATCCTCAGCAAGCAGGTGGCACAGCTCAGTAACAACGTCCCTCCCGATTCGGAGCCTTCGCACACACTGCTCCTCCGACATGTCAAGGTATGACACCTGCTGCCTAAAGACCCTCGCAGCATACCCTCGGATTGGCCGACCTCCATTGCCCCTCCTCCTTCTGGCCAATCCCGGCCCTCTCTCCCGCCGTCTCTCTGCCCCTTCATAGTGTTCGGCCATGAGGCCATCGCCCTCCAAAGCATCTCCCATTCCGATGCCAGTTGCTCAAAAGGCTGTTAGGTCTAGTGCTCCAACTGCTCCGGACAGGTTTGAGGGTCCCAAGTACTCTAATGCTAAATTCCAAAAACTCTGCTCCACAGTAGCTCACCAACTCTCTCCACCAACGATCGCAATGAACAGGCCAAGTGGCTGAAGCTTCTATACTAGAGCTGTCCCCTTTGAATAGCGCCCCCCAACTCCAAGAAGGGCCTGCTAACGCTCCTTCGAACTGTCACTAATAGCGCTAGGCGTAAAGGCTCCAGGCGCCAGCCAATATCCGCTCAGGCACCCCTAAAAGGCGTTGCACAATGAAATGACGTCATGATCTGCTTGCGCTCGCGGGCGCGCACAAACACTTAGCGCAGGCGTTAAATGTATAGTCAATATGGGAGTTGTCGCTATCTTCATTGCGCCCGCCCCAACCTTAGGTTACGCCCCAATTCCCGGTCTCTTTAGGCGCTAACCGCTGGCGCAAACAACCAAATTTCTAGGCCATCGTTCCTTTTGCAGTGGCACAAAAACGCTTAAAGAAAACTTAGAATTGGCTTTGACTTTTGACAGCTTCAGGTTCTAGCCACACTGACTTCACAAACTGGTACTTCCCACAGTGAGGTAACTGCCTTCATCAATTTCACAGACAGTATTCCTGTATCTATAATGAGACATTCTTACATAGAATTCCACAGAATGTACAGCCCAGAAACAGGCCATTCGGCCCAACTGCTCCGTGCCGGTGTTTCTGCTCCACACGAGCCTCCTCCCACCCCTCTTCATCTCACCCTATCAGAAAATCCTTCTATTCCTTTCTCCCTCATGTGTTTGTCTAGCGTAGCTGGTGTTAGCTGGGGCTCAGTGGGTCGCACTCTCACCTCTGAGTTGTGGGTTCAAGTCCCACTCCAGAGACTTACACACAAAAATCCAAGCTGACAGTTCAGTGCAGTGCTGAGGGAGTGCTGCACTGTTGGAGGTGCTGTCTTTCAGATGAGACGTTAAACCAAGACCTCGTCTGCCCTCTCAGGTGAACATAAAAGATCCCACGGCACTATATCAAAGATGAGCAGAAGAGTTCTCTCTGATTTCGTGGCCAATATTTATCCCTCAACCAACATCACTAAAACAGAAGTTTCTCCTGAATTCCCTATGGGATTTATTAGTGACTATCTTATATCGATGGCCCCTAGTTCTGGTCTCTCCCACCAGTGGAAACATCTTCTCCACGTCTACCCTATCAAAGCCCTTCATAATTTTAAAGACCTCTCAGCCCTCAGCCTTCTCTTTTCTAGAGAAAAGATTGATACTCGAAAATCCTTCACACATACAATCATTGTAAGGAACTAATTCCAGATAGAATAATGAAGATGTAACCCTGGAATTTATTTGAGAAACAGCTAGATTCTGCACTGGGAGGGGACTCGAGGATCTTTCTAAAAGGAAGAATTTCGATGGGCCGAATGGTCTTGCTGACGCGTAGCTACCTTGTGGGTTTGTGATTTGAAAAAAAGGCTCTGCCGCATCTACAACATTAGCAGCAACAGGTTGCACTTGCGTAGCGCCTGTGACGTCCCCCAAGGCGCATTTGCAGAACGGCAAGGTGACTGAAAGATAAGCCTTTGCCGGATGCTTGGAAAGCAACAACAACAACTTGCCTTGGTGTAGCGCCTTCAACGCGCGCCGGCGTGCGAGCAGTCTGGCAATGCCACCCGAGAGTAGCACTTCGTTGGAGCTTCGGCTTCCAGGATTTATACTTCGTGTCTGGGCTTACTGCGCCGGGATAATCTCATTGGCAACTCTACCCATCACTAACTGCAGTTTCAAAGGTTAATCTTTGGTGCTTAATGAGGCATCGGTGACGAACAACAGGCCTTCTTCCTGAGGACAAGAAGATGGGGAATCTGGAACAGAAATGTAAATGTGACAGATGCGTGGGTAGCGACTGGGTTTATAAAAAATTAATGCAACTGTTTGAAATTGTGGTTTGTTTATTATGAAATTCATTAGTGCTCCTCTCATCCTCAACTTTCTTTCTTTCTCTGCACTTCTGCTGAAAAGTTTAAGATTTCTCTGGGACCCTGAATGAAGCCAGTGTCTTCAAAATTGAACCCCACCGCCCCCTCCCCACCCACTTACTAATGTGCATCCGAGATTTTTCCGATCGGCATTTATTTAAACAGGTTATTGCCGAGTCCTCAGCAGTCCTGGCTCAGACCCTTGGATTTCCATCCCAATAACCTCCCCTGGATATCTCTGCCCCCCCAGTGAAGCTCAACTTTAGCTCATCCAAGACTCCGCTTCCTGTATCCTGACTCGCACCAAGTCTCGTTCATCCATCATCACCCCCTGTGCTCGCTGGCCTACATTGACACCCGATCCACCAGCACCTCGATTTTAAAATTCTTATCCTTGTGCTCAAATCCCTCCATGGTCTCGCCCCGCCCTATCTCTGTAATCTCCTCCAGCCCCTACAACCCCCCGAGATCTCTGCGCTCCTCCAATTCTGGCCTCTTGAGCATCGCTCCACCATTGGTGGCCGTGCCTTCAGCTGCCTGGGCCCTAAGCTCTGGAATTCCCTGCCTAAACCTCTCTGCCTCGCTACCTCTCTCTCCTCCTTTAAGACGCTCCTTAAAACCTACCTCTTTGACCAAGCTTTGGGTCATCTGCCCTAACATCTCTTTATGTGCCTCGGTGTCAAATCTTGTTTGATAATCGCTCCCGTGAAGCGCCTTGGGACATTTTACGATGTTAAAGGCGCTATATAAAGGCGTGTTGTTCTAATTTGATCTGTATGGGTAGAATCTGGTAGGTGGGCATGGCGAGGTGCTTATACAAGAAGTAGGGACAGCGGGAAAGCCTAGCTTGAAAATCCCAGTGCGGAACAAGAATCGGCAAATCTTTGGGCCAGCGATTTGAACGCAATCAAAAAGTGGTGAATCAACTTGATTGTGTTTGGGGCATAGGAAGAAAATAACATTTCAGCAGCATAACACAGTGAGTAACACATGATGGCCCTGTAAGCACAGACTATTGGAAAGCCCATTAGCAGCAAGCCATGTGTGGATCCTGTGACTCGCACCTCACTGCCTTTCCAAGAGTGTGCCAGATTGAATTGATGGACGCCTCCCCTTGTCATCTGATTTAATTTCAAATCTTATCTTCGAAGGAGCTGTTGGCGGCTGAAAGGATTCTACGTGATGTGAATTTCCTCAATCCAGCTCCTATTCCAAAGGAAGGAAAGAACTTGCATTTCTAGAGCGCCTTTCACAATCTCAGGACATCCCAAAGCACTTTACAGCCAATGAAGTACTTTTCAAGTGTAGTCACTGTTGTAATGTAGGGAAACGCGGCAGCCAATATGCGCACAGCAAGATCGCACAAACAGCAATGTAATAATGACCAGGCAATCTGTTTTAGTGATGTTGGTTGAGGGATAAATATTGGCCCCACAACACTGACCCTCCTGCCAGTGAAGGGTTGGCTTATCCGATGAAGATCGACTTTGGGCTTTAGTGCTCATTAACATCAACCAAGTTTTTGGTGGTTGAAGCCAGGCCAGCTGTCTCGAAAGGTTGTAGCTTCGGTGTCATTGGCTCGTAGAGTGAGTCCCCCTGGGCTGGAGCCCAAGCCGCTGGCCTGTAACGTGAATTCGATGGGTCTCCAGATCCAATCTCCTGGCTTGTAGTCTGGACCCCCAGTGCTTGCAGCCGGCTCAATGCCTTATAGTGTCTCATTGTCACGTGACAGCTGTTTGGCAGCCAGCACAACGCTCCTGATTGCATTTCAAATGCAAGGCTGGCAATGAAGTGAGGCACCCAGTGCGCTATATTAAACCGCAGCACAATATAAGAAAGATCTTGTATTTCTCCAGCGCCTTTCACAACCTCAGGATTTCCCAAAGCGCTTTACAGCCCAGGAAGTACTTTTGTAACGTAGGGATCAAGGCAGCCAATATGCGCACAGCAAGGTCCCACAAAGAGCAGTGAGATAAATGACCAGATCATCTGTTTTTTTAGAGATTTTGTTTGAGGAATAAATATTATACCAGGACATCGGGGAGAACTCCCCTGCTCTTCTTCGAAATAGTGGCTGCGGAATCTATTACGTCCACCTGAGGGGGCAGAAGGGGGCCTCGGTTTAACTGTCAGCCTAGATTTGTGCTCAAGTCTTTGGAATAGAGATTGTACCTACTTCCTACACAAACTAGGGTTGTATTCCCTAGAATTTAGAAGGTTACGGGATGATCTGATCGAGGTTTTCAAGATATTAAGGGGAACAGATAGTGTGGTGTATGTGCCTTTAAGAGCCCCTGTGTACTGTAATGCCGGTAGTGGCCACTCGGGCTATATAAGCCTGTATAGTGTCTTGTATCTGTTAGTTCACCTCCAGACTTTGTCCAGTAAACACCTGTAAACCAACTCCTGCATTCCGTGTCTTCATTAACACACGGATACAACAGTGGCGACAAATTGGAAACGGACTTACCTGCAATTCGGCAGCACCTCAAGGAGATCGATTCCTCAGACGAAGGGAGAAGAAAAGAAAAAAAAAAAAGAAAATACTGTGGTTTCACCAGCTAGCCGGGCTGGTGGCAGGTACTGCAATAATCCTTCCTGGGCGGCGGGCTGGGGCTCGATCGGCTGGCTCTACAGCGGGGTCAAGCAGTGAAGGCGCAGGCAAACAGAGACGAAGGGTGGAGCACTCGGGAAACGGCCAGCTCTGCAAAACAGGTCGGCATTCGGACCACGCAGAGGGAGGGGAAAGTCCCAGAGAGTCCGGCGGGAACAAGTCTTCGACGATTAAAAATATTTGTATAATTAAAAACCGCGGAGAACAGCGTTGTCAGCAGCAACAGCGGCGGGAAAGCGCGGGAGGCGCCATTTATTTTTCGGCAAGGAGGAAGGGAAAGCGCGGGAGGCGCCATTTTTTTTTCAGGATGCCTAAGACTGGCAATATTACTGCTTTCGATGGTGATGTGGAGGATTGGACCACATATGTAGAAAGAGTGGAGGTATATTGCACAGCAAATGAAATAGAGGATGATAAAAAAGCATCGATACTCCTAAATCTAATGGGCGCAAAGATATACGGGCTGTTACGAAACTTAATCACTCCAGCCAAACCGATGGACAGAATTTTAAGGAAATTGTTGATACCCTACAGGAGCACTTAAACCCAACACCGCTGCTGATAGCGGAACGGTTCAAATTCTTCAGGAGGAATCAGCACAACAATGAAAGTAACGCTGATTACCTCACCGAATTAAGGAAGCTATCAAAGCAGTGCCAATTCGGAGCAGGACTGGCAGATTCTCTTCGAGACAAATTCGTCTGTAGTCTCCTAAGTGAAGGAACACAGAAAAGGCTACTTTCTGAGAAAGATTTAACACTGGACAAGGCTTTCAGTATGGCTGTATCATACGAAGCAGCAGCGAGAGGAGCTGCAGAGATACAGCACAAGCCACAGGATTTCGGCACCCATGAAATGACACAGGGTTTCGAGAGATGTTATCGGTGCGGCAGATCCACCCATGACCAGAGGGACTGCTGGTTCAAGGACAAAGCATGCAGGCAATGCGGAAAGATGGGACACATTGCATGTGTATGCCGATCTGGAAACAAAAAATCCACTGACAAAAAAAAAATCAATAAAGAAAAGTACAAAAAGGTACAAATGATGACGGACAGTAGCTCCGAAGACCAGAAGAGCGATAGTGACTCCGGAAACAAGAGACTAAGCTGTCTCAAATTACATAATGTAATTGCCAAAGAAGATTACCAGACCATTTGGGTTATCCTCACGATAGCAGGGTCCCCAGTTAAAATGGAGCTAGATACAGGATCAGCTCTGACCGTCATAAGTCGACAGGATTACGAGCGGCTATTTCCGCATATACCCTTGAAAGACACATCCATTATCTTAAAAACATATACGGGGCAGAAAGTATACCCCAGAGGGAAAATAAGGGTGCCTGTTGTATACAACGGCAAGGAAATACAGAAGTTGTATTTATACGTTCTGCAAAATGGTGGTCCACCGCTGTTGGGACGTGAATGGATCAGAAAGATACGTTTAGACTGGCACTCCATTCAGGCACTGACGGTGACCAGTAAGAAAAAAAATGATGATGACGTCATACCTGAACGATTGAAAGACATCTTGGCCAACACCAAAGAAGTGTTCCAACAGGAACTAGGAACCTTGAAAGGCGTCACCGCCTCAATAAAGGTGGAAGATGCGGCAATTCCCAAGTTTTTTAAGGCAAGGCCGGTGCCATACGCAATTCGTCCAGCAGTCGAGGCAGAGCTGGAGAATTTGGAAAGGACAGGCGTGTTATCCAAGATAGATTGGAGCGAGTGGGCAACACCCATTGTCCCGGTCATGAAAAAAACTTTGAATAATGATAAATCTAAAGAACAGAGAAAAATTCGCATCTGTGGGGACTTCAAGGTGACTGTAAACCCGGTCCTTCACACGGTACAGTATCCTCTTCCGAGGATAGAAGATATTTTCGCCTCACTATCCGGAGGGAAACGTTTCACAAAAATTGACTTGGCACAGGCATATCTACAGATGGAGGTTGAGGAGGCCTCTAAAAAGTATCTCACAATAAACACACACAAAGGCCTGTACCAGTACAATCGACTGGTTTTCGGAGTAGCATCAGCTCCAGCTATCTGGCAAAGGGCTATGGAACAAGTCCTGCAAGGGATTCCTGGGACTCAATGCTACCTAGACAACATCCTTGTAACAGGAGAAAATGACAACGAGCACCTTGCCAATTTGGAGCAGGTGCTCACTAGGCTGAGAGAACGGGGCCTACGAGCAAACCGCCCCAAATGTGAATTTTTCCAGAAACAAATATCATATTGTGGCCACATAATTAACGAAGAAGGGTTGCATAAGTCACCTGAAAAAATTGAAGCGGTCATAAAAGCCCCAGCACCTGAAAATGTCTCACAATTACGGTCGTTCCTGGGATTGATAAATTACTATCATAAATTTTTACCGAACTTGTCAACTGTTCTGCACCCTCTTAACGAACTGCTACAAACGGGAGTAATTTGGGAATGGAGCGAGGACTGTAAACGTGCCTTCCATAAATGTAAAGGCTTGATCACGTCCACGGAAGTTTTGGCTCATTACAACCCATCACTGCCAATCAGACTGGCGTGCGATGCATCCCCTTATGGCGTAGGAGCGGTATTATCGCATAGATTCCCTGATGGCTCAGAGCGGCTGATAGCTTTTGCGTCACGCTCATTGAACTCAGCTGAGCGTAACTATGCCCATATCGACAGGGAAGCACTCAGCCTGGTATGGGGAGTGAAGAAATTCAACCATTACCTACATGGACAAAAATTTACCTTGTTGGCTGACCATCAACCCCTCGTCTCCATATTCAACCCTAAAAAGGGCGTTCCCATTATGACAGCACAAAGGCTACAGAGGTGGTCCCTTTTCCTAGGGGCACACCGATATGACATAGAATACAAAGGATCAAAACAGCATGGAAATGCTGACGGTTTATCGCGTCTACCGTTACCAATGGTAGAAGAAGCACCTACAGTGGACCCAGTGGAAATGTTCCACTCTACCATAGTAAATTGTCTACCAGTAACAAATTCTGCCATTGAAAAGGAAACGAGAAATGACCCGACTCTCTCACGAGTCTACGATTTAACGGTAAAGGGATGGCCAGCACATGGCGAACCACTGTTGCCAGCATTCTCGCAAAGAAGGGAACAGCTGTCAGTGTGCTGAGGAACCTTGATGTGTGGATCCAGAGTGGTGATTCCACCCAAACTCCAGGATAAAGTGCTAAAGGAGCTTCATGAGGGGCATCTGGGTGGAGTGAAAATGAAGAACCTAGCCAGAGCATTTGTGTGGTGGCCAGGTATCGATGGAGACATCGAAGAAATGACCAAGGGCTGTCTAGGATGCCAGAAGGTCCAAAACGCCCCACCACAAGCCCCTCTACATCCATGGGAGTGGCCCTCATCTCCATGGCAAAGGGTACACATTGACTTTGCTGGTCCATTTATGGACTCAATGGCCTAGAAATTGGGTATAGCCCCGCCAGCTCGTTTGCGCCGTAAAGTTTGCGCCCGCCGCGGAGCCAGTTGTGCCCGCCCCATATTCACTTTCAGCGCCCCAAAGCGGAACCGGGCGCTGTTCCAGGGTTTGGCCGCCCCGCTTGGGGCGCTGAAAGTGAATTTCAGCGCTGCCGGTCCCGCTGCGCCACCCGATGCGGTGCGGCAGGCTGCTGTACTGCAGGCCTCCCCCTTCTCTTAAGGGGGAGGTGCCTGCAACGGCCGGAGCCCCGATTGCAAGTGCCGGCAAAAGAGCCCGGCAGAACGGAGAAGTGCCGGGCTCCACGGAAACCAGCCGGGGGGGGGGGAGGTGGAGGAGGCCGGGGAAGGAGGTGCGGGCAGGCGGCCGCCGAAAAAGCGGCCGGCCGCACCTCCACCTTAAAGCGCCCCGCTAAGGCTGCTGTAAGGACCCGGTCTCCCGATGTTGTTAGCGGCCACCACGGATGAGGCGGCCGCTACTGAAGATGGGGATCGGCGTGGTTTCGGGCGGTACTGGGGCACTGCGCACACCGATGACGTCATCGGTGCCGGCGCAGCGCTACCGGCTAACGCCGATGTTAGGGCCCACCTAATTTCGGGCGCGACGCAACTTCCGGCGCAACCCACTCTTTCGCCCCTAATTGGGCGCAAACGCAAGTGAATTTCTAGGCCAATGTTCTTAATCGCGGTTGACGCACACTCCAAGTGGCCGGAGGTAATAAAGATGTCCTCCACCACCACGGAAAAAACCATCACAGTATTAAGGACCATATTTGCCAGGAATGGGCTGCCTGAACAGATCTGTTCTGATAATGGACCACAATTTGTGTCCGAAGAATTCAGAAAGTTCTTAAAAAGCAATGGGGTTAAGCACTATACATCCGCCCCATACCATCCCGCCACCAATGGATTGGATGAAAGGTTTGTGCAGACCTTCAAGAAGGCCATAAAGGCTATGGGTAATGAAGGCATCAATCTACAGCATAAGGTAGATAACTTCTTGTTTGCCTACAGGAATGCAACACATATGGTTACAAACCAAACTCCCGCCATGATGTTTTTCAATAGAAGACTAAGATGCCGGCTGGATTTGATCAAGCCAAACATCAGAAGGGACGTAGAGAACCGGCAATTTCAAGGCATGAATGAAAGGCCAACTAGAACCTTCCAGATAGGTCAACAAGTTTTGGCCCGGGACTACCGTACCGAGAAATGGCAGCCTGGAACTATTTGCACACGACTAGGACCACTGATGTATACCGTGGACATTGGAGAAAGCATAATAAGGCGCCATGCTGACCAGATCATAGAGTCATCCAAAAAGGGACAACCTACACCACCACTCTATACGCCTAATGATGAAGTAGAGATACCCATAGTATCTACCCCCGATCCGGTGATACTGGAACCAGATGAACCCAACACTGGCATTCAAGCCGAATCGACCTTACCAAAAGAACCTACTACACCACCGAAAACTACTACACCACCGAGGCATTATCTGGACCGAGTCAGGAAGCCTCCAGAGAGACTGACTTATAATTGATTAACTGCAGCAAATGTTTAGATTATTGTTCTTGTACACATGTTAATAACAATTACTTAAAATGTTATGTACTGGTTGTCTAAAAGGGGAGGAATTGTGGTGTATGTGCCTTTAAGAGCCCCTGTGTACTGTAATGCCGGTAGTGGCCACTCGGGCTATATAAGCCTGTATAGTGTCTTGTATCTGTTAGTTCACCTCCAGATTTTGCCCAGTAAACACCTGTAAACCAACTCCTGCATTCCGTGTCTTCATTAACACACGGATACAACAGATAGGGTAGAGAGAGAGAAACTATTTCCGCTGGTTGGGGAGTCTAGGACTAGGGGGCAGAGTCTAAAAATTAGAGCCAGACCTTTCAGGAGTGAAATTAGGAAACACTTCTGCACACAAAGGGTGTTAGAAGTTTGGAACTCTCTTCTGCAAATGGCTCCCCTGCTCTTCTTTGAAATAGTGGCCGCGGGATCTTTTGCATCCACCCGAGAGGGCAGATGGGGACCTGGGTTTAACATCTCATTCAGCAAAAACGGAAAAGGCGCAATCCTGCCTCTCCCGGCTCAACAATACGGTGAGTAAAAAACTCAAACCTTACCCATCAGGTGTGAGCCTCCGGCGGACCCTTTAAGGATGGCTGGTTTGGCTCCTGAGCGGCTGAAGAAACGACCGCAGCGTGCAGGGTGCGAGCTGCCGCCAGTCGCAATCGAATTTCGCGCGGGGGGGGGCCTGAAACAGGCATTGGGCCCCCCATTTACACACGCAAAGGGGCCTAACCCCAGTTGCAGGCGCGAGTCCTGGACGCCTACGAAGGAGCCTTAACCAATATGGCGGGCGGCGCACCCCGGCGCGGAATGAGAGCGTGCCACCCGCCAATTTGGACCCTTAGGTGCCCGTTTTTACGCTTGTAAAACATGTGCTGGGCGATCCAATTTCAGGTCGAAATCTTTCAAGGTGACCAAACCAGCATCAAAAGAGTTAAAAGCGAAGTGCTTAGTGGTCCTACCAACGTTGTAAAATTCCTTTAGCAAGTAAAAGAATCTCTCAAAGCCACAAATAAGTCTCTTGTATTGACAATTACTAATTCAGGACCAATTGATCTGCTAGCCTAAGGTAAGATATCTTTCAAGTGGAATCTCGTTATTTGAAACTCATTAGTACGAACCTTGCGTTGCAACAATTAGTTTTTCAGCCCCCTCTGGCTTGATCCTCCATCAAATCAGTTCAGAAAGGCGGCATGAAAGACGGGGAGGGAGCAATTCAAAGGGGGCAGCACGGTGGCATAGTGGTTAGCACTGTTGCCTCACAGCGCCAAGGACCCGGGTTCGAATCCGGCCTCGGGTGACTGTCTGTGTGGAGTTTGCACATTCTCCCCGTGTTTGCATGGGTTTCCTCCGGGTGCTCCGGTTTCCTCCCACAGTCCAAAGATGTGCGGGTTAGGTTGATTGGCTATGATAAATTGACCCTTAGTGTTAGGGGGATTAAATACGTGGGGTTACGGGGATAGGGTGGGATATGTGTTGGTGTAGGGGTTACGGGGATCGGGTGGGATATGTGTCGGTGCAGGCTCGATGGGCCGAAATGGCCTCTATTTGCATTGTGGGGTTTCTGTGATTCTGTGATCTGTGAACTCACTGAAGTAGTGGCAAAAACCCCCTCCACCACACACCCAGGGAATGCAGATTGGGGCCTTGTAAACAACAGCCTGTTCCGAGGGCTATACTCCAAGAAACATAGAAACATAGAAACATAGAAGATAGGAGCAGGAGTAGGCCATTCGGCCCCTCGAGCCTGCTCCGCCATTCAATGAGATCATGGCTGATCATCCAAATTCAGTACCCTGTCCCTGCCTTCTCCCCATATCCCTTGATCCCTTTAGCCTTAAGAAATATATCTAACTCCTACTTGAATATATTTAATGATTTGGCCTCAACTGCCTTGTGTGGTAGAGAATTCCACAGGTTCACCACTCTCTGGGTGAAGAAATTCCTCCTCATCTCAGTCGTAAATGGTTTACTCCTTATCATTAGATTGTGACCCCTGGTTCTGGACTCCCCCGCCATCGGGAACATCCTTCCTCCATCTAGTCTGTCTAGTCACACAGAACACAGAACACAGAAACCCCACAGTGCAGATAGAGGCCATTTCGGCCCATCGAGCCTGCACCGACACATATCCCACCCAATCCCTGTAACCCCACGTATTTAATCCCTCTAACACTAAGGGTCAATTTTATCATAGCCAAATCAACCTAACCCGCACATCTTTGGACTGTGGGAGGAAACCCACCTGTTAGAATTTTATAAGTTTCAATGAGATCCCCTCTCATTCTTCTAAACTCCAGTGAGTATAAGCCGAATCGACCCAATCTCTCTTCATACGTCATTCCTGCCATCCCAGGTATCAGTCTAGTGAATCTTTGCTGCACTCCCTCCATGGCAAGAACATCCTTCCTCAGATAAGGCAACCGAAACTGCACACAATACTCAAGGTGTGGTCTCATCAAGGCCCTGTACAACTGCAGCAAGACATCGCTGCTCCTGTACTCGAATCCTCTCACTATGAAGGCCAACATACCAGTTGCCTTCTTAACCGCCTGCTGCACCTGCATGCTTACCTTCAGCGACTGGTGCACAAGGACACCCAGGTCTCGTTGCACCTCCCCTTTTCCCAATCTAATGCCGTTCAGATAATAATCTGCCTTCCTGTTTTTGCCACCAAAGTGGATAACATCGCATTTATCCACATTATACTGCATTTGCCATGCATCTGCCCAATCACCCAACCTGTCCAAATCATACTGGAGTTTCTCTGCATCCTCCTCACAGCACACTCGCCCACCCAGCTTTGTGTCGTCTGCAAACTTGGAGATATTACATCTAGTTCCCTCGTCTAGATCATTAATATATATTGTGAATAGCTGGGGTCACATGAGAAATGAATAGGGGGGGGTTATATTGGCCAAAGGGTGAAAAGAGGTGCTAAATAGGTGCCGTACTAATAAGACTAGCCTGTTGGAAAGTCTGATTTAGTCTACAATTTTGGCCCTAATTGCTGCTTACTATAATTTGACCTTGCCTGGAGGGGCTGAACCGACACCTGCAGGTTTAGCACTCAAGTGCTGATTAGACGCAGCTTTCGTGGAGCAGTATATGTGCGCTCCTCACTCCCACTTCCACTGAAGGTGCGGAGTGCTCTGGCTGGCACACAGCAGCACATTGCAGCATGGCTCAGGGACAGAGGGTGAGGGCACACAGGTTCTGGGATACGGCACTGGAGGTCCTGCTGGAGGAGGTCGTGAGGAGGAGGGATGTCCTGTACCCGGAGGGGGAAGGACGCCAGCTCGCTCTCCTGTCCCTCTCTCCTGCAACAGCTGGTGCTGCTCACCCTGGCCTCATGTCCTCCTCCCATTCCTCATCCAGACCGAGGGGGACCCCTAGCAAGCTGCCTATGGCCAAGCTCTCCCCTTCTCCTGGTGACTCCTATAAGGTCTCCAATAAGGTGGAGTAGCTCAGCACTCACTCTCTTTAGCTGAAGTCCGCAGAGAATTTCCGGAATAAGTGTTGCTCGAGTGTTGGTGAAGACCCGACAAAGTGTCCCAGAAAGTCTCCCGATGTGTTTCAGAGATTCTCTTCACAGCTCCAACAGCAATGACCATGAAATGGTGAGTTTCCCTTTAAGTAGCGTTTGAAATCGACATCAGCGCCGTGTTTACTCCCGATCAGCTGGTCGCTGTTAGGAGAGGACATTAGGACAAGCACGAGCCACCAAAATGCCATGCAGCCTCTTTGGTGAGTGTTGGCCGGCATTTTAAGTGGCAATCAGCTGTTTGACAATCCTCTGGGCGTTCCTAGCGCTGGCTTCAACTCCTTTAGCAAGATGACGTTTTGCGCTGAATTGGCGTTGCAGCATAAGACCCTAAAGTGACGTCACAACCAGGGAAGGAGCTGATTGGTAAGTAGGACATGGTGAGTATTTCTACAGTCCAGTCGGTAAAGTAAAAGTAAGGTCTCTAGAGTAAGTAGTGTGTAAAGTGAAGTAAGGTCCCTAGTGTATTTAATATTCTTTAATTTAGAGGAAGTAAAAGGAGTAAATTAAGGGTAGGACATGGCAGGGCAGCTCGGCAGCGTGGAGTGCTCCTCCTGTGCTATGTGGGAAGTCGGGAACACTTTCGGAGTCCAGGGCGAACACGTGTGCAGGAAGTGTCTCCAGCTGCAGCTACTCAAAATCTGCTTTTCGGAGCTGGAGCTGCGGCTGGAGTCACTGTGGAGCATCCACGAAGCTGAGATCTATGTGGATAGCACGTTTAACGAGGTGATCACACCACAGGTAAAGAGTGCACAGGCAGAAAGGGAATGGGTGACCGCCAGACTGAGTAAAAGAACTAGGAAGGCAGTGCAGGAGTCCCCTGGGTCCATTTCCCTCTCCAACAGATTGTCCGTTTTGGATACTGATGGGGGAGATGGTTTCTCAGGGGAATGCAGCAAGAGCCAAGTCCGTGGCACTACGATTGGCTCAGCTGCACAGGAGGGGAGGAAAAAGAGTGGGAGAGCAATAGTGATAGGGGATTTTATCGTAAGGGGAACAGATAGACGATTCTGTGGCCACAGACGTGACTCCAGGATGATATGTTGTCTCCCTGATGCCAGGGTCAAGGATGTCACTGACCGGCTGCAGGACATTCTGAAGGAGGAGGGTGAACAGCCAGAGGTCGTGGTCCATATCGGTACCAACGACATAGGTAGAAAGAGGGATGAGGTCCTGCAAACAAAGTATAGGGAGCTAGTAAATAAATTAAAAAGCAGGACCTCAAAGGTTGTAATCTCAGGATTACTCCCAGTGCCACGTGCTAGCGAGAGCAGAAATAGGAGAATAGACCAGATGAATGCGTGGCTGGAGAGATGGTGTAGGAGGGAGGGATTTAAATTCCTGAGGCATTGGGACCGATTCTGGGGAAGATGGGACCTGTACAAGCTGGACGAATTACACCTCAGCAGAAACGGGACCAATATCCTCACAGGGGGGTTTGCTAGTGCTGTTGGGAAGGATTTAAACTAGTTTGTCAGGGAGCTGGGAACCTAAATGTGGGCCCAGAATGGAGAGAAACAAAGCTGGAAGTGCAAGTTAGAAAAGTAGTCAGCAAAACTAGTAGGGAGCAGAAACAAAGGCCAACAGTAAAGAGGGTCAAAGTGCAGAAAAATATTAAACAGGCAAAGTTGAAGGCACTTTATCTAAATGCATGTAGCATTCGCAACAAGGTGGATGAATTAGTGGCACTAATAGAAATAAATGGGTATGATGTAATTGCCATTACAGAGACATGGTTGCAGGGTAACCAAAGCTGGGAACTGAATGTTTCAGGAAAAGGAGGTGGCGTAGCGCTGTTAATAAGCGATGGGATCAGTACGGTAGAGATAAAAGATCTTGGCTCGGCAGATCGTGATGTAGAACTGGAATCAGTTTGGGTAGAGCTAAGAAACAGCAAAAGGTGGAAAACATTGGTGGGAGTTGTGTATAGGCCACCAAAGAGTAGTGGTAATGTAGGGCAGAGTATCAATCAAGAAATTAGAAGTGCATGTAACAAGGTCAATACAGTAATCATGGGGGACTTTAATCTACATATTGACTGGGCAAATCAAATTACCACTAATGGTGTGGAGGACGAATTCTTGGAATGCATACGAGATGGTTTCCTCGATCAGTATGTGGAGGAACCAACCAGGGAACAGGCTATTCTGGATCTGGTACTGTGTAATGAGAAAGGGCTAATCAATAATCTTGTGGTAAAGGGGACTTTAGGGACAAGTGACCATAATATGATTGAATTTTACATTAAGTTTGAGAGTGATGTAGTCCAATCTGAAACTAAGGTCTTCAATCTAAACAGAGGAAACTACAAGGGTATGAGGGATAAGTTAGCTATGGTAGATTAGGAGACTACACTAAAAGGTATGAAGGTGAACATATAATGGCTAACATTCAAGGAAATAATGCATAATTTGCAACAAACATATATTCCTCTAGGGCATAAAAACCCAAAAGGAAAAGTGATCCAACCATGGCTAACAAAATAAATTAAAGCTAGTATTAAGTCAAAGGAGGAAGCTTATAAAGTTGCCAGAAAAAGCAGTCAGCCTGAGGATTGGGATCTTTTTAGAAATCAGCAAAGGGGGACCAAGAAATTGATAAAGGGAAAATGGAATATGAGCACAAACTAGCAAAAAATATAAAAACAGATTGTAAAAGCTTCTATAGGTATGTGAAAAGGAAAAGACTGGCGAAGGTAAATGTAGGTCCTTTACAGTCAGAGACAGGAGAATTTATAACGGGCAATGAGGAAATGGCAGAGAAATTAAATACAGGAAACTTTGTTATATCTGGCACCGACGGGACCGAGCTGTTGCCGATCTATCAAAACTGCCGGACATACCAGCGTTAATGTTGAAGCATACGGAGGTTTTCATCTCCGTATCTGACAACAAACACTGTTGCTTAGCAACAGCTTCTAAACAGTCGGCTCGTACCTTGGAATCGTCTCTGTAGCTTAGCAACAGCTTCAGAGAGACTTTCCAGAGCCTGACTGTTGAAAAAAAAGCCACGAGAAGAAAAAAAACCTAACAAAACGGCTCCTGATTTCTGCCGGTAGATCGAGGTTTCCGGACATACAACCTCTGGATAAACCAAAGTCTCCTGTAAATACTTTGTTTCTGTCTTCACGGAGGAAGACGCAAAAAACCTCCCAAAAATACGAGCAAACCAGGGGTGTGGCGAGAATGAGGAACTTAAAGAAATTATTATTAGTTAAAAAACAGTACTAGCAAAATTAATGGGACTAAAAGTTGATAAATCCCAAGGACCGGATGACCTACATCCTAAGGTTTTGAAAGAGGTGGCCATTGGGATAGTGGACGCATTGGTTGTCATCTTCCAAAATTCTATAGATTCTGGAACGGTTCCTGCAGATTGGAGGATAGCAAATGTAACCCCGTTATTTAAGAAAGGAGGGAGAGAGAAAACAGAGAACTACAGACCTGTTAGCCTCACATCAGTAGTTGGGAAAATGCTGGAATCTATTATAAAGGATGCAATAACTGGGCACTTAGAAACTAATAGTAAGATTGGGCAGAGTCGACATGAATTTATGAAAGGGAAATCCTGTTTAACAAACCTATTGGAGTAGACAAAGGGGAACCGGTAGATGTGGTGTATCTGGATTTTCAGAAGACCTTCAATAAGGTCCCACACAAGAAGTTGGTGAACAAAATTAGGGCACATGGAATTGGGAGTAATATACTAGCATGGATTGAGAATTGGTTAACAGACAGAAAACAAAGAGTAGAGATAAACAGGATGGCAGGCTGTGACTAGTGGGGTACTACAAGGATCGGTGCTTGGGCCCCAGCTATTCACAATCTATATCAATGATTTGGGTGAGGGGACTAAATGTAACATTTCCAAATTTGCTGATGATACAAAGCTAGGTGACAGTGTCAGTTGTGAAAAGGATGTGAAGAGGCTTCAAGGGGATCTCGACAGGCTCAGTGAGTGGGCGAGAACATGACAGATGGAATATAATGTGGATAAATGTGAAGTTATCCACTTTGGTAGAAAAACAGAAAGGCAGAGTATTTCCTAAATAGTGAAAGATTGGGGAATGCAGATGCTCAAAGGGACCTGGGTGTCCTTGTACATGAGTCACTGAAAGTGAATGTGCAGGTGCAGCAAGCCATTAGGAAGGCAAATGGTATGCTGGCCTTCATTACAAGAGGATTTGAGTACAGGAGTAAAGAAGTCTTACTCCAATTATATAGGGCCTTGGTGAGACCACACCTGGAGTACTGTGTACAATTTTGGTCTCCTTACCTAAGGAAGGATATACTTGCCATAGAGGGAGTGCAACGAAGGTTCACGAGATTGATTCCTGGGATGGCGGGACTGTCGTATGAGAAGAGTTTGAGTAAACTAGGCCTGTATTCTCTTGAATTCAGAAGAATGAGAGGGGATCTCATTGAAGCATACAAAATTATTACAGGGCTTGATAGGGTGGATGCTGGGAGAATGTTTCCCTTGGCTGGGGAGTCTAGAACCAGGGGCCACAGCCTCAGGATAAAGGGTAGGCCACTCAGGACTGAGATGAGAAGAAATTTCTTCACACAGAGGGTGGTGAATCTTTGGAATTCTCTACCCCAGAGGGCTGTGGAGGCTCAGTCATTGGGTATATTCAAAACAGAAGTCGATAGATTTCTGACTAGTAAGGGCATCAAGGGATATGGCAATAGGGCCGGTGAATGGAGTTGAGGCAGAAGATCAGCCATGATCATATTGAATGGCGGAGCAGGCTCGAAGGGCCGCATGGCCGACTCCTGCTCCTATTTCTTATGTTCTTATGTTCTAAGACTACCATCTTGGCCGCCTCGGGGGCTCTTCAGCACCTGAAATTTTCGGCGAAAGTCACCCCCTTGGCTCCTCCCTCTTGCCTTCGGTCAGTGAGCGGTCAGCACGGAAGCAACGCTCCCTACATGGCCCAGGCACCATAGAAAAGCAACACACTTCTTCCAACTCAACACTGCCATTCAACAAGCAATGGCAGGGCGACCAAAATGCACCAGGCACTGATTCAATGGGCAAGTGCAGCAGTGCACCCCAACAGCCCAACATTGCATGTCTACATAACAATCGTAATTGCCCTTCAAAGTAGCTCAGGGTGAATTACTTTGAGACACTTCAATGTGATAAGACACTATGGGCTGAAAATTCAGTAGGGTTAGCGCCCATTTTGCGGCGCTAGAGGGCCTAGCGCCGCAATGATAGCCGTTTCTGAAATTCACTTCGGCGCTGCCATTGGCGTTAGCCGGTTGCGCTGCGCCGGCACCGATGACGTCATCGGTGTGCGCAGCGTCCCGGTTGCCGTGGCAACGCGCCCGAACGCCGAAATTCAGTTGCGGCCGCCTCGCCCGTGGCAGCCGCAACTAAGACTCTGGCAACCGAGTCTTACACAAGTTAGCGCCGGCGCATTAAGGTCGCGCGGCGGCCGACCGCCTTCCCGCCGGCCGCCTGCCCGCACCTCCCTCCCCGGACTCCTCCACCCCCCCCCCCCCGCGGAACAGATGCGTCTGGCCTGCAAGCCCGGCACTTGTCCGAGGTGCCGGGCTCATTTTTGAAAAAATCAAACGGCCAGCGATCGGGTGAAGGCAGCGCCTCCTTAACGGGAGGAGGAGGCCTGCACTTCCCCAGCCTGCCGCACCGCATCGGGTGCCGCAGCGCCGGATTAGCACCGCAATGCGGCACTCAGCGCCCATTGGGAGGCACTCACGCCCGCCAGTAGCGCCGGCAGCCGTCTGGGCGCGGCGCTACTGAATTTTTGGCGCGCGCAAGGGAATTAGCGCCGGCGCTAAATTTCCGGCGCTAAAGCCCTGGCGCGGCGTCAACTCAATTTCTAGGCCTATATAAATTCAAGCATTGTTTTTTTTTACTCATTCATGGGATGTGGGCATTGTTGGCAAGGCCAATGTTTACTGCCCATCCCGAATTGCCCTTGAGAAGATGGTGGTGTAAGAATGTAAAGGGTTAATGCAGAAACTATAAGCCTTTTGCAAAAAACTAAGTTAGTTGCTCAGCGAGCAGCTTTTCCAAGAGCAAAACCACAAGTACTTCCTGCTATTGATGAAGTCGTTGCGAAGTCTATGGCGTACGCGGGTCGAGAAGGAACAGAAGCAGACTTTGAAGATGAAGATGCCAGACAAGATGGCAGAGGTGTCAATAATGGTATGAGCTATCTTGCTCGTTAAACGAGCCTGCCATGGACAGACACGATTGGACTTTGTTAGTCAAATGATCAGGACTTGACGGATTAAAGGCGACTGTTCGACCTGAGATGTAGAGACGTAGAGAGAAGGACGACGGTACCCGTAGAGACGGATTTATGGTGGCCAAATGCGCTTAACTTCTCTCTGGTATGCTGTTATTGAGAAGCGGTCCATGCGGTCCAAAGGCTAACGCTCTTCTTTGCAACCGTCAGACCGGATTAAAGAAACAACAGAGACATGGCACGCTACGCTGTCCAGTAACCGAATTTGGTAAAATCTCTCGGGACTCTAAATTACTGTCACCTAATATTAGTCTGTGGCGGCTGTATTAACTTCTACTGTATATACCAATAAAACATCTACCCTGCCAATATGGAGTCACGTCCGAATCATTAAGTTTGAGGTGTAAAACCTCTTACAGTGGTGAGCCGTCTTCTTGAACCGCTGCAGTCCGTGTGGTGAAGGTGCTCCCACAGTGCTGTTAGGGAGGGAGTTCCAGGATTTTGACCCAGCGACGGTGAAGGATCGGCCGATATATTTCCAAGTCAGGATGGTGTGTGACTTGGAGGGGAACTTGGAGGTGGTGGTGTTCCCATGCGCCTGCTGCCCTTGTCCTTCTAGGTGGTAGAGGTCGCGGGTTTCGGTGAATTGTGATTATTTAAAGAAATAACCTCCGTTAAGATGTAATTTAGCCTCATCCACCTTGTAATCTTGAACATATGGAACCTCGTTGGTTGAAAAGGTACCCTAACCTCAGCCAGGTGTGGCGATTGCATGTATTTACTATACATAGCAAAAACATCACTGCTCTACAACATATGACAAATGATCCAACATTCTCAAGGGAAATTTGGAGACATAGGCAATGTACAGGAAAACTTAACTTACCTTGGCGGTAAGTCTGGCTTTGGCCAATAGTGTAAAGCAGGCGACAGCGAACCGGCAGCCCATTTTACACCTCTCTCAATTGTCATTTCCATCAGAGTCAACAGGAGAGATGTAAAACTAACAGATTATACCTGTCAGGAAAGACTGAACAGGCTGGGGCTCTTTCCTCTAGAAAAGAGAAGGCTGAGGGGGGAGCTGATAGAGGGCTTTAAAATTATGGAAGGGTTTGATAGGGTAGACGTAGAGAAGATGTTTCCACTTGTGGGGGAGGCCAGAACTAGGGACCATCAATACAAGATAGTCACTAATAAATCCAATAGGGAATTCAGGAGAAACTTCTTTACCCAGAGGGTGGTGAGAATGTGGAACTCGCTGCCACAGGGAGTGGTTGAGGCGAATAGTATAGATACATTCAAGAGGAAGCTGGATAAACACATGAGGGAGGAAGGAATAGAAGGATATGCTGATAGGGTGAGATGAAGTAGGGTGGGAGGAGGCTCGTGTGGAGCATAAACACCGGCACGGACCAGTTGGGCCGAATGGCCTGTTTCTGGGCTGTACATTCCATGTAATTCCATGAAAAACGGGCTGCCGACTCGCTATCACGCATTTTACACTATCGCACAAAGTAAAAATGAATCCCCTTGTCCATAGACCTCCAATGGGGATTGTATTCCTGACTGCCATAGGCACATTGCACATGTGAGCTCTCTATCCCATATATGGAGATCAAATACAGGTTGCAACCTCAAAGTACGGCTATACGACGCACTAGTAATATCCATATTTTTAATATGGCTCAGAAACTTGGGTATGCACCAAAGTAACGAAGAGGTGAATTGATGGATTGGATTCTAGATTGCTTCACATACTGCTAAAGGTTTAGCCTCTGGACATTCTGGGAAACAGCAGCCAATATTCATGCAGCTGGTATCGACCCACTATCCAGATGGACGGAATCGTGGGACGCACGCAACATAAAAAACCAACAGCTCATCACTGACCCAACAGCAGAGGTTCCTGGCTTCGACCTCCCTCGAAGACAGTGGACAGCGCTCAACCCAATCCGCACTGGGCACGGACGCTGCGGCCACCTGCTCCATGAGTGGAAGATGAGGGATGACCCGGAGTGGGACTGTGGCCATGAGTCCCAGGCCACGGAACACATCACATCAACCTGCCCACTGAGATCTGTGGCGGGAGGCACCTCATTTCTCCACTCGGCATCTCAGGAGGCCATCGAACGGAGAGCCAAACTAGACATCCCATTATAAGCTTTTCCCATCATACAAAAGTAGTAAGTAGCCTAAGGACTAGAATAATAGAATCATACAACGCGGAAGGAGGCCATTCGGCCCTTCGTGCCTGTGCTGGCTCTTTGAAAGACCTCTCCAATTAATCCCACTCCCTCCGCTCTTTCCCTCACAGCTCGGCAATTTTTTTCCTTTGACAAGTTTTTATCCAATTCCCTTTTGGATGAGACTGTACGTAGCCTGACGAGGTCAGCACCGCTGTCCCAGTCGGTTGGTCATCACTGACCCCTTTGGTATGGACACCTCGAGTCTGACCCCAAACCACCACTGTCATGGAAGAGGCCACGAGGCAGACGCAGAACAGGATGGAATGGCTACACAAACCTGCTCTTTAACAGCATGGATCTTACAAGCGATGAGTCACAAGTGGGCGCTCTGAACCGTAACAGCTGGTTTAAGCTGACAACGTCAGCCGTGGTTCAGTGGGCAGCACACTTCCCTCCGAGTCAGCTAGGCCGTGGGTTCAAGTCCCACGCCAGAGACTTGAGCACGTAATCTAGGCTGCAGTACTGAGGGAATGCTGCACTGTCGGAGGTGCCGTCTTTCAGATGAGATGTTAAACCCAAACCCCATCTGCCCATGGTCGCTATTGGAAGAAGACTGGGGGAGTTCTCCCCGGTGTCCTGGCCAATATTTTTTATCCCTCAACCAACATCACTAAAAACAGATGATCTGGTCATTATCACATTGCTGTTTGTGGGAGATTGCTGTGTGCAAGTTGGCTGCCGCATTTCCCACATTACAACAGTGACTACACTTCAAAAAAGTTCTTCATTGGCTGTAAACGCCCTGAGTTTGTAAAATGCTCTATAGAACTGCAAGTCTTCCTTTCTCTAATGTACCTTCTCATCTTTTCGACCAAGCCCTCAGTCACTCGTCCTAATCTCTCCCTCCGTGGCTCAGCATCGCTCCCCTACCTTTTCCCATTCGTGAAGCACCTTGGGGTGTTTTGCACAGTGAAGGCACTTTATCAGCGCAAGTTGGTGTTGCTGTCTTTTGCGAATTGTCCAATTGTCAAACTGGATGTACAAATCAAATACCAAGTCTTTTTTCTCACTCCAAGACAGATGCTGTTCGAAAAATAAGGGGAGTTACAAAGCTGCATCCTGATGGACACACCCTACATTTATCACTCAATGGCTTGCTCCAGTACAGGATTTGTATCAGCCTATTTAATCACTTGTGCTGTTGCTGAATCTAAATTAAACACTGCTATTTACAAACTACCAACCTTTACCTGTGATGACTGACATATTCTATACAGAGCAATGAAGGTATGAATAATTTCAAAACATTTCATGCTTGAATCACAAATTTGCATTTCAGGGTTATATTTGGATCAAGATTTCTGCACAGCTGACGTGATTGGGAAGCGGGGTAAGTCCATTGGAATTCTATACAATGGGAGTGATTGGACAGCTGGTGTGGTCCAGTTGGATGCTATACCAGAGGATTGAAGGGGCTCACTACACTGCTTTTGAGATTCTATACAATGGGAGTGAATGGGAAGTGGTTTGGTCTTTAAGAAAGAAAGACTTGTGTTTCTATAGCACCTTTCATGACCACCGGACACCTCAAAGCGCTTTACAGCCAATGAAGTAGAGTCACTGTTGTAATGTAGGAAACGCAGCAGCCAACTTGCACACAGCAAGCTCCCACAAACAGCAATGTGATAATGACCAGATAATGTCTTTTAGTGATATTGATTGAGAAATAAACATTCCCCAGCTCTTCTTCGAAATAGTGCCACAGGATTTTTTGCATCCACCTGAGGGGGCCTTGGCTTAACATCTCATCCAAAAGACAGCACTTCCAACAGTGCCGCACTCCCTCAGTACTGTGCTTGAGTGTCAGCCTAGAGTTTTGTACTCAAGTCTCTGAAGTGGGACTTGAACCCACAACCATTCTGACTCAGAGGCGTGAGTGCTACCCACTGAGCCACAGCTGACACTACTATCTGGAGTCTATACAAAGGGAGCTAAGGGGTTTGATCAATTGGAATTCTGTACAATGACCTGCAGCCTCACTATCCCATTATTCCTGTCCGTTCCAAGCTCCACTCCATTCCCATGTCTCATTCAGGATTCTCACCTCATTTTCCAATCATTCCATGGCTTTGCCCCAGCCTCTGCTGCTCTGACATTGGGCTACTGATGGTGTTCCATCATCCACCACTCCTCGAACATTAGGCTACTCGTCCATGTTTCCCTCTGAAACCAGGTTGCTCCTTGCTCACTGCTCTTTCCACTCCTCTTAAAAATGGGTAGCTCCTTGTCCCCTGCTCCCTTTGTTTCTCAAACGCCAAGTTGCTCCTTACTTTCCCCCCACTCCCTCTGCTCCACCATTGAAGGGCGCCCTTTCAGTCATAGAAACATAGAAACATAGAAGATAGGAGCAGGAGTAGGCCATTCGGCCCCTCGAGCCTGCTCCGCCATTCAATGAGATCATGGCTGATCATCCAAGTTCAGTACCCTGTCCCTGCCTTCTCCCCATATCCCTTGATCCCTTTAACCTTAAGAAATATATCCAACTCCTTCTTGAATATATTGCATAAGAACGTAAGAAATAGGAGCAGGAGTAGGCCAATTGGCCCCTCGAGCCTGCTCCACCATTCAATAAGATCATGGCTGATCCGATCCTAACCTCAAATCTACTATCACTCTCCATCCCACCCGAACCCATATGATCTCCCGGGAGAGGCGAAAAACCAGATTAAAAAACCCAATGGCCAATTTGGGAGAAAAAATCTGGGAAATTCCTCTCCGACCCATCTAGGCGATTGAAACTCGTCCAGGAGATCACCCTGTCCCTATATTTTCTACAGTACTTACCTTCTGTAAAGGCGATCTCCACCCCAGCCAGGAACAGGAATAAAACCATCTCCTGAAATCTAACAGAATTAGAACACAAGAAGTAGGAGCAGAACCAGGCTACACGGCCCCTGGGCCCGCTCCACTACCCACAGGGCCACGACCATTCCGAACCTAGACTCGTCCAATTTCCTGCCCGCTCCCCGTAACCCTTAATTCCCTTTACTTCTAGGAAACTATCTATTTCTGTTTTAAATTTATTTAATGATGTAGCTTCTGCAGCTTTCTGGGGCAGCAAATTCCACAAACCTACCACCCTCTGAGTGAAGAAGTTTCTCCTCATCTCAGTTTTGAAGTAGCAGCCCCTTATTCTAAGATTATGCCCCCTAGTTCTAGTTTCACCCATCATTGGGAACATCCACACCGCATCCACCTGATCAAGCCCCTTCACAATCTTATATGTTTCAATAAGATCGCCTCTCATTCTTCTGAACTCCAATGAGTACAGTCCCAATCTACTCAACCTCTCATCATATGTCCACCCCCTCATCCCCGGAATTAACCGAGTGAAACTTCTTTGTACTGACTCGAGCGCAAGTATGTCTTTTCTTAAGTGTGGACACCAAAACTGTATGCAGTATTCCAGGTGCGGTCTCACCAATACCTTGTACAACTGCAGCAATACCTCCCTTTTTTATATTCTATTCCCCTAGCAATAAAAGCCAACATTCCATTGGCCTTCTTGATTACTTGCTGCACCTGCATACTAACTTTTTGAGTTTCGTGCACCAGGACCCCCAGATCCCTTTGTACTACAGTACTTTCCAGTTTCTTGCCATTAAGATAATAACTTGCTCTATGATTTTTCTTGCCAAAGTGCATAACCTCACACTTTCCAGTATTGTATTCCATCTGCCAAATCTCTGCCCACTTACTTAGCCTGTCTATGTCACTTTGCAGGTTTTTTATGTCCTCCTCACTCACTACTTTCCCTCCCATCTTTGTATCATCTGCAAACTTTGATATGTTACACTCGGTCCCCTCCTCCAAATCGTTAATATAGATTGTAAAGAGTTGGGGACCAGCACTGACCCCTGCGGAACACCACTAGCTACTGATTGCTAGTCTGAGAATGAACCATTTATCCCAACTCTCTGCTTTCTGTTAGAGAGCCAATCCTCCACCCACGCCAGAATATTACCCCCAATCCCGTGATTTTTTATCTTGAGCAATAATCTTTTATGTGGCACCTTGTCAAATGCCTTTTGGAAGTCTAAATACACTACGTCCATTGGTTCCCCTTTATCCACCCTGTATGTTACTTCCTCAAAGAACTCAAGCAAATTTGTCAAACATGACTTCCCCTTCATGAAACCATGCTGAGTTTGTCCTATTAAATTATGTTTATCCAAATATCCCGTTACTGTCTCCTTAATAATGGACTCTAAAATTTTACCAACCACAGATGTTAGGCTAAGAGGTCTATAGTTTCCAGCCTTCTGCCTACTAACCTTTTTAAATAAGGGTGTTACATTAGCAGTTTTCCAATCTGCCGGGACCTTTGCTGAGTCCAGTGAGTTTTGGAAAATTATTACCAATGCATCCACAATCCCTACCGCCACTTCCCTCAAGACCCTAGGATGTAAGCCATCAGGTCCAGGGGATTTATCCGCCTTGAGTCCCATTATTTTACCAAGTACCACTTCCTTAGTGATTTTAATCATATTTAGCTCCTCCCCCCCTAGAGCCCCCTGTTTGTCCATTGTTGGGATATTCTTAGTATCCTCTATCGTAAAGACTGATACAAAATATTTGTTCAGCGTTTTTGCCATCTCCATGTTTCCCACCATTAATTTCCCGGTCTCATCCTCTAAGGGACCAACATTTACTTCAGCCACCCTTTTTCATTTTGTATAACTATAGAAACTTTTGCTGTCTGTTTTTATATTTTTTGCTAATTTACTTTCATAATCTATCTTCCCTTTCTTAATCAATCTTTTTGTTATTTTTTGCTGTCTTTTAAAGTTTTCCCAATCCTCTATCCTCCCACTAGAGTTGGCTACCTTATATGCCCTTGTTTTTAGTCGAATACTATCCTTAATTACTTTACTTAGCCACGGATGGCTGTCTTTTTTTTCCTCAGTGGAATATATATTTTTTGGAAGTTGTAAAATAACTCCTTAAATGTACACCACTGATCATGTACCGTCTTACCCTTTAATCTATTTTCCCAATCCACTCTAATCAATTCCGCTCTCATACCTTCATAGTCTCCTTTATTCAAGCTTAGCACGCTTGTTTGAGGTCCAATCTTCTCACCCTCTAATTGAATATGGAATTCAACCATGTTATGGTCACTCATTCCAAGGGAATCCTTTACTAGGACATTTTAAATTAATCCTGTCTCATTACACAGGACCAAATCTAAGGTTGCTTGCCCCCTGTGAGGGTGCCAGTCAGTTCCTTTTGTAACCTCTAGATGGCACCTTCACTTGTTTGATCCTTTGTTAATTGTTCCTTAGCTTCCTGTGTTAATTCTTAACAGCCTGTTAGCTGTTCATGGGTTGCACCTGGTTTTCTTGGTATATAAGTTCTATGGTTGTTTCACTCTTTGCTCAGTCCTCACTAGGGTGGACCAGGGAGTTAGTCTTGACAATGTCCTCTGTCTTGACTAGGTGCTCTGTGTGACTAGCCTTTTCGCTATGGCAGCTTGCCTTCACTAGCTGGCTGCCATAGTTCTCTCGAGCTATGTACCTAAGTCGGTGTTATAGGTCTCTCGAGCTATGTATCTAAGTCTGTGTTCTAGTTCTCTCGAGCTATGTACCTAAGTCGGTGTTATAGGTCTCTCGAGCTATGTATCTAAGTCTGTGTTCTAGTTCTCTCGAGCTATGTACCTAAGTTTGTGTTCTAGTTCTCTCGAGCTATGTATCTAAGTCTGTGTTCTTGTCTCTGGATTTAAGATGTCTTTAAGTCTGTTGTTCTGTTAAGTTGCTTGTCTTGGTAAGGTGCTGTTTGGACTAGCGTGTTGCTATGTGGGAGCCGTTGGGATCTTGTTTTGAGCTTTGCATTGATAAGCCGATTACCCTTGGGGTAGCTTGTCGGGAGTTGAGCCTCGGCAAGCTGGTTGCCCCTTGTGGTAGCTTGTCGCAAGCTCAGTATGGACAAGTGGGCTTCCTCATGGAAGCTGTCCTGAGTTCCTATCTTGACTAGCCGTCTTGTAACTTGTCTCTAGTTTCTTATGTATGCTTGTTGTGTTTCTGTCTCTAGTTCTTATGTATATCGTTGTGTCCCTGGTGTTAATCTAGTTATGTGTAATCTAGTAAAGTTCAAACAAAGTACGGTATATTTGTCTCTTGTCTGGTTTCTGCACTTGGGTCCAGAACCTACCTTACCCGGAGAGCACGGCCTCTTATTTATACGGCCCCGTGGCTCCCCAACCCTGACACCCCCTGGTCGGTTTAGTTACATACTGCTCAAGAAAGCCATCCCTAATACACTCAATGAACTCATCCTCAAGGCTGCCCTGCCCAATTTGATTTGTCCAATTAATATGATAGTTAATATGATAGATATTTAATGAACTGGCCTCCACCGCCCTCTGTGGCAGAGAATTCCACAGGTTCACCACTCTCTGGGTGAAGAAATTCCTCCTCATCTCAGTCCTAAATGGCTTACCCCTTATCCTTAGACTATGACCCCTGGTTCTGGACTCCCCGGCCATCGGAAACATCCTTCCTGCGTCTAGTCTGTCCAGGCCTGACAGAATTTTATAGGTTTCGATGAGATCCCCTCTCAATTTTCTAAACTCCAGTGAGTATAAGCCCAATTGACACAATCTCTCCTCATACGTCATTCCTGCCATCCCAGGTATCAGCCTGGTGAATCTTCGCTGCACTCCTTCCATGGCAAGAACGTCCTTCCTCAGATAAGGCAACCAAAACTGCACACAATACTCAAGGTGCGGTCTCACCAAGGTCCTGTACAACTGCAGCAAGACATCCTTGTTCCTGTACTCAAACCATCTTGCTACGAAGGCCAACATACCATTTGCCTTCTTAACCGCCTGCTGCACCTGCATGCTTACCTTCAACGACTGGTGCACAAGGACACCCAGGTCTCTTTGCTCTTCCCCTTCTCCCAATCTATTGCCATTCAAATAATAATCTGCCTTCCTGTTTTTTCCACCAAAGTGGATAACCTCATTTATCCACATTATAGTGCATTTGCCATGTTTCTGCCCAATCACCCAACCTGTCCAAATCGTAGTTTCACGACATCCTCCTCACAGCATACCCTCCCACCAAGCTTTGTGTCGTCTGCAAATTTGGAGATATTACATCCAATTCCCCCGTCCAGATCATTAATATATATTGTGAACAGCTGGGGTCCTAGGACTGATCCTTGTGGTACCCCACTAGTCACTGCCTGCCACTTGGAAAACGACCCATTTATTCCAACTCTTTGCTTTCTATCTGCCAACCAGTTCTCTATCCAAGTCAATACCTTGCCCCCAATCCCATGTGCCTTAATTTTGCACACTAATCTCTTATGCGGGACCTTAGCGAAAGCCTTCTGAAAGTCCAAATACACCACATCCACTGGTTCTCCTTTATCTATTTTACCAGTTACATCCTCAAAAAATTCCAAAAGATTAGTCAAGCACGATTTACCTTTTCTAAATCCATGTTGATTTTGTCCGATCCTGTCACTGCTTTCCAAGTGCTCTGCTATTACATCTTTGATAATGGACTCTAGCATTTTTCCCACTACCGATGTCAGGCTTACCAGTCTATAATTCCCTGCTTTTTCTCTACCACCTTTTTTGAATAGTGGGGTAACATTAGCTACCCTCCAATACATGGGTACTGTTCCAGAATCTATCGAGTTCTGGAAGATGACCAGCAATGCGTCTACTATTTCCAGGGCCACTTCATAGAGTCATAGAGTTTTACAGCACAGAAAGAGGCCCTTCGGCCCATCGTGTCTGCACCGCCCATCCATCCCTGTCCAGTCTAATCCCATTTTCCAGCATTTGGTCCATAGCCTTGTATGCAATGGCATTTCAAGTGCTCATCCAAATGCTTCTTGAATGTTGTGAGGGTTCCTGCCTCCACCACCCTTTCAGGCATTGAGTTCCACATTCCAACCACCCTCTGGGTGAAAAAGTTCCTCCTCAAATCCCCTCTAAATCTCCTGCCCCTTACCCTGAATCTATGCCCCCTTGTTATTGACCCCCCCACTAAGGGGAAAAGTTCCTCTTTATCTACCCTATCTATGCCCCTCATTATTTTGTACACCTCAATCAGGTCCCCCCTCAGCCTTCTCTGCTCCAAGGAAAACAACTCCAGCCTGTCCAGCCTCTCTTCATAGCTGAGGCGCTCCATCCCAGGTAACATCCTGGTGAATCTTCTCTGCACCCTCTCCAAAGCAATCACATCCTTCCTATAGTGAGGCGACCAGAACTGCACACAGTACTCCAGCTGTGGCCTCACCAGCGTTTTGTACAGCTCCATCATAACCTCCCTGCTCTTATATTCTATGCCTCGGCTAATGAAGGCAAGTATCCCATATGCCTTTTTAACCACCTTATCTACCTGCTCCGCTGCCTTCAAGGATCTATGTACATGTACACCAAGGTCCCTCTGACCCTCTGTACTTCCTAGGGTCCTACCACTCATTGTGTATTCCCTTGCCTTATTTGTCCGTCCAAAATGCATCACCTCGCACTTTTCAGGGTTAAATTCCATTTGCCACTTTTCCGCCCATCTGACCAACCGTTTATATCGTCCTGTAGCCGGAGGCTTTCCTCCTCGCAATTTACCACCCCACCAATTTTCGTGTCATCTGCGAACTTACTGATCATACCTTTTACATTCTCATCCAAATCATTTATGTAGATCACAAACAATAAGGGACCCAGCACCGATCCCTGAGGTACCCCACTGGACACAGGCTTCCAGTCACAAAAGCAACCTTCGACCATCACCCTCTGCCTCCTGCCACTCAGCCAGTTTAGGATCCAACGCGCCAAGGCACCCTGGATCCCATGGGCTCTTACCTTCTTGACCAGTCTCCTATGCGGGACTTTGTCAAAAGCTTTACTGAAGTCCATGTAAACCACATCCACAGCATTTCCCTCATCCACCCCACTAGTCACCCCCTCGAAAGATTCGATCAGATTTGTTAGACATGATTTACCCTTGACAAAGCCATGCTGACTATCCCCGATTAATCCTTGCCTCTCCAAGTGGAGATTAATTTTGTCCCTCAGAATTTTTTCCAATAATTTCCCCACCACAGATGTTAGACTCACTGGCCTGTAATTCCCTGGTTTATCCCTGCTACCCTTCTTGAATAATGGTACTACGTTAGCTGTTCTCCAGTCCTCTGGTACATCCCCTGTGGCCAGAGAGGTTCTGAAAATTAGTGTCAGAGCCCCTGCAATCTCCTCCCTTGCCTCCCACAGCAGCCTGGGATACATCTCGTCCGGGCCTGGGGATTTATCCACTTTTTGGCCCGCTAAAACCGCTAGCACCTCCTCCCTCTCGATGCTAATATGTTCAAGTATGTCACAGTCCCCTTGCCCGATTTCTATGTCTGCATCGTCTTTCTCCATAGTGAACACAGATGCAAAAAATTCATTTAAAACCCCGCCTACATCCTCTGGCTCTACACACAGATTGCCACTTTGGTCCCTAATGGGCCCTACCCTTTCCCTGGTTATCCTCTTGCCCTTAATATACTTATAAAACATCTTAGGATTTTCCTTTATTTTGCTCGCCAGTGTTATTTCATGGCCCCTCCTCGCCCTCCTAATTTCTTTTTTAATTATGCCCCTGCACTTTTTATACTCCTCTAGGGCTTCCTCCGTCTTTAGTCTTTTGTAACTGCCAAAAGCCCCCCTTTTATTTCTAATGCATTTTTGTATATCCCTTGTCATCCAAGGTTCCCTTTGCTTGTTGGTCCCACCCTTGACCTTTACAGGAACATGTTGGCGTTGTACTCTCTCTATTTCCCTTCTGAAAGTCTCCCACTGTTTTGATGTGGATTTTCCTATAAGCAGCTGCTCCCAGTCCACTTTGGCCAGATCCTGCCTTATCATATTAAAATCGGCCTTCCCCCAATTTAGAACCCTTATTTCCGGGCCGTCTTTGTCTTTTTCCATGACCACCTTAAGTCTCACCGAATTATGGTCACTGTCGCCAAAATGCTCTCCTACTGACACTTCCACCACTTGCCCGGCTACATTCCCCAGAATTAGGTCCAGTACCGCCCCCTCTCTTGTAGGACTTTCTACATGTTGGCTCAAAAAGCTCTCCTGGATGCACTTTAAGAATTCTGCACCCTCTAAGCCTTTTACACTCTGACTGTCCCAATTTATATTGGGGAAGTTGAAATCCCCCACTATTATTACCCTATTATTTTCGCACTTCTCTGAGATTTGCCTACATATCTGTTCCTCTATCTCCCCCTGACTGTTTGGGGGCCTATAGTACACTCCCAGCAAAGTGCTTGCCCCCTTTTTGTTTTTAAGTTCTACCCATATGGCCTCATTAGAGGAACCCGCTAATATATCATCCCTCCTTACAGCAGTAATTGACTCCTTAATTAATATTGCAACACCCCCTCCCCTTTTACACCCCCCTCTGTCTCGCCTGAAGATTCTATACCCCGGAATATTGAGCTGCCAGTCCTGACCCTCCCTCAACCATGTCTCCGTGATAGCAACAATATCGTACTCCCATGTGTTCAACAACAACTTCAGTTCATCCACCTTATTTGCAAGACTCCTTGCATTAAAATAAATGCCTTCCAGCCCTGCCATATTCTCTTTTGCCTTCACATATTTGCTCTGCCTTCCCAGCTGACTTGTTTTTCCCTCTGTATTTGGCCGTAAATCACCCCCTACTATAGCTCCACTCTGTACCCCAACCCCCTGCCAAGTTAGTTTAAACCCTCCCCAGCAGTGCTAGCAAACCTCCCCGCAAGGATATTGGTTCCCCCCTGGTTCAGGTGTAAACCGTCCGACTTGTACAAGTCCCACCTTTCCCAGAAGCAGACCCAGTGATCCAGGAAACTTCCTTAAGTACCCTAGGATGTAGATTATCAGGCTCTGGGGATTTATCGGCCTTCAATCCCGTCAACTTCCCCAACACCATTTCCCTACAAATACTGATTTCTTTCAGTTCCTCCCTCTCATTAGTCTCTATGTTCCCCGACATCTCTGGGAGGTTATTTGTGTCCTCCTTTGTGAAGACAGAACCAAAATATGTATTTAGTTGGTCTGCCATTTCTTTGTTCCCCATTATAAATTCCCCTGATTCTGACTGCAAGGGACCTACGCTTGACTTCACCAATCTTTTTCTCTTCACATATCTATAAAAGCTTTTACAGTCAGTTTTTATGTTCCCTGAAAGCTTACTCTCATATTCTATTTTCCCCTTCTTAATTAATCCCTTTGTCCTCCTTTGTTGAATCCTAAACTGCTCCCAATCTTCAGGTTTACTGTTTTTTCTGGACAATTTATATGTCTTCTCCTTGGATCTTATGCTATCCCTAATTTCCCTTGTTAGCCATGGTTGAGTCACCTTTTTTGTTTTATTTTTATGCCAAACTGGGATGAACAAATTCTGTAGTTCATCCATGTGGTCTTTGAATGTTTGCCATTGCCTATCCACCATCAACCCTTTGAGTGACATTCCCCAATCAATCCTACCCAACTCGCTCCTCAGAACATCGTAGTTTCCTTTATTTAAATTTAGGACCCTAATCTCTGAGTCAACAACTTCATTCTCCATCTTAATGAAGAATTCTATCATATTATGATCGCTCCGACCCAAGGGGCCTCGCACAACAAGATTGCTAATTAATCTTTTCTCATTGTATAATACCCAGTCTAAGATGGCCTGATCCCTAGTTGGTTCCTCGACATATTGGTCCAGGAAACCATCCCGTAAACACTCCAGGAATTCCTCCTCCACAGTATTGTTTACTAATTTGGTTAGCCCAATCTATATGTAGATTAAAGTCACCCATGATGACTGCTGTGCCCTTATTGCACGCTTCTCTAATTTCCCTTTTAATGCCATCCCCAAGCTCTGCATTACTGTTTGGGGGTCTATACACCACTCCCACTAACGTTTTCTGCCCTTTGGTATTTCTCAGTTCTACCCATACAGATTCCACATCATCAGAGCTAATATCTTTCCTTACAATTGTGTTAATCCCCTCTTTAACCAGCAATGCTACCCCACCTCCTTTTCCTTTTTGCCTATCTTTCCTGAATATTGAATACCCCTGGATGTTGAGTTCCCAGCCTTGGTCCCCCTGGAGCCATGTTTCCGTAATCCCAATCATATCATATTCATTTACCTCTATTTGTGCTGCTAATTCATCCACCTTGTTACGGATGCTCCTTGCATTAAGACACAAAGCCTTCAGGCTTGTTTTTTTAACGCTCTTAGACCTTTTCGAATTATTATTTACTGTGGCCATGTTTGTTTTAAACCCTTGATTTCTCTGATTGCCATCTTTGTTTTTCTCCTTCCTGTCTTTTGCTTCTATCCTTGTTTCCCTTTCCTTTGTCTCCCTGCTCAGGTTCCCAACCCCCTGCCATTTTAGTTTAAACCCTCCCCCAGAGCACTAGCAAACACTCCCCCAAGGACATCGGTCCCGGTCCTGCCCAGGTGCAGACCGTCCGGTTTGTACTGGTCCCACCTCCCCCAGAACCGGTTCCAATGTCCCAGGAACTTGAATCCCTCCCCCTGGCACCATTCCTCTAGCCACGTATTCATTTGAAGTATCCTTCTATTTCTACTCTGACTAGCACGTGTCACTGGTAGCAATCCTGAGATTACTACCTTTGAGGTCCTATTTTTTAATTTACCTCCTAACTCCCTATATTCAGCTTTTAGGACCTCATCCCGTTCTTTACCTATATCGTTGGTGCCTATATGCACCACGACAACTGGCTGTTCACCCTCCCTTTCCAAAATTTCCAGTCACTGTGCTCTCGTCCTCGGGAATCTTCCCTTGTTCCCTCCACCTTTGCTATCTCTTTCACTACACCTCCTCAAAACACCCCTTCACGCCCCCCCCCACCCCACGCTCCCCCACCGCCTCCCCCCCCCGACCCTTTTAACTCTCTCAACTTCTGTCCTACTGCTAAACCTTTACAAATCACTGGTTAGGCCTCAGCTGGAGTATTGTGTCCAGTTCTGGGCACCGCACTTTAGGAAGGATGCCAAGGCCTCGGAGAGGGCCTAGAGGAGATTGGCCAGAACGGTACCAGGGATGGGGGACTTCAGTTATGTAGAGAGACTGGAGAAACTGGGATTGTTCACCCTTAGAACAGTGAAGGTTAAGGGGAGATTTAATAGAAGCGTTCAAAATCATGATGGGTTTTGCTAGAGTAGATAGGGAGAAAGTGTTTCCACTGGCAGAGGGTTCGGTAACCAGAGGACACAGATATAAGATATTTGACAAAAAAAAATAGTGGGGGAGGGGGGTAATGAGGTGAACTGTTTTTACGCTACGAGTTGTTGTGATCTGGAATGCGCTGCCTGAAAGGGCGGTGGAAGAAGACTCAATAGTAAATTTCAAAAGGGAACTGGATAAATACTTCTAAAGGAAAAAATAGCAGGGCTATGGGGAAAAAGCAAGGAATTGGGACGAATTGGACAACTCTCACAAAAGAGCCTGCACAGACATGATGGGTCGCATGGCCTCCTTCTGTGCTGTAAGATGCTATGATTCTATACTCAGTGTCCACCGCTTTTCCTCCTCAGTGTAAAATGACTTTGACTTGTCTTCCTGCACACGAGGACGATGGAAAGGCAAGTTCCTGTTGTGAAGTGAATGGGAAGCAGTGACTGATGTCCATTGGAATTCTATAGAATGGAAGTAGAGAGAGTGATTCGGAATTCTCTGCCCAGTGTGTGAATGAAGCACGACACGGAATTACAGGCAGTGGGGGTAAATGGGAAGCCATTTGATGTCGTGGTGGAATTATTTTGTACTTGAATCAAACATGTTGTCTGGAGCTAAGTGGGTTGTTTTCTACTTGTAGTGAAATCAATAAACAAGAGTTTAAAGACCGCCTCTATGAACACAGAACTGTTGGTGTGTGGGAACTAGTTGATAGACATGGAAATTATAGACCTCCTCCTGAGGCCCCCCACCACCACAGAAACCAGTCTTCAGCCAATTTGATTCACTCCACGTGACATCAAGAAACGGCTGAGCGCACTGGAAGATGTTTCCACTTGTGGGTGAGTCCAAAACTAGACTATAAGATAGTCACTAATAAGTCCAATAGGGAATTCAGCAGAAACTTATTTACCCAGAGAGTGGTGAGAATGTGGAAATCGCTGCCACAGGGAGTGGTTGAGGTGAATAGTCTAGATGCATTCAAGGGGAAGCTGGATAAACACATGAGTGAGAAAGGAATAGAAGGATATGGTGATGGGGTGAGATGAAGAGGGGTGGGAGGAGGCTGGTGTGGAGCAGAAACACTGGCACGGACCAGATGGGCCGAATGGCCTGTTCCTGCGCTGTAAATACTTTGTAATTCTGCTGCTAAATGGTGCAGTTGACCATAAAGGGTTAAAATGAATTACATCTCTATCTTTACCCGCTACCTCTTAAAAGAATTTGCATTTATTTGCATAGTAATGAGCTACCGACTGGAACTGTTCCGATTCAAACTTTCACTTGGCAGCCCCTTTGCGTGCCCTGACTTTGAAAAAAAAGAGAAGTAAGGCCCTTATCAGACGTTGACTAGAATTCTCCAGTCGACTCCCTGGGATCGTGAATTTTCCTGGGCTTTGAGGATTGACAGCCACGCTGGGAGACTGTGTGTCGAATTTAGAAACATCAAAGGTGATCCTTTAATCTTTAAACACTTGTTCACTGACTAGAACAAAACTGAAGTGACAGTTCATGTGATTCATGCTGGACAACAGCACACGAACAAAATAGAATCCATCACCGCTTGCACTGCCGCTGTAAAGCTTAAGAGACTATCCGAAGTAATTAGAGTCCTGAGGTACTAACTGCTTTACTAACCACATCTTTAAGAACATAAGGAACAGGAGCAGGAGTAGGCCATTTGGCCCCTCGAGCCTGCTCCGCCATTCAATGAGATCATGGCTGATCTGCCACCTCATCTCCACTTTCCTGCACTATCCCCATATCCCTTAATTCCCTTAATATTCAAAAATCTATCAATCTCAGCTTTGAATATACTCAACGACTGAGCCTCCACAGCCCTCTGGGTAGAGAATTCCAAAGATTCACCACCCTCTGAGTGAAGAAATTTCTCCTCATCTCGTCCAAAATGGCTGAGCCCTTATTCTGAGACTGTGGCCCCTGGTTCTAGACTCCCCAGCCAAGGGAAACATCCTCCCTGCATCTACCCTGTCAAGCTCTGTAAGAATTTTGTATGTCTCAATGAGATCACCTCTCATTCTTCTAAACTCTAGAGAATATAGGCCTAGTCTACTCAATCTCTCCTCATAGGACAATCCCCCCCATCCCAGGAACCAGTCTGGTGAACCTTTGTTGCACTCCCTCTATGGCAAGTATATCCTTCCTTAGGTAAGGAGACCAAAACTGTACACAATACTCCAGGTGTGGTCTCACCAGGGCCCTATATAATTGCAGTAAGACGTCTTTACTCTTATACTCAAATCCTCTTGTAATAAAGGCCAACATACCATTTGTTTTCCTAATTGCTTGCTGTACCTGCATGTTAACTTTCAGTGATTTGTGTACAAGGACACCCAGGTCCCTCTGAACACCAACATTTCCGAATCTCACCATTTAAAAAATACTCTGTTTTCTATTTTTCCTACCAAAGTGGATAACTTCACATTTCTCCACATTATATTCCATTTGCCATGTTCTTGCCCACTCACTTAGCTTGTCAAGATCCCCTTGAAGCCTCTTGAGCACATAAAGCTAGGCTGACACTCCAGTACTGAGGGAGTGCTGCACTGTCGGAGATGCCGACTTTCAGATGAGATGTTAAACTGAGGCCCCTTCTGCTCTCTCAGGTGGATGTAAAAGATCCCATGGCACTATTTTGAAGAAGAGCAGGGGAGTTATCCCCGGTGTCCTGGCCAATATTTATCCCTCAACCAACATAACAAAAACAGATTATCTGGTCATTGTCACATTGCTGTTTGTGGAACCTTGCTGTGCGCAAATTGGCTGCCGTGTTTCCCACATTATAACAGTGACTACACTTCAAAAGTACTTCAATGGCTGTAAAGTACTTTGAGACATCCGGTGGTTGTGAAAGGCGCTATAAAAATGCAAGTCTTTCTTTTTTTCTTTGCATCCTCCTCACAACTTACATTCCCACCCAACTTTGTATCATCAGCAAACTTGGATATATTACATTTGGTCCCCTCATCCAAATCATTGATATAGATTGTGAATAGCTGAGGCCCAAGCACTGATCCTTGCGGTACCCCACTAGTTACAGCCTGCCAACCCCAAAATGACCCATTTATTCCTACTCTCTGTTTTCTGTCTGTTAACCAATCCTCAATCCATGCTAGTATATTACCCCCAATTCCATGAGCCCTAATTTTGTTTAATAACCTCTTGTGTGGCACCTTATCGAATGCCTTCTGAAAATCCAAATACACCACATCCACTGGTTCCCCCTTATCTATTCTGCTAGTTACAACCTCAAAAATCTCTAACAGATTCTTCAAACACGATTCCCCTTTCATAAATCAGTGTTGACTCTGCCCAATCCTATTATTATTTTCTAAGTGCTCTGTTGCCACATCCTTAATAATAGATTCTAGCATTTTCTCTACTACTGATGTCAGGCTAACTGGTCTGTAGTTCCCCGTTTTCTCTCTCCCTCCTTTCTTAAATAGTGGGGTTATATTTGCTACGTTCCAATCCATGGGAACCGTTCTAGAATCTATGGAATTTTGGAAAATGACAACCAATGCATCCACTATCTCTATAGCCACCTCTTTCAAAACCCTAGGAGGTAGGCCATCAGGTCCAGGGGATTTATCAGCTTTCAGTCCCATTCATTTCTCCTGTACTATATTTTTACTAATACTGATTTCTTTCAGTTCCTCATTCTCGCTGGAGCCTTGGTTCTCCATTAATTCTGGGAAGTTTTTTGTGTCTTCTTCTGTGAAGACAGACACAAAGTATTTGTTTAATTTCTCTGCCATTTCCTTATTCCCCATTATAATTTCACCTGTCTCAGCCTGTAAGGGACCCACATTTGCTTTCGCTAATCTTTTCCTTTTTACATACCTATGGAAGCTTTTACAATCTTTTTTTATTGGTCTCGCTAGTTTACTCTCATATTCTATTTTCCCTTTCTTTATCAATTTCTTGGTCCGCTTTTACTGAATTCTAAAATCCTCCCAATCCTCAGGTTTACTACTCTTTTTGGCAACATTATAAGCCTCTTCCTTTGATCTAATATTATCTTTAACTTCTCTTGTTAGCCACAGTGGAACCACTTTTCCTGTGGGGTTTTTGTACCTCAAAGGAATGTATATTTGTTGTAAATTATGTATTAATTCTTTAAATGCTAGCCATTGCTTCTCTACCGTCATACCTTTTAATGTAGTTTCCCAATCTACCTTAGCCAACTCACCCCTCATACCTACGTAGTTTGCTTTGTTTAGATTTAAGACTCTAGTTTCAGATTTAACTAAGTCACTTTCAAACTCAATATAATATTCTATCATATTATGGTCACTCTTCCCTAAAGGCCCCTTTACTACAAGGTTGTTAATGAACTCTTTCTCGTTGCAAAATACTAGATCTAATATAACCTGTTCCTTAGTTGGTTCCTCAACATACTGATCTAGAAAACTATCTTTCATACATTCCATGAATTCATCCTCCACACTGTTACTGCAAATTTGGTTTGCCCAGTCTATATGTAGATTAAAGTCCCCCATGATTACTGTATTACCCTTGTTACATGCGCCTCTAATTTCCTGATTTATACTCTGCCCTACAGTACAACTATTGTTTGGGGGCCTATAAACAACTCCCACCAATGTTTTCTGCCCCTTGCTGTTTCTTAGCTCCACCCAAACTGATTCTACGTCTTGATTTTCGGAGCTAAGATCCTCTCTCTACTGTCTTTATCCCATCCTTTATTATCAGGGCTACCCCGCCTCCTTTTCCATTTTGCCTATCCCTTCTAAAAGTTCAGTATCCTGGAATATTTAGTTCCCAACCTTGGCCAATTTGCAACCACGTCTCCATTATGGCTATTAGATCAAACCTATTAATTTCTATCTGTGCTATTAATTCATCTATTTTGTTGTGAATGCTTCGCGCATTCAGATATCGTTACTTTAGCTTTGACCTATTTCTATTTTTCCCTGGTCACCTTATTCACTGATGCCCTATTACCTTTGTTACTCTCTCTGTTCCTTCCTGACCCACTCTGCTTATTTTTACCCAAAACTCTGCTCTAGAGTCTTGACATTTCTCTCGCTGCTTTTAAATTTATTCTTAAAGCAAAATGCATCAAAAACGGCTCTCATTCCTAGCTTTTTATTTTCCCTGACTTTTTTTTCTTTTATCCTCTTCTCTTCTCCTGGGAATGTCCGACCCCCAACCCTCTCCATCCACCAAGACCGCCTACCCCGTAACATCGCCCGTTTCCACACTTGCCTCAGCTCATCCGCTGCTGAAAGCCTCATCCCTGCCTTTGTTACCTCCAGACTCGACTATTCCAATGCACTACTGGCCAGCCTCCCGCTTACCACCCTTCGTAAACTTGATCTCATCCAAAACTCTGCTGCCCGTGTCCTAACTCACAGCAAGTCTCGTTCACCCATCACCCCTTGTGCTCGCTGACCTACATTGGCTCCGAGTCCTGCAATGTCTCAATTTAAAAATTCTCATCCTTGTTTTCAAGTCCCTCCATGGCCTCGCCCCCCCTCCCTATCTCTGTAACCTCCTCCAGCCCTACAACCCTCCGAGATCTCTGCGCTCCTCCAATTCTGGCCTCTTGCACATCCCCAATTTTCATCGCTCCCCTATTGGCGGCTGTGCCTTCGGCTGCCTGGGCCCTAACCTCTGGAATTCCCTCCCTAAACCTCTCCGCCTCTCTACCACTCTCTTCCTCTAAGACACTCCTTCAAACCTACCTCTTTGACTAAGCTTTTGGTCAACTGTCCTAAAATCTCATGTGGCTCGGTGTCAAATTTTGTTCGCTAACACTCCGGTGAAGCACCTTGGGACATTTTACTACATTAAATGCATTATATAAAAATACAAGTTGTGTTTGTCACTGTACCAGCCCTGGCTCAGTGGTAGCAATCTCGTCCCTAAGTTAGAAGGTTGAAGTCAGAAGATTCTGTGCTCCAGGACTTGAGCACAAAATCCAGGCTGACACTCCAGTGCAGTGCTGAGGGAGTGCTGCACTATCCACAGGGAGTGGTAGAGGTGAATAGTCTAGATGCATTTAAGGGGAAGCTAGATAAGCACATGAGGGAGAAGGGAATAGAGGATTTGCTGATAGAGCGAGATGAGGAAGGCTGTGAGGAAGCTCCAATGGAGCATAAACACTGGCGTGAACTGGTTGGGCTGAATGGCCTGTGCTGTACATTCTATGTAATTCTACATCCGAGGTGCCGTCCTTTGGATGAGACGTTAAACCGAGGTCCCGTCTGCCCTCTCAGGTGGGCTTAAAAACCCTATGGCCACTAGTTCAAAGAAGAGCAGGGGAGTTCCCCCCCCCAGTGTCCTGGGGCCAATATTTATCCCTCAACCAACATCACTAAAAACAGATTATCTGCTCATTATCACGTTGCTGTTTGCGGGAGCTTGCTGTGCGCAAATTGGCTGCGAAGGGCATTGGGACGTCCTGAGGTTGTGAAAGGCGTTGCATAAATGCAAGTCGTTCCTTTTGCACAAAGTCTAGATCCACCTCTTTGGCTTTCCAGCGTGAAGGAGGTCACCTCTGATGGATGGTTTATGATGTGTTGCACCATTTGTCAGTTTCTTGGCTTGAAAGAGTCGGTCTCCGCTACATTTGGTTCAATAAAGAAACTTTCATTTGTCATTCAAGTGATTTCATCGAGTTGATTCACACCATAGAAATTGAACAAACCCACGGCATGCTGGAGGGCGGGGATTATTATACACCAGTAGTCGAAAACCCCCAAACTGTAAGAAAATACTGAGCAACATCCAAATTTTCATTCCTCAGCCTTTCTTATTTATAAAAAGAAAAAATACTCACATATCTCCAGTGCCTTTTGTAATGATATCAGCAAATAGTGATGTTATTTGCCTGTTTGATTATCATGCCTTACCAGCATAATTGCATGTATTGATTGCTTGTGCCTGACCAGCAGAGGGCATGTGACCGAGACAAGCAAGGCAGTTGGGTTTAGTTTCAGTTTCGTTCTAGATGCATCACAAGCATCGTGTCTCCTGTAAAAGCTGTATAAAAGAGTTGAACAGACTTTAGATTAAAAGTCATTCTCTTTCATAAATGTCTCGTCATTGAACCCACAAAGAAATCAATACACCTTTCACCACCACAGGACGTCCCAAAGCACTTTACAGCCAATGAAGCACTTTTTGAAGTGGAGTCGCTGTTGTAATGTGGGAAGCGCGGCAGCCAATTTGCGCTCAGCAAGCTCCCACAAACAGCAATGTGATAATGACCAGATCATCTGTTTTAGTGATGTTGGTTGAGGGATAAATATTGGCCCCAGGACACCGGGGAGAACTCCCCTGCTCTTCTTCTAAATAGTGCCGCGGGATCTTTTACATCCACCTGAGAGAGCAGACGGGGCCTCGATTAGCATCTCATCCAAAAGACAGCACCACCGACAGTGCCGCACTCCCTCAGTACTGCACTGGAGTGTCAGCCTAGATTTTTGAATGCAAGACTCTGGAATGGGTCTTCAACCCACAAACTTCTACCTCAGAGGCGAGAGTGCTGCCCACTGAGCCACGGCTTACACTATTGACGCTGGACTTATTGGTACTAAGCAGCTTCCATCTATGTTCCGTGCCTGAATGCGTGAATTTCTAAATACATCTGTCAATGAGGGATGTAAGAGGGGATGCCGATTCACTATCACCCCGTTTTACACTATCATCCCAAGTCAAGATTTACCCAAAAAGTGCCCAATTTCTCCCGGGACACATACTGTTGGTCACTGCAGCAATCCCCTTGTCTGTTGCTTAAGGGGCGAATGGGTTAGGGTTGGGGAGGCAATAGAGAAGGGTGGGGGATGGGTGGTGTGGTTGGATGTGGAGGGACCGGCAGTGGGAACGGCTATTTCTGTAAAAGCAGGAGGAGCAGTCATCTCCATCACACTGAGGAACGGCACTGTTAATACGACATGCCTACCAAGATCAAAGCATCTCAGCAGAGAAAAAGAGAGAAATCAGCTCTATGGTGGCTGACGTAAGAAAACTACTAGGCACTTGGTCTGAGTATTAAACAAGGCTTTAATCAACTGTTTCACAACATGGAGATCTAGTTGTGTCCTTCACTGGTTCCTGTTAAAGAATGCCCTGAGACTCTCCCTGGACAGCGCCACCAGCAGGCTGCCCAGTATCATTTCATAAGTCATTCCCATGAATGGCAAGATTTATGTCAGTGGGGGTTTTCAGTGAAGATCAGGAGCTAATTTATATCTCTTCCTGATCGTAGCTCTGCATTATCCTATACGTAACGCACTCCCAGCTCTGTACCTGCCCTGGGAGTGTTTGATGGGACAGTGTAGAGGGAGCTTTACTTTGTATCTAACCCGTGCTGTACCTGCCCTGGGAGTGTTTGATGGGACAGTGTAGAGGGAGCTTTACTCTGTATCTAACCTGGGCTGTACCTGCCCTGGGAGTGTTTGATGGCACAGTGTAGAGGGAGCTTTACTCTGTATCTAACCCGTGCTGTACCTGCCCTGGGAGTGTTTGATGGGACAGTGTAGGGGGAGCTTTACTCTGTATCTAACCCGTGCTGTACCTGCCCTGGGAGTGTTTGATGGGACAGTGTAGAGGGAGCTTTACTCTGTATCTAACCTGTGCTGTACCTGCCCTCGGAGTGTTTGATGGGACAGTGTAGAGGGAGCTTTACTCTGTATCTAACCTGTGCTGTACCTGCCCTGGGAGTGTGTGATGGGACAGTGTAGAGGGAGCTTTACTCTGTATCTAACCTATGCTGTACCTGCCCTGGGAGTGTTTGATGGGACAGTGTAGAAGGAGCTTTACTCTGTATCTAACCCGTGCTGTACCTGCCCTGGGAGTGTTTGATGGGACAGTGTAGAGGGAGCTTTACTCTGTATCTAACCCATGCTGTACCTGCCCTGGGTGTGTTTGATGGGACAGTGTAGAGGGAGCTTTACTCTGTATTTAACCTGTGCTGTACCTGCCCTGGGAGTGTTTGATGGGACAGTGTAGAGGGAGCTTTACTCTGTATCCAACCTGTGCTGTACCTGCCCTGGGAGTGTGTGATGGGACAGTGTAGAGGGAGCTTTACTCTGTATCTAACCTATGCTGTACCTGCCCTGGGAGTGTTTGATGGGACAGTGTAGAGGGAGCTTTACTCTGTATCTAACCCGTGCTGTACCTGCCCTGGGAGTGTTTGATGGGGCAGTGTAGAGGGAGCTTTACTCTGTATCAAACCCGTGCTGTACCTGCCCTGGGTGTGTTTGATGGGACAGTGTAGAGGGATCTTTACTCTGTATCTAACCCGTGCTGCACCTGCTTTGGGAGTGTTTGATGGGGACAGTGTAGAGGGAACTTTACTCTGTATCTAACCCGTGCTGTACCTGACCTGGGAATGTTTGATGGGACAGTATAGAGGGAGCTTTACTCTGTATCTAACCCGTGCTGTACCTTCCCTGGGAGTGTTTAATGGGACTGTGTAGAGGGAGCTTTGCTCCGTATCTAACCCGTGCTGTACCTGCCCTGGGAGTGTTTGATGGGGCAGTGTAGAGGGAACTTTACTCTGTATCTAACCCGTGCTGTACATGTCCTGGGTGTGTTTGATGGGACAGTGTAGAGCAAGCTTTACTCTGTATCTAACCCGTGCTGTACCTGCCCTGGGTGTGTTTGATGGGACAGTGTAGAGCGAACTTTACTCTGTATCTATCCCGTACTGTACCTGTCCTGGGAGTGTTTGATGGGACAGTGTAGAGGGAGCATTACTCTGTATCTAACCCGTGCTGTACCTGCCCTGGGAGTGTTTGATGGGACAGTGTAGAGGGAGCTTTACTCTGTATCTAACCCGTGCTGTACCTGACCAGGGAATGTTTGATGGGACAGTATAGAGGGAGCTTTACTCTGTATCTAACCCGTGCTGTACCTGCCCTGGGAGTGTTTGATGGGGCAGTGTAGAGGGAACTTTACTCTGTATCTAACCCGTGCTGTACATGTCCTGGGTGTGCTTGATGGGACAGTGTAGAGCAAGCTTTACTCTGTATCTAACCCGTGCTGTACCTGCCCTGGGTGTGTTTGATGGGACAGTGTAGAGCGAACTTTACTCTGTATCTATCCCGTACTGTACCTGTCCTGGGCGTGTTTGATGGGACAGTGTAGAGGGAGCATTACTCTGTATCTAACCCGTGCTGTACCTGCCCTGGGAGTGTTTGATGGGACAGTGTAGAGGGAGCTTTACTCTGTATCTAACCCGTGCTGTACCTGACCTGGGAATGTTTGATGGGACAGTATAGAGGGAGCTTTACTCTGTATCTAACCCATGCTGTACCTGCCCTGGGAGTGTTTGATGGGACAGTGTAGAGGGAGCTTTACTCTGTATCTAACCTGTGCTGTACCTGCCCTGGGAGTGTTTGATGGGACAGTGTAGAGGGAGCTTTACTCTGTATCTAACCTGTGCTGTACCTGCCCTGGGAGTGTGTGATGGGACAGTGTAGAGGGAGCTTTACTCTGTATCTAACCTATGCTGTACCTGCCCTGGGAGTGTTTGATGGGACAGTGTAGAGGGAGCTTTACTCTGTATCTAACCCATGCTGTACCTGCCCTGGGAGTGTTTGATGGGACAGTGTAGAGGGAGCTTTACTCTGTATCTAACCCATGCTGTACCTGCCCTGGGAGTGTTTGATGGGACAGTGTAGAGGGAGCTTTACTCTGTATCTAACCCGTGCTGTACCTGCCCTGGGAGTGTTTGATGGGACAGTGTAGAGGGAGCTTTACTCTGTATCTAACCCATGCTGTACCTGCCCTGGGAGTGTTTGATGGGACAGTGTAGAGGGAGCTTTACTCTGTATCTAACCCGTGCTGTACCTGCCCTGGGAGTGTTTGATGGGACAGTGTAGAGGGAGCTTTACTCTGTACCTAACCCATGCTGTACCTGCCCTGGGAGTGTTTGATGAGACAGTGTAGAGGGAGCTTTACTCTGTATCTATCCCGTGCGGTACCTGCCCTGGGAGTGTTTGAGGGGACAGTATAGAGGGAGCTTTACTCTGTATCTAACCCGTGCTGTACCTGCCCTGGGAGTGTTTGATGGGACAGTGTAGAGGGAGCTTTACTCTGTATCTAACCCGTACAGTACCTGCCCTGGAAGTATTTGATGGGACAGTGTAGAGGGAGCTTTACTCTGTATCTAACCCGTGCTGTACCTGCCCTGGGAGTGTTTGATGGGGCAGTGTAGAGGGAGCTTTACTCTGTATCTAACCCGTGCTGTACCTGCTTTGGGAGTGTTTGATGGGAACAGTGTAGAGGGAACTTTACTCTGTATCTAACCCGTGGTGTACCTGACCTGGGAATGTTTGATGGGACAGTATAGAGGGAGCTTTACTCTGTATCTAACCTGTGCTGTACCTTCCCTGGGAGTGTTTGATGGGACTGTGTAGAGGGAGCTTTGCTCCGTATCTAACCCGTGCTGTACCTGCCCTGGGAGTGTTTGATGGGGACAGTGTAGAGGGAACTTTACTCTGTATCTAACCCGTGCTGTACCTGACCTGGGAATGTTTGATGGGACAGTATAGAGGGAGCTTTACTCTGTATCTAACCCGTGCTGTACCTTCCCTGGGAGTGTTTGATGGGACTGTGTAGAGGGAGCTTTGCTCCGTATCTAACCCGTGCTGTACCTGCCCTGGGAGTGTTTGATGGGGCAGTGTAGAGGGAACTTTACTCTGTATCTAACCCGTGCTGTACATGTCCTGGGTGTGTTTGATGGGACAGTGTAGAGCAAGCTTTACTCTGTATCTAACCCGTGCTGTACCTTCCCTGGGAGTGTTTGATGGGACTGTGTAGAGGGAGCTTTACTCTGTATCTAACCCGTGCTGTACCTGCCCTGGGAGTGTTTGATGGGGCAGTGTAGAGGGAACTTTACTCTGTATCTAACCCGTGCTGTACATGTCCTGGGTGTGTTTGATGGGACAGTGTAGAGCGAACTTTACTCTGTATCTATCCCGTACTGTACCTGTCCTGGGAGTGTTTGATTGGACAGTGTAGAGGGAGCATTACTCTGTATCTAACCCGTGCTGTACCTGCCCTGGGAGTGTTTGATGGGACAGTGTAGAGGGAGCTTTACTCTGTATCTAACCCGTGCTGTACCTGACCAGGGAATGTTTGATGGGACAGTATAGAGGGAGCTTTACTCTGTATCTAACCCGTGCTGTACCTGCCCTGGGAGTGTTTGATGGGGCAGTGTAGAGGGAACTTTACTCTGTATCTAACCCGTGCTGTACATGTCCTGGGTGTGCTTGATGGGACAGTGTAGAGCAAGCTTTACTCTGTATCTAACCCGTGCTGTACCTGCCCTGGGTGTGTTTGATGGGACAGTGTAGAGCGAACTTTACTCTGTATCTATCCCGTACTGTACCTGTCCTGGGCGTGTTTGATGGGACAGTGTAGAGGGAGCATTACTCTGTATCTAACCCGTGCTGTACCTGCCCTGGGAGTGTTTGATGGGACAGTGTAGAGGGAGCTTTACTCTGTATCTAACCCGTGCTGTACCTGACCTGGGAATGTTTGATGGGACAGTATAGAGGGAGCTTTACTCTGTATCTAACCCATGCTGTACCTGCCCTGGGAGTGTTTGATGGGACAGTGTAGAGGGAGCTTTACTCTGTATCTAACCTGTGCTGTACCTGCCCTGGGAGTGTTTGATGGGACAGTGTAGAGGGAGCTTTACTCTGTATCTAACCTGTGCTGTACCTGCCCTGGGAGTGTGTGATGGGACAGTGTAGAGGGAGCTTTACTCTGTATCTAACCTATGCTGTACCTGCCCTGGGAGTGTTTGATGGGACAGTGTAGAGGGAGCTTTACTCTGTATCTAACCCATGCTGTACCTGCCCTGGGAGTGTTTGATGGGACAGTGTAGAGGGAGCTTTACTCTGTATCTAACCCATGCTGTACCTGCCCTGGGAGTGTTTGATGGGACAGTGTAGAGGGAGCTTTACTCTGTATCTAACCCGTGCTGTACCTGCCCTGGGAGTGTTTGATGGGACAGTGTAGAGGGAGCTTTACTCTGTATCTAACCCATGCTGTACCTGCCCTGGGAGTGTTTGATGGGACAGTGTAGAGGGAGCTTTACTCTGTATCTAACCCGTGCTGTACCTGCCCTGGGAGTGTTTGATGGGACAGTGTAGAGGGAGCTTTACTCTGTACCTAACCCATGCTGTACCTGCCCTGGGAGTGTTTGATGAGACAGTGTAGAGGGAGCTTTACTCTGTATCTATCCCGTGCGGTACCTGCCCTGGGAGTGTTTGAGGGGACAGTATAGAGGGAGCTTTACTCTGTATCTAACCCGTGCTGTACCTGCCCTGGGAGTGTTTGATGGGACAGTGTAGAGGGAGCTTTACTCTGTATCTAACCCGTACAGTACCTGCCCTGGAAGTATTTGATGGGACAGTGTAGAGGGAGCTTTACTCTGTATCTAACCCGTGCTGTACCTGCCCTGGGAGTGTTTGATGGGGCAGTGTAGAGGGAGCTTTACTCTGTATCTAACCCGTGCTGTACCTGCTTTGGGAGTGTTTGATGGGAACAGTGTAGAGGGAACTTTACTCTGTATCTAACCCGTGGTGTACCTGACCTGGGAATGTTTGATGGGACAGTATAGAGGGAGCTTTACTCTGTATCTAACCTGTGCTGTACCTTCCCTGGGAGTGTTTGATGGGACTGTGTAGAGGGAGCTTTGCTCCGTATCTAACCCGTGCTGTACCTGCCCTGGGAGTGTTTGATGGGGACAGTGTAGAGGGAACTTTACTCTGTATCTAACCCGTGCTGTACCTGACCTGGGAATGTTTGATGGGACAGTATAGAGGGAGCTTTACTCTGTATCTAACCCGTGCTGTACCTTCCCTGGGAGTGTTTGATGGGACTGTGTAGAGGGAGCTTTGCTCCGTATCTAACCCGTGCTGTACCTGCCCTGGGAGTGTTTGATGGGGCAGTGTAGAGGGAACTTTACTCTGTATCTAACCCGTGCTGTACATGTCCTGGGTGTGTTTGATGGGACAGTGTAGAGCAAGCTTTACTCTGTATCTAACCCGTGCTGTACCTTCCCTGGGAGTGTTTGATGGGACTGTGTAGAGGGAGCTTTACTCTGTATCTAACCCGTGCTGTACCTGCCCTGGGAGTGTTTGATGGGGCAGTGTAGAGGGAACTTTACTCTGTATCTAACCCGTGCTGTACATGTCCTGGGTGTGTTTGATGGGACAGTGTAGAGCAAGATTTACTCTGTATCTAACCCGTGCTGTACCTGCCCTGGGTGTGTTTGATGGGACAGTGTAGAGGGAGCTTTACTCTCTATCTAACCCGTGCTGTACCTGCCCTGGGAGTGTTTGATGGGACAGTGTAGAGCGAACTTTACTCTGTATCTATCCCGTACTGTACCTGTCCTGGGAGTGTTTGATGGGACAGTGTAGAGGGAGCTTTACTCTGTATCTAACCCGTGCTGTACCTGCCGTGGGAGTGTTTGATGGGACAGTGTAGAAGGAGCTTTACTCTGTATCTAACCCGTGCTGTACCTGCCCTGGGAGTGTTTGATGGGACAGTGTAGAGGGAGCTTTACTCTGTATCTAACCCGTGCTGTACCTGCCCTGGGAGTGTTTGATGGGGCAGTGTAGAGGGAACTTTACTCTGTATCTAACCCGTGCTGTACATGTCCTGGGTGTGTTTGATGGGACAGTGTAGAGGGAGCTTTACTCTGTATCTAACCCGTGCTGTACCTGTCCTGGGTGTGTTTGATGGGACAGTGTAGAGCGAGCTTTACTCTGTATCTAACCCGTGCTGTACCTGTCCTGGGTGTGTTTGATGGGACAGTGTAGAGGGAGCATTACTCTGTATCTGACCCGTGCTGTACCTGCCCTGGGAGTGTTTGATGGGACAGTGTAGAGGGAGCATTACTCTGTATCTGACCCGTGCTGTACCTGCCCTGGGAGTGTTTGATGGGACAGTGTAGAGGAAGCTTTACTCTGTATCTAACCAGTGCTGTACCTGCCCTGGGTGTGTTTGATGGGACAGTGTAGAGGGAGCTTTACTCTGTATCTAACCCGTGCTGTACCTGCCCTGGGAGTGTTTGATAGGACAGTGTAGAGGGAGCTTTACTCTGTATCTAACCCATGCTGTACCTGCCCTGGGAGTGTTTGATGGGACAGTGTAGAGGGAGCTTTACTCTGTATCTAACCCATGCTGTACCTGCCCTGGGAGTGTTTGATGGGACAGTGTAGAGGGGGCTTTACTGTATTTCTAACCCATGCTGTACCTGCCCTAGGAGTGTTTGATGGGACACCGGTGCCTGAAATGGAAAAATGTAATTACAAATCAACCACGGGTCACAGCGGTTATAATTATATTTTATCTACTGGCCATTTGTTTCTTGTTTTCTGCATAATTATCCCATTAATACATTAATTTTTAAGCAAGCAATTATATCGCACTCCCAAAAAATAAGCAGACATCATTCACTGGACAGTCTTTTAAATTAAGGTGCTACATTTGTTAAGACGAAAGGCTTTGAATAGCTCTCAGAAATTATGTTGTCTTTATCTTTCCAACATTTTGCACTGCTGAATAATTAAAAATATTGGCTCCCAAATCATGAAAATTTTATTTTTCAAGTGATTTATTATTAATCATTTTAATTTGCAGCATTTCTAGAAAGTTCCATTATCTACTCAATGGATGGTAGACAGAGGTTTGTTTCATGTATGTAGATAGTGGCATGTCTAGTTAACCAACCAGTCAACCAACCACTAAACTAACAGTTATCTAACACATTCCCATCGAAGTTTGTGGCAGTGATTCAGTGTGTAAATCCATCACCTGGTGTAGCACTAAACCTTAAGCGATTAGGATGCTCCCAGGTTCGCTGTCTGATCTATGCTGAGTTCGAGTTGCTACAATTAGCCTGTTCCTACAGAACCACCTGTATCCATGACTGACACAGGACAATAGCAGCTTGCATTGATATAGCGCCCTTAACGTAGTATAACGTCCCAAGGTGCTTCACAGGAGCGATTATCAAACAAAATTTGACACCGAGCCACATAAAGAGATATTAGGACAGGTGACCAAAAAGATAGGCTTGAAGGAGCGTCTTTATAGAATCATAGAATGGTTACAGCACAGAAGGAGGCCATTGGGCCCGTCGAGCCCGTGCCGGCTCTCTGCAAGAGCACTTCAGCTGCTCCCACTCCCCCGCCCCTTAAAGGAGGAGAGAGAGGTCGAGAGAGACGGAGAGGTTTTGGGAGCAAATTTCAGAGCTTAGGGCCCAGGCAGCTGAAGGTACATCTGCCAATGGTGGAGCGAAGGAAGTCAGAGGTGTGCAAGAGGCCAGGACTGGAGGAGCGCAGAGATCTCAGAGGGCTGTAGGGCTGGAGGAGGTTATATAGGGAGGGGCGAGGTCATGGAGGGATTTGCAAAGGATGAGAATTCGGTATCGCTCTGACACATAAGGAACTACCTGTAAGACCGAGACTGCCACAGAATCACCTCTATCACACAGACTGACACACTGGACTGTCCCACATCAGTGACACTACACACAGGACTGTCCCACATCAGTGACACTACACACAGGACTGTCCCACATCAGTGACACTACACACTGGACTGTCCCGTATCAGTGACACTACACACAGGACTGTCCCGTATCAGTGACACTACACACTGGACTGTCCCGTATCAGTGACACTACACACTGGACTGTCCCGTATCAGTGACACTACACACTGGACTGTCCCGTATCAGTGACACTACACACTGGACTGTCCCGTATCAGTGACACTACACACTGGACTGTCCCGTATCAGTGACACTACACACTGGACTGTCCCGTATCAGTGACACTACACACTGGACTGTCCCGTATCAGTGACACTACACACTGGACTGTCCCGTATCAGTGACACTACACACAGGACTGTCCCGTATCAGTGACACTACACACTGGACTGTCCCGTATCAGTGACACTACACACTGGACTGTCCCGTATCAGTGACACTACACACAGGACTGTCCCGTATCAGTGACACTACACACTGGACTGTCCCGTATCAGTGACACTACACACTGGACTGTCCCGTATCAGTGACACTACACACTGGACTGTCCCGTATCAGTGACACTACACACTGGACTGTCCCGTATCAGTGACACTACACATTGGACTGTCCCGTATCAGTGACACTACACACAGGACTGTCCCGTATCAGTGACACTACACACAGGACTGTCCCGTATCAGTGACACTACACACTGGACTGTCCCGTATCAGTGACACTACACACTGGACTGTCCCGTATCAGTGACACTACACACTGGACTGTCCCGTATCAGTGACACTACACACAGGACTGTCCCGTATCAGTGACACTACACACTGGACTGTCCCGTATCAGTGACGCTACACACTGGACTGTCCCGTATCAGTGACACTACACACTGGACTGTCCCGTATCAGTGACACTACACACTGGACTGTCCCGTATCAGTGACACTACACACAGGACTGTCCCGTATCAGTGACGCTACACACTGGACTGTCCCGTATCAGTGACACTACACACAGGACTGTCCCGTATCAGTGACACTACACACTGGACTGTCCCGTATCAGTGACACTACACACTGGACTGTCCCGTATCAGTGACACTACACACAGGACTGTCCCGTATCAGTGACACTACACACAGGACTGTCCCGTATCAGTGACACTACACACAGGACTGTCCCGTATCAGTGACACTACACACAGGACTGTCCCGTATCAGTGACACTACACACAGGACTGTCCCGTATCAGTGACACTACACACAGGACTGTCCCGTATCAGTGACACTACACACTGGACTGTCCCGTATCAGTGACACTACACACTGGACTGTCCCGTATCAGTGACACTACACACAGGACTGTCCCGTATCAGTGACACTACACACTGGACTGTCCCGTATCAGTGACGCTACACACTGGACTGTCCCGTATCAGTGACACTACACACTGGACTGTCCCGTATCAGTGACACTACACACTGGACTGTCCCGTATCAGTGACACTACACACAGGACTGTCCCGTATCAGTGACGCTACACACTGGACTGTCCCGTATCAGTGACACTACACACTGGACTGTCCCGTATCAGTGACGCTACACACAGGACTGTCCCGTATCAGTGACACTACACACAGGACTGTCCCGTATCAGTGACGCTACACACAGGACTGTCCCGTATCAGTGACACTACACACAGGACTGTCCCGTATCAGTGACACTACACACTGGACTGTCCCGTATCAGTGACACTACACACTGGACTGTCCCGTATCAGTGACACTACACACAGGACTGTCCCGTATCAGTGACACTACACACAGGACTGTCCCGTATCAGTGACACTACACACAGGACTGTCCCGTATCAGTGACACTACACACAGGACTGTCCCGTATCAGTGACACTACACACAGGACTGTCCCGTACCAGTGACACTACACACTGGACTGTCCCGTATCAGTGACACTACACACTGGACTGTCCCGTATCAGTGACACTACACACAGGACTGTCCCGTATCAGTGACACGACACACAGGACTGTCCCGTATCAGTGACACTACACACTGGACTGTCCCGTATCAGTGACACTACACACTGGACTGTCCCGTATCAGTGACACTACACACTGGACGGTCCCGTATCAGTGACACTACACACTGGACTGTCCCGTATCAGTGACACTACACACAGGACGGTCCCGTATCAGTGACACTACACACTGGACTGTCCCGTATCAGTGACACTACACACAGGACTGTCCCATATCAGTGACACTACACACTGGACTGTCCCGTATCAGTGACACTACACACTGGACTGTCCCGTATCAGTGACACTACACACAGGACTGTCCCGTATCAGTGACACTACACACAGGACTGTCCCGTATCAGTGACACTACACACTGGACTGTCCCGTATCAGTGACACTACACACAGGACTGTCCCGTATCAGTGACACTACACACTGGACTGTCCCGTATCAGTGACACTACACACAGGACTGTCCCGTATCAGTGACACTACACACAGGACTGTCCCGTATCAGTGACACTACACACTGGACTGTCCCGTATCAGTGACACTACACACAGGACTGTCCCGTATCAGTGACACTACACACGGGACTGTCCCGTATCAGTGACACTACACACTGGACTGTCCCGTATCAGTGACACTACACACTGGACTGTCCCGTATCAGTGACACTACACACTGGACTGTCCCGTATCAGTGACACTACACACAGGACTGCCCCGTATCAGTGACACTACACACTGGACTGTCCCGTATCAGTGACACTACACACTGGACTGTCCCGTATCAGTGACACTACACACAGGACTGTCCCGTATCAGTGACACTACACACTGGACTGTCCCGTATCAGTGACACTACACACTGGACTGTCCCGTATCAGTGACACTACACACTGGACTGTCCCGTATCAGTGACACTACACACTGGACTGTCCCGTATCAGTGACACTACACATTGGACTGTCCCGTATCAGTGACACTACACACAGGACTGTCCCGTATCAGTGACACTACACACAGGACTGTCCCGTATCAGTGACACTACACACTGGACTGTCCCGTATCAGTGACACTACACACAGGACTGTCCCGTATCAGTGACACTACACACTGGACTGTCCCGTATCAGTGACACTACACACTGGACTGTCCCGTATCAGTGACACTACACACAGGACTGTCCCGTATCAGTGACACTACACACAGGACTGTCCCGTATCAGTGACACTACACACAGGACTGTCCCGTATCAGTGACACTACACACAGGACTGTCCCGTATCAGTGACACTACACACAGGACTGTCCCGTACCAGTGACACTACACACTGGACTGTCCCGTATCAGTGACACTACACACTGGACTGTCCCGTATCAGTGACACTACACACAGGACTGTCCCGTATCAGTGACACGACACACAGGACTGTCCCGTATCAGTGACACTACACACTGGACTGTCCCGTATCAGTGACACTACACACTGGACTGTCCCGTATCAGTGACACTACACACTGGACGGTCCCGTATCAGTGACACTACACACTGGACTGTCCCGTATCAGTGACACTACACACAGGACGGTCCCGTATCAGTGACACTACACACTGGACTGTCCCGTATCAGTGACACTACACACAGGACTGTCCCATATCAGTGACACTACACACTGGACTGTCCCGTATCAGTGACACTACACACTGGACTGTCCCGTATCAGTGACACTACACACAGGACTGTCCCGTATCAGTGACACTACACACAGGACTGTCCCGTATCAGTGACACTACACACTGGACTGTCCCGTATCAGTGACACTACACACAGGACTGTCCCGTATCAGTGACACTACACACTGGACTGTCCCGTATCAGTGACACTACACACAGGACTGTCCCGTATCAGTGACACTACACACAGGACTGTCCCGTATCAGTGACACTACACACTGGACTGTCCCGTATCAGTGACACTACACACAGGACTGTCCCGTATCAGTGACACTACACACGGGACTGTCCCGTATCAGTGACACTACACACTGGACTGTCCCGTATCAGTGACACTACACACTGGACTGTCCCGTATCAGTGACACTACACACTGGACTGTCCCGTATCAGTGACACTACACACAGGACTGCCCCGTATCAGTGACACTACACACTGGACTGTCCCGTATCAGTGACACTACACACTGGACTGTCCCGTATCAGTGACACTACACACTGGACTGTCCCGTATCAGTGACACTACACACTGGACTGTCCCGTATCAGTGACACTACACACTGGACTGTCCCGTATCAGTGACACTACACACTGGACTGTCCCGTATCAGTGACACTACACACAGGACTGTCCCGTATCAGTGACACTACACACAGGACTGTCCCACATCAGTGACACTACACACAGGATTGTCCCGTATCAGTGACACTACACACAGGACTGTCCCGTATCAGTGACACTACACACAGGACTGTCCCGTATCAGTGACACTACACACTGGACTGTCCCGTATCAGTGACACTACACACTGGACTGTCCCGTATCAGTGACACTACACACAGGACTGTCCCGTATCAGTGACACTACACACAGGACTGTCCCACATCAGTGACACTACACACTGGACTGTCCCGTATCAGTGACACTACACACTGGACTGTCCCGTATCAGTGACACTACACACTGGACTGTCCCGTATCAGTGACACTACACACAGGACTGTATCAGTGACACTACACACTGGACTGTCCCGTATCAGTGACACTACACACAGGACTGTATCAGTGACACTACACACTGGACTGTCCCGTATCAGTGACACTACACACAGGACTGTATCAGTGACACTACACACTGGACTGTCCCGTATCAGTGACACTACACACTGGACTGTCCCGTATCAGTGACACTACACACAGGACTGTCCCGTATCAGTGACACTACACACTGGACTGTCCCGTATCAGTGACACTACACACAGGACTGTCCCGTATCAGTGACACTACACACTGGACTGTCCCGTATCAGTGACACTACACACAGGACTGTCCCGTATCAGTGACACTACACACAGGACTGTCCCGTATCAGTGACACTACACACAGGACTGTCCCGTATCAGTGACACTACACACAGGACTGTCCCGTATCAGTGACACTACACACAGGACTGTCCCGTATCAGTGACACTACACACAGGACTGTCCCGTATCAGTGACACTACACACAGGACTGTCCCGTATCAGTGACACTACACACAGGACTGTCCCGCATCAGTGACACTACACACAGGACTGTCCCGTATCAGTGACACTACACACAGGACTGTCCCGCATCAGTGACACTACACACAGGACTGTCCCGTATCAGTGACACTACACACAGGACTGTCCCGCATCAGTGACACTACACACAGGACTGTCCCACATCAGTGACACTACACACAGGACTGTCCCGCATCAGTGACACTACACACAGGACTGTCCCGTATCAGTGACACTACACACAGGACTGTCCCGTATCAGTGACACTGCACACAGGACTGTCCCGTATCAGTGACACTACACATAGGACTGTCCCGTATCAGTGACACTACACACAGGACTGTCCCGTATCAGTGACACTTCACACAGGACTGTCCCGCATCAGTGACACTGCACACAGGACTGTCCCGTATCAGTGACACTACACACAGGACTGTCCCGTATCAGTGACACTACACACAGGACTGTCCCGTATCAGTGACACTACACACAGGACTGTCCCGTATCAGTGACACTACACACAGGACTGTCCCGTATCAGTGACACTACACACAGGACTGTCCCGTATCAGTGACACTACACACAGGACTGTCCCGTATCAGTGACACTACACACAGGACTGTCCCGTATCAGTGACACTGCACACAGGACTGTCCCGTATCAGTGACACTACACACAGGACTGTCCCGTATCAGTGACACTACACACAGGACTGTCCCATATCAGTGACACTGCACACAGGACTGTCCCGTATCAGTGACACTGCACACAGGACTGTCCCGTATCAGTGACACTACACACAGGACTGTCCCGTATCAGTGACACTACACACAGGACTGTCCCGTATCAGTGACACTACACACAGGACTGTCCCGTATCAGTGACACTGCACACAGGACTGTCCCGTATCAGTGACACTACACACAGGACTGTCCCGTATCAGTGACACTACACACAGGACTGTCCCGTATCAGTGACACTACACACAGGACTGTCCCGTATCAGTGACACTGCACACAGGACTGTCCCGTATCAGTGACACTACACACAGGACTGTCCCGTATCAGTGACACTACACACAGGACTGTCCCGTATCAGTGACACTACACACAGGACTGTCCCGTATCAGTGACACTGCACACAGGACTGTCCCGTATCAGTGACACTACACACAGGACTGTCCCGTATCAGTGACACTACACACAGGACTGTCCCACATCAGTGACACTACACACAGGACTGTCCCGTATCAGTGACACTACACACAGGACTGTCCCACATCAGTGACACTACACACAGGACTGTCCTGTATCAGTGACACTACACACAGGACAGCCCGTGTCAATGAGCACCGTCTCAGGCGCTTCACGGTGACGTAATCAAATTAAAATAGACACCAAGCCAAAGAAGGAGACTTTGGGTCAGGATCGGGCTGGCACATAACTCGCCTGCCAACGCTCACCTTGCTCCCTCTCCCTGGCCACTGGCTCAGGCTGAACCAGACTGTTCATAACCTCGGCCTCTTATTTGATCCTGAGGTGAGCTTCTGACACCATATTCTCTCCGTCACAAGTCCGCCTACTTCCACCTCCGTAACTTCGCCCGTCTCCGCACCTGCCTCAGCTCATCTGCTGCTGAAACCCTCGTCCATGCCTTTGTTGCCTCGAGACTCGACTATTCCAACGCTCCCCAGACCGGCCTCCTGTAAAGTCTGTGGGTTGTATAGCGAAGTAATACACAGACTACAAGAGTAACTTAAACAGGACTTTACTATTCGAAGGTCAGGGCGAATCTGCCCAATAAATTCTGCCACAGCACTTATATACCGGTGTGGTCACCGTCGGTATTACAGTATACAGCAGCCAGGATAAAGTAGTGCCACACCTAAAATAGTTCTCTTAAAGGTAGAACAGTTACATACACTACAATCCTCCCTTTTTAGCTTACAACATACTTATTCCCCATTAACATAACATCATAACATATCCAACTTCATGTTACAACAGTTCACAGAGGTAGTCTCTGCGGAAACAGTTCACAGATTCAGTCTCTGCGGGAAACAGTTCACAGATTCAGTCTCTGATCTTGACTCGGTCCGGGCCACGCCTCCGTGGTGTAGTCGGGTCACCTTGCTAGAGGGACTCATCCCATAGTCCTTCCCTAGACTTAACAGCTTTCCTTCCATCACTTCTGAACCAGCATTGCTGACTTTTTAAAACAAACAAAAAACAGTTGGATTGCCTTGGGAAATTTTCCTACTTTCCAACTGATTTGGCTCCGTTCGGGGGACCACGTGTGTGATCGGGTAGAGGTAATAATGGTTCAGATGGTTATCATCTTCTGCTTCGTCTTTTCCTTTTTTGCTTCTTGGAGACTCTCGGGGCTCCATTGTCAGCTGCCAGCTGTAACGCCACCATCTCCCTATGTTCCTTAGACTTTAAGTGATTCATCCTGATTTCGGCACTTTGGGAGTTCTCGGCACAAGCTGGGCAGACCAGGTCCTCGTAATATTCAGTGTCACTCAACAGATCATGGTAATATTCGGTGTCGTCCTGAGCTAGGCCAGCGAGAGGGTCTTCTATTTCCTCCTTACCCAGCTGGACGTTAGCCGACTTTTGTTCCAAATCCCGACATCTGTCCTGAAGAGACTTCATCATGCGTTCAGATTCATCCCGCTTTTTCTGGGCTTCCTGCAAGTCTTTTACTAATGACCTCATTTGTGATTTCAATACTTCAACTTCATTCGGGGATTGATTGATTGGACTATTCAATCCCTCTACTGAAGTAGCTGTTTCAGTATTCTGTTGTTCTACATTGCCGTGCGTCAGCGTACTTTTGGCATCCAAGGGCTGTTCTGCTGCAGACTTCTCAGTCTGGGTTGCCACCTCAGCTCTTCCAATGACTTTTGAGAGCTCCCTTCCCTTTGAAGATTGAGGCTCGTATTTAAGTTTTTCCCATTTTAGAGTTTTATCCCTCAGCATATGAATGAGTTAGCTGACTGTTAACTCTTCTGCCATCATCCCTTTTCCATTAACTACAGGGCTGTTTATAACCTTGCCCTGGAGGAGTTGGCTGACTGTTAACTCTTCTGTCCTCATCCCTTTTCCATTAGCTGCAGGGCTGTTTAGAACCTTGTCCTGGGGCTCCTTTGCTGCTTCTACTTCGCCATCATCCGCAGCCCCCATCATTCGAATTTCCACAAATGAATCGTCCGGTGATGCTGCACCCAACTTCAGTAGGAGCTCGGAAGTCATGTCGACCAACTCAGCTTTTTCTGCCTGCAACCTGCTAACCAGCGCCTTCAGTTGCGGCACATCTTGTTCCACCGGATTGGAGCACGCCCCTTCAGAAGCCGAATCAGCTTTGATTCGTTTGGCCTCCTCGTGCAGACGGTTTGTGTGCTCCTGCTCCCTTTTCTTCCCCAGCTGCTTCTGTTGTCTTTCCAGATTCTCCCATTCGGTATCATAGAACTTTTTCATTGCTTTCATCTCTTGCTCGAGACGGCAATTCAATTGTTCTAATTGCTGTCGTAATCTGAAATAAGTTTGCATTCGAGCTCGATGTTCCTCAGTAATATATATGTCTGTAACTTGAACAGACTCAGAATTCTCTGTCAAGCTATGTTGTTGTTGTTCAGAGGAATTCTGTTCTGAAACTTTGTTCTCCTCTGGAGCATAAGCCTTTATGCCCACATTCGTTCTACCAACCTTAGTCAGCAAGTTCATTTTAGACTTGTCTTTCATGCTTGGGCTGGTCTTATCGTCATCCGTTTCAGAGTCTGAGCTGATTGTCTGCCCCGAGTCCTCACTCGTTATTGCTTTGAGGTAGTGCCATTCCATGTCTATTTTCTTGATCCACTCCCGTCCTAGAAGTGGTGGTCCTCCCTCAGGTAGTACGTATAAGTCCATTCCGGGGTGTTCTTTGCCCCTGTCTCTCACCTTGACTCTTATCTTTCCCATGGGGTATACTTTATGCCCCGTGTATGTCTGCAATACGAACTTGGTATCTCTCAAGGGTATATGTGAGAATAGCCGGTTGTAATCCCTTCGATTTATGACTGATAGGGCTGATCCAGTGTCCAATTCCATTCTCACTTGGACTCCGGCTATTTTTAGCATGACCCAGATAGTTTGTAGGTCAGCTTCCTTACTCACATTATGAATTCTCAGACTACCCAGTTCCTGGCCGCTTGGGTCTGAATCCGAATTCTGTTCATCTGAACTCTTCTCAACCACCTTATGTACTTTGTTGTACTTTTCCTGTGATGGCTTTTTTTCTTGGTTGTTGGTCTTCTTCCCTGACCGGCATACTTTGGCTATGTGACCCAGTTTGCCACATTTCCTACAGTCCTGGTTTTTAAACCAGCATTGGTTCTGGTCGTGTGTTGTCTTCCCACAACGATAACATTTCGTTGCACCCGAAGTAATTTGATCCACACTGAGGACCGCTGCCTTCAGCTGCATTTCTGCAGTTCCTTTCGCTGCGGCTTCGTGTGATGCTGCAATAAGGACAGCCCTATCCAGTGTAAGGTCGTTCTCTTCGAGCAGTCGCTTTTGCGTTCCTTCCTTCGACAACCCGCACACGAACTTGTCTCGCAATGCCTCTGTCAGATTTCCTCCAAACTGGCAGTATTTCGCTAGCCTACGCAGTTCGACCAAGTATTCCACGTTGCTTTCCTCTTCCCGTTGCGTTCTCGCATAAAATTTGAATCGTTCCGCCAACATCAGCGGTGTGGGGTTCAAGTGATCCTTCAGAACAGCAACAATATTATCGAAGGTTTGATCCGCCGGTTTAACTGGTGCTAGAAGATGCTTCAATAGCCCGTATGTCTTCGCCCCCATCGAGTTTAGCAAGGTTATAGCTTTATCATCATCCTCTATTTTATTGGCCTCACAATATATCTCAATGCGTTCTACATACGTGGCCCAATCTTCTACCTCGGAATCGAAATCGTTGATGTTACCACGCTTAGGCATCTTCACCTCCCTGATAAACAACAACGAAATATTTCTTTAACTCTTTTTTTTTCCAAGATGGCGGTTTCCCCACGCTTATCTTCTTTCCCCGCCCCTTTCAAAATGGCGGTTCCCGCTTCTGTCTTTTTCTCCGCCTACTGGCGGCTTCCCGCGGTTTCCCGCGCTTATCTTCTTTCCCCGCCCACTTTCAAGATGGCGGTTCCCGCTTTTCTTCCCCTGGCGGGAGGGGTAAGCTTTTCCCTCGGGCGACGGCCGCTGGCTTTCGGGGTTCGCAGCCTGCTCTTCGGCTTCAGTGCGTTCCCTTCTCTCGGCCGGGCAACCGGCTCTGGGTACAACCCGTTGACGGCGAACGGTCTCAGCCGCTGGCTGGATCTCGCTCAGTCTCCCTCGCTCGGGCTCTGTCTCTCCCGCTCGCGCGGCTCTCGCTCGCTCTCTCTCGGGCTCTGTCTCTCCCGTTCGCGCGGCTCTCGCTCGGGCTCTGTCTCTCCCGCTCGCGCGGCTCTCAATCGCGCCTCCCAGCCCTCTCGCAGTCCGGTGCTTCCCTCCCCGGCTGCGGCTGAGTTCTCCGCGATTTATTTATTTTTATCTCTTCCCGTGCCTTACGATCCCGGTCGCAGCGCTTCGTGGCTTCGGTCACTGTCCGACCTTTTTCACCCAATCGCTCCTCCCAGCCTCTCGCAGTCCGGTGCTTCCTCCCCGGCTGCGGCTGCGTTCTCCGCGGTTTATTTATTTTTATCTCTTCCCGCGCCTTACGATCCGGTTGCAGCGCTTCGTGGCCTCAGTCACTGTCTGGCCTTTTTCACCCCAATAGCGCCTCCCAGCTTCTCGCAGTCCGGTGCTTTCCTCCCCGGCTGTGGCTGAGTTCTCCGTGGCTTATTTATGTTTATATCTTCCCGCGCCTTACGATCCCGGTCGCAGCGCCTCGTGGTCGCGGTATTTGTCCGGCCTTTCTCGCCGTCGCGGTCTAGTCGTCTCACGACGCTCCCCAGCCCGCTTGTACCGCGGCTTCTGCTCCACGCTGCCCCAGTCTCAGCGCCTCTGGGCCCGACTTCTGTCCGGCTCCTTTCCCCCTCGACCGTGGTCGAGTGCACCGCCCTTATCCTCCGTTTATTTGTTTCTATTTTCCCTTTACTCACAGTCACCGTGGCCGACTTGCTTCTCGTGTTGATCGGCTCACTCACCACCGTGGCAGAAGGGACAATCCGTGCCTGTTGCTGATGGAAGACTTCGCGTTTGAAATCTTCCTCCTTTCTTGGTCTGCAGACTCGAGTTTTCTCTCAGCAAAACGACGAGGGCGGGTGCCTCTTCTCAACGCTCGTTTACTTCTTCAGAAGTATTGTTGCCGCAGGGTAGGATCGAACTCGTCGCCACTGTAAAGTCTGTGGGTTGTATAGCGAAGTAATACACAGACTACAAGAGTAACTTAAACAGGACTTTACTATTCGAAGGTCAGGGCGAATCTGCCCAATAAATTCTGCCACAGCACTTATATACCGGTGTGGTCACCGTCGGTATTACAGTATACAGCAGCCAGGATAAAGTAGTGCCACACCTAAAATAGTTCTCTTAAAGGTGGACGGTTACATACAATAGTTCTCTTAAAGGTAGAACAGTTACATACACTACACCTCCCACCTTCCACCCTCCCTAAACTTGAGTTCATCCAGAACTCTGCTGCCCGTATCCCTAACTCACACCAAGTCCCGTTCACCCATCACCCCCTGTGCTCGCTGGACGACATTGGCTCCCGGTCCGGCAACGCTTCGACTTTAATATTCTCACCCTTGTGTTCAAATCCCTCCATGGCCTCGCCCCTCCCTATCTCTGTAATCTCCTCCAGCCCTACAACACCCCGCGATCTCTCCTTTCCTGCAATTCTGGCCTCTTGCAAAACCGCCACTGCGTTCGCCCCACCATTGGTGGCCGTGCTTTCAGCCGCCTGGGCCTTAAGCTCCGCAATATCCTCCGCGAACCTCTGCACCTCTCTTTCCTCCTTCAAGCCTGCTCAAAACTCACCTCTTTGGTCAAGCTTTTGGTCGCCTGTCCTAATATCTCCTTACGTGGTTTGCAATTTCTGCCTGATTACGCCTCAGTGAAGCGCCTTGGGATGTTTTACAAGGTTAAAGGCGCAACATAAATGCAAGTTGTTGTTGTTGTGGTGTAGGTCCACTTGGGCCCACTAGACTGGCATCCCAAGAGAGTCAACGCCCAATGTCTTCAGGAGAGAAGAGAAAGAGAGGGTGTGGGACTGGGGTGTGGGACTGGGGAGGGGGTGGGGGATTGACAATAAAAAGAAATCAAAGCTATGACTTTAATGAGGAGTAAGTGTTTCTTCCAATAATTCATAATAATTGACTATAAAAGGAGTGAATGTAATGGGCTCAGGGATTGATTGGATTCTCTGTCAGCAAAAACACAGATGATCTGTGAACATTAAAAGAAAGCTATGCGCTAGTTCCTGATTAGTGTTCGTCACTGTAAGTGGAGGCTTGATGTCAAAGGTCACCCAGGACTCAGTGGGCAGCACCCTCGCCTCTGGGTCAGAAGGTCTGCCCGAGTGGTCAGAACGCCCCGCTCCAGGGACTTGAGCACATAAACCTCGGCCGACACTCCCGGTGCAGTGCTGAGGGAGTGCTGCACTGTCGGAGGTGCCGTCTTTTGGATGAGACGTTAAACCGAGGCCCTGTCTGCCCTCGTCAGGTGGACGTAAAAGATTCCACACCATTATTTGAAGAGCAGGGGAGTTCTCCCCGGTGTCCTGGGGCCAATATCTATCCCTCAGCCAATATCACTAAAAAACATTATCTGGGCATTATCACATTGCTGTTCGTGGGAGCTTGCTGTGCGCAAAACTGGCTGCCAAGTTTCCTACGTTACAACAGTGACTACACTTCAAAATTTGCTTGAGCTCTCTGAGGAAGTAACATACAGGGTGGATAAAGGAGAACCAGTGGACGTAGTATATTTAGACTTCCAAAAGGCATTTGACAAGGTGCCACACAAAAGATTATTGCTCAAGATAAAAAATCACGGGATTGGGGGTAATATTCTGGCGTGGGTGGAGAATTGGCTCTCTAACAGAAAGCAGAGAGTTGGGATAAATGGTTCATTCTCAGACTGGCAATCAGTAACTAGTGGTGTTCCGCAGGGGTCAGTGCCGGGTCCCCAACTCTTTACAATCTATATTAACGATTTGGAGGAGGGGACTGAGTGTAACATATCAAAGTTTGCAGATGATACAAAGATGGGAGGGAAAGTAGTGAGTGAGGAGGACATAAAAAACCTGCAAAGTGACATAGACAGGCTAAGTAAGTGGGCAGAGATTTGGCAGATAAAATACAATACTGGAAAGTGTGAGGTTATGCACTTTGGCAGGAAAAATCATAGAGCAAGTTATTATCTTAATGGCAAGAAACTGGAAAGTACTGTAGTACAAAGGGATCTGGGGGTCCTGGTGCACGAAACTCAAAAAGTTAGTATGCAGGTGCAGCAAGTGATCAAGAAGGCCAATGGAATGTTGGCTTTTATTGCTAGGGGGATAGAATATAAAAACAGGGAGGTATTGCTGCAGTTATACAAGGTATTGGTGAGACCGCACCTGGAATACTGCATACAGTTTTGGTGTCCATACTTAAGAAAAGACATACTTGCTCTCGAGTCAGTACAAAGAAGGTTCACTCAGTTAATCCCGGGAATGAGGGGGTGGTCATATGAGGAGAGGTTGAGTAGATTGGGACTCTACTCATTGGAGTTCAGAAGAATGAGAGGCGATCTTATTGAAACATATAAGATTGTGAAGGGGCTTGATCGGGTGGATGCGGTGAGGATGTTCCCAATGATGGGTGAAACTAGAACTAGGGGGCATAATCTTAAAATAAGGGGCTGCTCTTTCAAAACTGAGATGAGGAGAAACTTCTTCACTCAGAGGGTGGTAGGTTTGTGGAATTTGCTGCCCCAGAAAGCTGTGGAAGCTACATCATTAAATAAATTTAAAACAGAAATAGATAGTTTCCTAGAAGTAAAGGGAATTAAGGGTTACGGGGAGCGGGCAGGAAATTGGACATGAGTCTAGGTTCGGAATGGTCATGGCCCTGTGGGTAGTGGAGTGGGCCCAGGGGCCGTGTAGCCTGGTTCTGCTCCTACTTCTTGTGTTCTAATTCTGTGTTAGATTTCAGGAGATGGTTTTATTCCTGTTCCTGGCTGGGGTGGAGATCGCCTTTACAGAAGTTAAGTACTGTAGTAAATATAGGGACAGAGTGATCTCCTGGAAGAGTTTCGATCGCCTAGATGGGTCGGAGAGGAATTTCCCAGATTTTTTCTCCCAAATTGGCCATTGGGTTTTTTATCTGGTTTTTCGCCTCTCCCGGGAGATCACATGGGTTCGGGTGGGATGGAGAGTGATAGTAGATTTGAGGTTAGGATCAGATCAGCCATGATCTTATTGAATGGTGGAGCAGACTCGAGGGGCCGATTGGCCTACTCCTGCTCCTATTTCTTATGTTCTTATGTTCTTATGATGTCACAAAATGCACGATATAAATGCAATTTCTTTCTTTCTCTTTCTTAAAATGGCTTAGAGGTTTACCATATACACTCTTGTAGAGAGTTTTACCCTGCTCCCCATTAATTACCTACCCACTCTCCCAAATGGGTTAACTCTTGCTGGGCTTCATGCCCACAGGCACAATCCAATTGCCCAAAGCTTCTGCTCTTCACCAGTGATTGTCGGGCAAGATATTCAAACGTGGTGGGCGTCACTCCCGAGCCCGGCCCCATCCTCAAACGCAGGAGTCGTTGGGTAGCCATCAGGTGCGGGAAACCTGGCAAATATTCCTCCCTCCCCCTTCCTAGTCCAGGGTGGGGCAGAGGCAAAGTGGCCGACTCCTGCCCAGCTTCAGATCCTCGAAATAATGGCCGTGGGATCTTTTACACCCACCGGAGAGAGCAGACGGGGCCTTAGTTTTATGCTTCTTCTGAAAGACCGCACCTCTGACAGTGCAGCACTCCCTCAGTACTGCGCTGGAGTGCCAGCCTGGATTTTGTGCTCAAGTCTCTGGAGTGGGACTTGAACCCATGACCTTCTGACTCAGAAGTGAGGGTGCTGCCCACTGAGCCACGGCCGACACTGTTAAGGGAGGCTTAAAATTCCACTGCATTTAATGAGCACATCACTTGGAACTATATTTGTAGCATATTTAGCACAGTGGAAGATTCTGTGCAATTTACAGACAGTGTAATGTTTCTCTTTTTGAATTGACAGCCAGTTACACGGTGTTTACAGCACAGAAACAGGCCATTCGGCCCAACAGGTCCATGCCAGCTAGGGATTGCCAACCCTTCAGGATTGGCCTGGAGTCTCCAAGAATTGAAAATTAATCCCCAGGACACTGCAGCGAGTAAACCCCAGGGAGAAAAATCAGCGGGGGGCATTCAAAAAAGGTGTTTTTAATTCATTTTCTTTGAACACTTACATTGATTAGTTATAAAAAATATTGCAGATGGTTAAAGAGGCAAAATCCAGGACAAACCAGCCCGCTTGATTGTCACCCCATCCACCACCTTAAACATTCACTCCCTCCACCACCGGCGCACCGTGGCTGCAGTGTGTACCATCTACAAGATGCACTGCAGCAACTCGCCAAGGCTTCTTCGACAGCACCTCCCAAACCCGCAACCTCTTCCACCTAGAAGGGCGAGGGCAGCAGGTGCATGGGAACACCACCACCTCCAAGTTCCCCTCCAAGTCACACACCATCCTGACTTGGAAATATATCGTCCGATCCTTCATCGTCGCTGGGTCAAAATCCTGGAACCTCCCTCCCTAATTGCCCTTGAGAAGGTGGTGGTGAGCCGTCTTCTTGAACTGCTGCAGTCCGTGTGGTGAAGGTACTCCCACAGTGCTGTTAGGGAGGGAGTTCCAGGATTTTGACCCAGCGACGATGAAGGATCGGTGATATATTTCCAAGTCAGAAGGGTGTGTGACTTCGAGGAGAACTTGGAGGTGGTGGTGTTCCCATGCGCCTGCTGCCCTTGTCCTTCTAGCTGGAAGAGGTCGCGGGTTTGGGAGGTGCTGTCCAAGAAGCCTTGACGAGTTGCGGCCGTGCATCTTGAAGATGGTACACACTAGGTTGATTGGCTATGATAAATTGACCCTTAGTGTTAGAGGGATTAAATACGTGGGGTTACGGGGATAAGGTGAGATATATGTTGGTGTAGGGGTTACGGGGATCGGGTGGGATATGTGTCGGTGCAGGCTCGATGGGCCGAAATGGCCTCTGTCTGCACTGTGGGGTTTCTGTGATTCTGTGACTGCAGCCACGGTGCACCGGTGGTGGAGGGAGTGAATGTTTAAGGTGGTGGATGGGGTGCCAATCCAGTGGGCTGCTTTGACTTGGATGGTGTCTTGAACCACTGCAGTCCGTGTAGTGAAGGTGCTCCCACAGTGCTGTTAGGGAGGGAGTTCCAGGATTTTGACTCAGTGATGATGAAGGGGTGAGGAACTTCAGTTATATGGAGAGGTTGTAAAAGTTAGGATTGTTCTCCTTGAAACAGAGAAGGATTGACCTAATGGAGGTTTTCCAGATGATGAGAGGTTTTGATAGAGTAGAGGGAGACAATCTATTCCCTCTGGCGAGTGGGTCAATAACCAAAGGTCATAGATTCAAAATCATGGGCAAAAGATCTGGAGGGGGATGAGAATTTTTTTCACTCAGAGATTTGTGGGGAACGCTTAACCTGAATAGCTGGTGGAAGCTGATTCCATGAACAGTTGGACGGGTTCTTGAGGGTGAGAAACTCACAGGGTTACGGGCAAGAAACGGGGGTGTGGGACTAAACTCGACTGCACAGGCACGATGGGCCGAATGGCCTCCTACTTTGCTGCAAGTCTCTGATTCTAGATAACTCCGCACAACCCAGGGATTGAGCCTAGCGCACTGCAAGTCTGTATATCTCAACTATTTGTGAGATGAAGTCATCCAGGAGTGGGTTAGGGCAGCACGATGCTGAGAAGAATCGAAATGTTAACTCAAGAGGGACTGAAGTTAAAAATAAATGCAATAATCAGGTTAAATTAATCCTTGAAAATCTTTACTGGCACAGTGAAAGGCTGCATTAAACCCAGAACATACTGAACTAAATCCAACTTATTAAATCTGTGTCTTCTGCTAACTTCTGTTGACAGCCAGCTAATCTTATTTAATATACTGAGCACTCCCACCATAACAGCAAGATCTGGATAATATGAAGAAGTAGGAAAGGCAATTCCCATCCGCATACAAATCTTTCCATTCGCTTAGCTTAATGTAAAGTGGCTTGCATGGAAAGGCTAACGTTGATGATGGAGGCCATCCAGCCCATCTAATCACACTTCCAGTGAATCCTGTGATCGTAGCAACATAAGAACAAGAGCGGGCCATTCAGCCCCTCGAAAACTGCTCCACCATTCAATTAGATCAGGGCTGATCTGTACCTCAACGCCATTTACCTGCCTTTTCTCCATCCCTTGATACCCATACCCAACAAAATTCTAGCGGTCTCAGTCTTGAAAATTTCAATTGACCCCCTCAGCATCCACTTTTGGGGGGCGAGAGTTCCAGATTTCCACTACCCTCCGTGTGAAAAATTCCCTCCCTCAAAGCAGCCAATTGCCTCTCCATCACCCCAGTGCTCCTAGGCAGCTGAAGGCACGGCCGCCAATGGTGGAGCGATTAAAATCGGGGATGCGTAACAGGGCAGAATTAGAGGAACGCAGGGTTGTAGGGCTGGAGGAGGTTAGAGAGATAGGGAGGGGGCAAGATTTGAAAACAAGAAGTATTTTAAAATCGAGGCGTTGCCAGATGGGAGTCAATATAGGTCAGCGAGTACAGGGAGGGATAGGTGAACGGGACTTGGTGCGAGTTAGGATACGGGCAGCAGAGTTTAGAATGACCTCAAGTGTATGTAGGGTGGAATGTGGGAGGCTGGCCAGGAGTGCGTTGGAATAGTCGAGTCTGGAGGTAACAAAGGCATGGATGAGGGTTTCAGCAGCGGATGAGCTGAGGCAAGGGGCGGAGACGGGCGATGTTACGGAGGTGGAAATAGGCGGGCTTAGTGATGGAGTGGGTATGTGGTCGGAAGCTCATCTCAGGGTCAAAGAAGACGACAAGGTTGCGAGCGGTCTGGTTCAGCCTCAGACACTGACCAGGGCGAGGGAGAGGGATGGAGTCGGTGGCTCGGGAACAGAGTTTGTGGCGGGTACCGAAGACAATGGTTTCGGTCTTCCCGATATTTAGTTGGAGGAAATTTCTGCTCATCCAGGGCTGCCAGCACTGGCTGAGATCCATTAACTCAGTGCATACCAGGGACAGAATATGGGGCCTTCTGGGTGCACAACACCAGGCAGAGCATTGATGTCGGGGCTGGATCAATGGGTAGCCCTCTCACATGAGTCAGAAGGCCGTGGCTTCAAGCCCCACTCCAGAAACTTGAGCACAAAATCTAGGCTGACACTCCCAGTGACTGTGCTGAGGGAGCCTCCAATGCACTGTCGGAGGTGCCATCTTTCAGATGAGATGTTAAACTGAGGCTCTCTCTGCCCTTTCAGGCGAACATTCAAAGATCCCACGTGCACTATCCTGAAGAAGAGCAGGGGGAGTTCTCCCCGGTGAGCTGTCCAATATTTATCCCCAACCAACATCACTAAAAACACTAAATTAATCCTGAAAATATTTATTGGCACACCAAAAGAATCCAATATATCCAGAACATACTGAACTAAATTGCTGTTTGTGGGAGCTTGCTGTGCGCATATTGGCTGTCGCTATTTCCCTACATTACAACAGTGGCCACACTTCAAAATGTACTTAATTGGCTGTAAAGTGCTTTCGGACACCCTGAGGTCACGAAAGGCGCGGTATCAATGCTAGTTATTTCTTTCTTCTTTTGAATGAGAAGACTAGAGGGAGGAAAAAGCCACAGCAGAATTCAATGAGCTGATTAGAAGAGTTGTAAGCTCCTTCCTATAGTTTAATTTAAGGCGATGTCCTTTTCATTTAACGGAGTGCAGTGTAGCAAAACCAACACTTGCAGGGCAACTCGGGCCTCTCCATTATTGCTCTGCGGCGCTTCGCAACTCTGCAGTCTCCATCTTGGTGCGATTTAGCCACTTTAATTGCCTGGAAATTGTTTCTTTTTGAAAGGGCATAATAATAATTCAGCGAGTAATTAAACAATAATTCATGTGTCTCAGCACTGCGGGGACCAGTGACCGAGGGGGAAATTCAATTATCGCACAGCTGGGAGACGCACGGCCGACAGAACAGAAACGCTTAATACTTCTGCTGAGCAAAAACTTCACTTACTTAATTCAAAAAGTAAAGCTCTGCTACTTGGCTGAGCTTCCCCCCGCAGCTAGAGTGATGTTGACTTGTATCGTATTGTAATGAGGACTGAGCCCACATCTATTACTATCTGGCTATTAGGCCCCTGCAGAATGCGCCAAGGTGACATCAGTAATCTAGTATACTGTATTCGCTGCTCACGATGCGGTCTCCTCTACATTGGGGAGACCAAACGCAGATTGGGTGACCGCTTTGCGGAACACCTCCGTTCAGTCCGTAAGGGTGACCCCGAGCGTCCGGTCGCCTGTCATTTTAATTCAACGCTCCATTCCCACTCAGACCTCACCGTCCTTGGCCTCTTGTATTGTTCCACGGAAGCTCAACGTAAACTCGAGGAACAGCACCTCATCTTCCGATTAGGCACTCTGCAGCCTTCCGGACTCAATATCGAGTTCAACAATTTCAGATCATAACCTCGGCCCCCATTTCATTTTTTCTTGTAATTTTTCCACTCCTTTCCCCCCCCTCCCCTTTCCTTTTGTTTCGCTCTCACACCTGGCAGCTATCCCTTGCCCTGCCAGTACACTTTACACCCAATCTCAGCCTATTACCATCTCGTCTAGCTTCTAACACCTTTTATTGTCTCTTTTTTACTTCTTTTGTTTCTTTTATTCTTTTGTCCGATCGCAGCCCTGCCTCCGATCTATCTTTTCTTTCCAGTTTTGAAGAAGGGTTCGACCCGAAACGTCAACTCAAATTTCTGTCCACGGATGTTGCCTGACCTGCTGAGTTTTTCCAGCATTTTCTGTTGTTATTTCAGTAAGAATTTTTTGGCTGGTGTGTGATGCGAGGGGGCCTGTCTAGCCTGTACTGCCCACCACCCGCGCCCCCCCACTTCCAAACATGGTTGAGGTATTTTTTGGCTCCCCCCCAACTCCACACAACAACAACAACAACAACAACTTACATTTTTACAGCGCCTTTAACATAGAAAAACGTCCCAAGGCGCCTCACCAGAGCGATATCAATAAAAACACTTTTGCCACCGAGCCACAGAAGGAGGTATCAGGACAGGCGACCAAAAGCTTGGTCAAAGTGGTAGGCTTTTTAAGGAGCATCTTAAAGGAGGAGAGAGGCAGGGAGGTTTAGGGAGGGAATTCCAGAGCTTAGGGCTCAGGTAGCTGAAGGCACGGCCGCCAATGGTGGAGCGATGGAAATCGGGGAGGCTCACGAGACCTGAATTGGAGGAGTGCAGATATGTCTGAGGGTTGTAGGGCTGGAGGAGGTTACAGAGATAGAGAGGGGGCCAGGCCATGGAGGGGATTTAAAAACAAGGATGAGGATTTTAAAATTGAGGCGTTGTCGGATGGAAGCCAGTAAAGGTCAACAAGCACAGGGTGATGGGTGAATGAGATTTGGAGAGAGTTAAGATACGGGCAGCAGAATTTTGGATGCCCCAGCTGGTTAAGGCAGTGAGTGGCTGAGTAGTACTGAACAGGAAGATCCCAGGTCTGATCCATCTGGTCTGTGTTGAGTCAACTCAGGATGTCCGAAAGCGCTTTACAGCCAATGAAGTACTTTTGAAGTGTAGTCACGTTTGTAATGCAGAGAAATGTGGCAGCCAATTTGCACACAGCAAGGTCCCACAAGTAGCAATATGATAATGACTTAATAATCTGTTTTAGTGACATTGGCCAGGAAACCAAGTAGAACTCCCCTGCTCTTCTAGGACTAGACAGACTAGATGCAGGAAGGATGTTCCCGATGGCGGGGGAGTCCAGAACCAGGGGTCACAGTCTAAGGATAAGGGGTAAGCCATTTAGGACAGAGATGAGGAGGAATTTCTTCACCCAGAGAGTGGTGAACCTGTGGAATTCTCTACCACACAAGGCAGTTGAGGCCAATTCATTAAATATATTCAAGAAGGAGTTAGATATATTTCTTAAGGCTAAAGGGATCAAGGGATATGGGGAGAAAGCAGGGACAGGGTACTGAATTTGGATGATCAGCCACGATCTCATTGAATGGCGGAGCAGGCTCGAGGGGTCGAATGGCCTACTCCTGCTCCTATCTTCTATGTTTCTATGTTTCTTCAAAATGATGCCGTGGGATCTTTTGTGTCCACCTGAGAGGGCAGAAGGGGCCTCAGTTTAACGTTTCATTCAAAAGACAGGACTTCCGAGGGTGCAGCTCTCCCTCAGTACTGGCACCGTGAGCGTGTCAGCCTAGATTATGTGCGTAATTACCTACAGATGAAAAAAAGCCTTTTTTTTTAAATTAATTCTCGGGATGTGGGCGTCGCTGGCAAGGCCAGTATTTATTGCCCATCCCTAATTGCCCTTGAGAAGGTGGTGATGAGTCTTCTTGAACTGTTGCAGTCCGTGTGGTGAAAGTGCTCCTACATTTGTGTTAGGTTCGGCAGCACCTCCCAAACCCGCGACCTCTTCCACCTAGAAGGACAAGGGCAGCAGGCGCATGGGAACACCACCACCTCCAAGTTCTCCTCCAAGTCACACACCATCCTGACTTCATCGTCACTGGGTCAAAATCCTGGAACTCCCTCCCTAACAGCACTGTGGGAGCACCTTCACCACACGGACTGCAACGGTTCAAGTAGGCAGCTCACCACCACCTTCTCAAGGGCAATTAGGGATGGTCAATAAATGCTGGCCCTTGCTAGCGACGCCCACATCCCGTGAATGAATGAAAATAAAGGTAGGGAGTTCCAGGATAATGACCCAATGATTCAGGGGCGAGAATGCTACCACTGAGCCATGGCTGACACCCGTCTGTTTTTTTAAGAGGTTCGATGGATGACCAGCGCTGTGAAGTGTACCCTCGCAAGATTCAGGGCCTTCAGGAAAGGAGAGAAAATTAGAAAGAAAAGATATAAAAGGATTTTCCAGTGCTGTATGTCGGACGCTGCCATACTCTGCCATTACGGGCAGAAGTTCCTGATTTACCTCAGCTCCTCGCCAACTCTTTTCATTCTTTGTGGTTTCCTGGACGATGGGCCTTACAGCCTTGTAATTCTGCCCTGAGCCACACAGCTCCCACGATGACAGTGCTGCCTTTCAAGACGCAGATTCTAAGCTGCACATTTTCGGCAACATAAAAGGCGTAAAGAGAAAATCACGAGGACGCTCTCTGGAACATAAGAGGGTTGACTGCACCAAAGAGGCACTATCTGCAGTCTAAGAGGGTTGACTGTACCAGGCAGTCCCTATTCATTACATGAGCTATGTCAAACAACAAACCTGAACCATGGGGACCTAAACAGAGTCTATAGAATTAATAATCACGTTCTGTGCTTGTCTGTGTCTGTGCGTGTCTGTGTGTGTGACTTTGTGCCTGTTTTTTCCGTTTATGGGTGTGTCTGCATGTGTATGTCTGTATTTTTGTGTGTTTGTGCCTGTTTTCTTTCCTGTTTGTGTCTGTATTTGCGGCTGTGTCTGTGTGGGTCTGTGTGTGTGTGTCTGTCTGTGTGTCTGTCTGTGTGTGTGTGTGGTTCTGTGTGTGTGTGTCTGTGTGTGTGTGTGTGTGTGTGTGTGGGGGTCTGTGTGCGTGTGTCTGTCTGTGTGTGGGTCTGTGTCTGTCTGTGTGTCTGTCTGTGTGTGTGTGTGGTTCTGTGTGTGTGTCTGTCTGTGTGTGTGTGTGTGTGTGTGTGTGTGGGTCTGTGTGCGTGTGTCTGTCTGTGTGTGGATCTGTGTCTCTGTGTGGGTCTGTGTGTGTGTGTGTGTGGGTCTGTGTCTGTGTGTGTGTGTGTGTGTGTCTGTCTGTGTGTGTGTGTGGTTCTGTGTGTGTGTGTCTGTCTGTGTGTGTGTGTGTGTGTGTGGGTCTGTGTGCGTGTGTCTGTCTGTGTGTGGATCTGTGTCTGTGTGTGGGTCTGTCTGTGTGTGTGTGTGTGTGTGGGTCTGTGTCTGTGTGTGTGTCAGTGTGTGTGGGTCTGTGTCTGTGTGTGGGTCTGTGTGTGTGTGTGGGTCTGTGTCTGTGTGTGGGTCTGTGTGTGTGTGTGTGTGTGTGGGTCTGTGTCTGTGTGTGTGTCAGTGTGTGGGTCTATGTGTGTGTACCTGTATTTGTGTGCATCGCAGCCTGTTTTTCCCCAGTTTTGTGTCTGTGTGTACCTGTGTACGTTAGTTTAGTTCCCATACACCAACAATTTACTTTGTTTGCACAACAGCCTCAATCTTGGTTTTGAAATCGACAAGTAAGCGGAAAGCTGTGAAATCGGTTCCGAATTCCTGTTAACTGAGATGTAACAGGAGCCCTGGCGACTGTCTCTGAAGCGGTGGGGCAACTCCTACAAGCGTCACAATGCAATCAGATCGGCAGTGTGATTATATTTTGTGGCTGCCTGTAACTCCCGCACTGGGGGGGACAGGGCAGGGAGTGGGAGACAGCCGGCAGTGAGTGCGACAGGCAGAGTGTGGACAGGGGGCAGCCATGGGGAAGTGAGACGGCCAGTTCGGATCCCAGCCTGGAGGGAGGTGGAGGAATAGCCAGAGAGCTTGTGCTGATGTTTGCTGTACAATTCTGCCAGTTGCCGTCGTCAGCACGCTCCCTGTTCAGCTTGACTGGGCTGCCACTGATTATGACAGTCTGTCAATTCTGCCCAGCCCTCGCTCTTTCAGCAGCGCGTGTTCACAGAGCACAAACCTCGTCTCAAATCCACAGGGACCAGCCAGCCTGGAACTCACTGACAGTTTAAACATTCACATCCCAGCGCAAAGCAAAGCACAGGAGCCGCTGGGTTTTCACCCCCTCCCTCCAATACAGCAGTCCCTTCTCAGCCTATCTAATTGCAGGAGGCTGCAATTCTTCACAAACTCATAGAAGCATAGAAAAATTACCGCAGAAGGAGGCCATTCGGCCCATCGTGTCCGTGCCGGTCGGAAAAGAGCTATCCAACCTGATCCCACCTGCCAGCTCTTGGTCCGTAGCCCTGTAGGTTACAGCACTTCAAGTGCGTATCCAAGCACTTTTTAGAAACACAGAAACATAGAAGATAGGAGCAGGAGTAGGCCATTCGGCCCCTCGAGCCTGCTCCGCCATTCAATGAGACCATGGCTGATCATCCAAATTCAGTACCCTGTCCCTGCTTTCTCCCCATATCCCTTGATCCTTTTAGCCTTAAGAAATATATCTAACTCCTTCTTGAATATATTTAATGAATTGGCCTCAACTGCCTTGAGTGGTAGAGAATTCCACAGGTTCACCACTCTCTGGGTGAAGAAATTCCTCCTCATCTCAGTCCTAAATGGCTTACACCTTATCCATAGCTTGTGACCCCTGGTTCTGGACTCCCGCGCCATCGGGAACATCCTTCCTGCATCTAGTCTGTCTAGTCCTGTTAGAATTTTATAAGTTTCAATGAGATGCCCTCTCATTCTTCTAAACTCCAGCGAATATAAGCCTAATCGACCTAATCTCTCTTCATACGTCATTCCTGTCAACCCAGGTATCAGTCTGGTGAATCTTTGCTGCACTCCCTCCATGGCAAGAACATCCTTCCTCAGATAAGGTGACCAAAACTGCAGACAATACTCAAGGTGTGGTCTCACCAAGGCCCTGTACAACTGCAGCAAGACGTCCTTGCTCCTGTACTCGAATCCTCTCACTATGAAGGCCAACATACCATTGCCTTCTTAACCGCCTGCTGCACTGGCATGCTTACCTTCAGCGACTGGTGCACAAGAACAGCCAGGTCTCGTTGCACTTCCCCTTTTCCCAATCTATTGCCGTTCAGATAATAACATGTCTTCCTGTTTTTGCCACCGAAGTGGATAACCTCGCATTTATCCACATTATACTGCATTTGCCATGCATCTGCCCAATCACCCAACCTGTCCAAATCATACTGGAGTTTCTCTGCATCCTCCTCACAGCACACACGCCCATCCAGAGGTGGCAGGCGGGCGGACCTGTGAGGGAACGAGGCTGAGCGGCAGCGAGTTGATAAACAACTCCGAGACCAGGAAAGGCCTCAGAGCAGCGGCGGCAGGTGGGCGGACCTGCGAGGGAATGAGGCTGAGCGGCGGGGAGTTGATAAACAGCTCCGAGACCAGGTAAGGCCTCAGAGCAGCGGCAGCAGGACCTGCGAGGGAACGAGGCTGAGCGGCGGTGAGTTGATAAACAGCTCCAAGACCAGGTGAGGCGTATCAGTCTCCAGTCTCCGAGCTCAGAGGGAGGGAGAGAAGTAAAAAGTAATTGAAGTGTGATGTCACCAGAAAGCAGGTAAGTGATTGGTTGGTGAGTATTTCTCTCTTTTTAAACTTAAACTCTGTGGTTTATAGTTACTAAGGTCTCTCTGGTGTAGCGGGGACTGTTGGTAAACCATTTAACTGTAGTGTAATTAGTGGGATTGGTTGATTGATTGATTTAATTTAATTGCAATTAATTAAAGGGTAATCATGGCAGGACAGCCCGGCCACATGGTATGCTCCTCCTGCGATATGTGGGAACTCAGGGACACTTCCTGTGTCCCTGACAACTACGTGTGCAGGAAGTGCATCCAGCTGCAGCTACTGACAGACCGCATTGCGGCACTGGAGCTGCGGTTGGATGCATACTGGAGTGTTCACGATGCTCGGGACGTCGTGAATAGCATGTTTACGGAGTTGGACACACCGCAGGTAGAGGTTGGACAGGCAGAAAGGGAAGGTGTGTCCAACAGGCAGAGTACTAGGCGCAGGCAGGTAGTGCAGGGGTCCCCTGTGGACATCTCCCTCTCAAACAGATACAACACTTTGAGTACTGTTGGGGGGGGATGGCTTATCAGAGGAAAGCAGCAGCAGCCAACTTCCTGGCACCAGGGGTGGTTCTGCTGCACAGGACAGGAGGAAAAAGAGGGGTAGAGCTATAGTAATAGGGGATTCTATTGTAAGGGGAATAGATAGGCATTTCTGCGGCCGCAAACGAGACTCCAGGATGGTGTGTTGCCTCCCTGGTGCAAGGGTCAAGGGTGTCTCAGAGCAGCTGCAGAACATCTTGGAAGGGAAGGGTGAACAGCCAGTTGTCGTGGCGCATATAGGTACCAACGATATAGGTAAAAAACGGGATAAGGTCCTAAAAGCGGAATATAGGGAGTTAGGAGGTAAATTAAAAAATAGGACCTCAAAGGTAGTAATCTCAGGATTGCTACCAGTGCCACGTGCTATTCAGAGTAGAAATAGAAGGATATTTCAGTTAAATACGTGGCTAGAGGAATGGTGCAACAGGGAGGGATTCAAGTTCCTGGGACATTGGAACTGGTTCTGGGGGAGGTGGGACCAGTTCAAACTGGACGGTTTGCACCTGGGCAGGGCTGGAACCGATGTCCTAGGGGGAGTGTTTGCTAGTGCTCTGAGAGAGGGTTTAAACTAAAATGGCAGGGGGTTGGGAACCTGAGCAGGGAGACAGAGGAAAGGGAAACAAGGATAAAAGCAAAAGATAGGAAGGAGAAAAACAAAAGTGGCTGTCAGAGAAATCAGCGGTTTAAATCAAAAATGGCCACAGTAAATAATAATTCTAATAGGTCTAAGAGCGTTAAAAAAACAAGCCTGAAGGCTTTGTGTCTTAATGCGAGGAGCATTCGTAATAAGGTGGATGAATTGGCTGCTCAAATAGAGGTAAACGAATATGATTTGGTTGGGATTACGGAAACATGGCTCAAGGATGGCCAAGGCTGGGAACTCAACATCCAGGGGTATTCGATATTCAGGAAAGATAGGCAAAAAGGAAAGGGAGGTGGGGTAGCATTACTGGTTAAAGAAGGGATTAACACAATTGTAAGGAAGGATATTAGCTCTGATGATGTGGAATCTGTATGGGTAGAATTGAGAAATACTAAGGGGCAGAAAACGTTAGTGGGAGTGGTATATAGACAGTAATGCAGAGGTTGGGGATGGCATTAAAAGGGAAATTAAAGAAGCGTGCATTAAGGGCACAGCAGTCATCATGGGTGACTTTAATCTACATATAGATTGGGCTAACCAAATTAGTAACAATACTGTGGAGGAGGAATTCCTGGAGTGTTTACGGGATGGTTTCTTGGACCAATATGTCGAGGAACCAACCAGAGATCAGGCCATCTTAGACTGGGTATTATGTAACGAGAAAGGATTAATTAGCAATCTTGTTGTACGAGGCCCCTTGGGTCGGAGCGATCATAATATGATCGAACTCTTCATTAAGATGGAGAATGAAGTATTTGACACAGAGACTAGGGTCCTGAATTTAAATAAAGGAAACTACGATGGTCTGAGGAGCGAGTTGGGTAGGATTGATTGGGGAATGTCACTCAAAGGGTTGACGGTGGATAGGCAATGGCAAACATTCAAAGACCGAATGGATGAACTACATAATTTGTTCATCCCAGTTTGGCATAAAAATAAAACAAAAAAGGTGACTCAACCATGGTTAACAAGGGAAATTAGGGATAGCATAAGATCCAAGGAGAGGACATATAAATTGGCCAGAAAAAGCAATAATACTGAGGATTGGGAGCAGTTTAGGATTCAACAAAGGAGGACAAAGGGATAATTAAGAAGGGGAAAATAGAATATGAGAGTAAGCTTGCAAGGAACATAAAAACTGACTGTAAAAGCTTTTATAGATATGTGAAGAGAAAAAGATTGGTGAAGTCAAGCGTAGGTCCCTTGCAGTCAGAATCAGGGGAATTTATAATGGGGAACAAAGAAATGGCAGACCAACTAAATACGTATGTTGGTTCTGTCTTCACAAAGGAGGACACAAATAACCTCCCAGAGATAGGGTCTGATGAAAGGGTGGAACTGAAAGAAATCAGTATTTGTAGGGAAATGGTGTTAGGAAAAGTGATGGGACTGAAGGCCGATAAATCCCCAGGGCCTGATAATCTACATCCTAGGTTACTTAAGGAAGTGACCCTAGAAATAATAGATGCATTGCTGGTCATCTTCCAGAACTCGATAGACTCTGGAACAGTACCCATGGATTGGAGGGTAGCTAATGTTACTATTCAAAAAAGGTGGTAGAGAAAAAGCGGGGAATTATAGACCGGTAAGCCTGACATCGGTAGTGGGGAAAATGCTAGAGTCCATTATAAAAGATGTAATAGCAGAGCACTTGGAAAGCAGTGACAGGATCGGACAAAGTCAACATGGATTTACAAACGGTAAATCGTGCTTGACTAATCTACTGGAATTTTTTGAGGTAAAATAGATAAGGGAGAACCAGTGGATGTGGTGTATTTGGACTTTCAGAAGGGTTTCAATAAGGTCCCGCATACGAGATTAGCGTGCAAAATTAAGGCACATGGGATTGGCGGCAAGGTATTGACTTGGATAGAGAGCTGGTTGGCGGACAGAAAGCAAAGAGTTGGAATAAACGGGTCGTTTTCCGAGTGGCAGGCAGTGACTAGTGAGGTACCGCAAGGATCGGTCCTAGGACCCCAGCTGTTCACAATATATATTAATGATCTGGACGAGGGAATTGGATGTAATATCTCCAAATTTGTAGACGACACGAAGCTGGGTGGGAGGGTATGCTGTGAGGAGGATGTCGTGAAACTCCAGTACGATTTGGACAGGTTGGGTGATTGGGCAGAAACATGGCAAATGCAATATAATGTGGATAAATGTGAGGTTATCCACTTTGGTGGCAAAAACATGAAGGCATATTATTATTTGAATGGCAATAGATTGGGAGAAGGGGAAGTGCAAAGGGACCTGGGTGTTCTTGTGCACCAGTCGCTGAAGGTAAGCATGCAGGTGCAGCAGGCGGTTAAGAAGGCAAATGGTATGTTGGCCTTCGTAGCAAGAGGGTTCGAGTACAGGAACAAGGATGTCTTGCTGCAATTGTACAGGGCCTTGGTGAGACCACATCTTGAGTATTGTGTGCAGTTTTGGTCGCCTTATCTGAGGAACGACGTTCTTGCCAAGGAAGGAGTGCAGCGAAGATTCACCAGGCTGATACCTGGGATGGCAGGAATGACGTATGAGGAGAGATTGTGTCGACTGGGCTTATACTCACTGGAGTTTAGAAGATTGAGAGGGGATCTCATCGAAACGTATAAAATTCTGTCAGGCCTGGACAGACTAGATGCAGGAAGGATGTTTCCGATGGCCGGGGAGTCCAGAACCAGGGGTCATAGTCTAAGGATAAGGGGTAAGGCATTTAGAACTGAGATGAGGAATTTCTTCACCCAGAGAGTGGTGAACCTGTGGAATTCTCTGCCACAGAGGGTGGTGGAGGCCAGTTCATTAAATATATTCAAGGAGGAGTTGGATATATTTCTTAAGGCTAAAGGGATCAAGGGATATGGGGAGAAGGCAGGGACAGGGTACTGAATTTGGATGATCAGCCATGATCTCATTGAATGGCGGAGCAGGCTCGAGGGGCCGAATGGCCTACTCCTGCTCCTATCTTCTATGTTTCTATGTTTCTATGTGTCGCCTGCAAACTTGGAGATATTACATCTAGTTCCCTTGTCTAGATCATTAATATATATTTTGAATAGCTGGGGTCCAAGGACCGATCCCTGCGGTACCCCACTAGTCACTGCCTGCCACTCGGAAAAGACCCGTTTATTGCAACTCTTTGCTTTCTGTCTGCCAACCAGTTCTCTATCCAAGTCAATACCTTGCCCCCAATCCCATGTGCTTTAACTTTACACGCTAATCTCTTATGCGGGACCTTATGTGATGAGGGTCTCTGCCTCTACCACCCTTTCAGGCAGTGAGTTCCAGACCCCCACCACACTCTGGGTGATATTTTTTTTCATCATCTCCCCTCTAATCCTTCTACCAATTACTTTAAATCTCTGCCTTCTGGTTATTGACCTCTCTGCTAAGGGAAATAGGTCCTTCCTGTCCACTCTGTCTAGGCCCCTCATAATTTTATACCCTTCAATTAAGTCTCCCCTCAGCCTCCTCTGTTCCAAGGAAAACAAACCCAGCCTATCCAATCTTTCCTCATAGCTAAAGTTTTCCAGTCCTGGCAACATCCTCGTAAATCTCCTCTGCACCCTCTCTAGTGCAGTCACATCCTTCCTGTAATGTGGTGACCAGAACTGTACGCAATACACTAGCTGTGGCCTAACCACAATTGCAGACAGTTCAAGCATAACTTCCCTGCTCTTATACTCTGTGCCTCGGCTAATAAAGGACAGCATTCCGTATGCCTTTTTAACTACTTTATCGACCTGTCCTGTTACCTTTAAGGATCTGTGGACATGCACTCCAAGGTCCCTCTGTTCCTCCACACCTCTCAGTATCCTCCCATTAATTGTGTATTCCCTTGCCTTGTTGCCCCTCCCCAAATCCATTACCTTATTGCTTATGAAGAGGAGAAAGCTGCATAACTGTTACTGTGATTATAGATCCAGTGAAGACATACCGAGGGTCATTTTAATCTAACCGTCCTGGTGGGTAAATGGCAGGTTGGATCTGCCTCATGTTTTACACCCTGCCTGATTTTACTCGCCATTGCCCTGTGGGTCATAATTAGGTTAAAAGGTGTCAGCCATGGCAGCACCCTCGCCTCTGAAGCAGAATGCATAATCCATAAGGAGAAGAAAACGGGAGCATTGCAAAGCTGTTGGCATCAGACAAATCCTTGGACCGATTAGTGGTTAGGTGTGGCGGGAGAGGCAGAGCAGGGGTAAATGAATGAACATGCATTTCACAACCTCAGGACGTCCCAAACTGCTTCACAGCCAATGAAGTACTTTTTGAAGTGTACTCACTGTTGTAATGTGGGAAACGCAGCAACCATTTTGCGCACAGCAAGCTCCCACAAACAGCAATGTGATAATAACCAGATAATCTGTTTCAGTGATGTTGGTTGAGGGAAAAATGTTAGCCCCAGGACACCGGGGAGAACTCCCCCTGCAATTCTTTGAATAGTGACCACGGGATCTTTTACATTCACCTGAGAGGGCAGACGGGGCCTCGGTTTAATGACTCATCCAAAAGACGGCACCTCTGACAGTGCGGCACTCCCTCAGTACTGCACTGGAGTGTCAGGCTGGATTATTTGCTCAAGTCTCTGGAGTGGGACTTGAACCCACAACCTTCTGACTCAGAGGCGAGGGTGCTGCCATGGCTGACATCTTTCAACTTAATTATGACCCACAGGGCAATGGCAAGTAAAATCAGGTGGGGTGTAAAACATGCGGCAGATCCAACCCGCCCATTACCCACCAGGACGGTTAGATTAAAATGACCCTCAGTATGTCTTCACTGGATCTATAATCACAGTAACATACAGTGTCAACAGTTATGCAGCTTTCTCCTCTTCATAAGCAAGTGATGACATGATACTCTTCACACAAGGGACAATCAGTAATTGGAATGTAATTCCGTGTCGGATAATGGAAGCCAAAACTCTGGATTTATTTTAGAAACACTTTGCTGGGGGGACTACAGGGTCTCTCTGGATACAGAATCTGATGCCTTTCCCCTCCCAGTTTACAGTTCAAGCACCACCCTGACTCAGACAGATATTAGGTGTCAGCCGTGGCTCAGTGGGCAGCACTCTCACCTCTGACACAGAAAGCCGTGGGTTCAAATCCCACTCCAGAGACTGGAGCACAAAAATCTAGGCTGACACTGTAGTGCAGTGCTGAGGGAGTGCTGCACTGTTGGAGGTGCCGTCTTTCAGATGAGTCATTAAAGCGAGGCCCCATCTGCTCTCTCAGGTGGGCGTAAAAGATCCCAGGACACTATTTCGAAGAAGTGCAAGGAAGTTATTCCCGGTGTCTTGGTCAATATTTATTGCTCAATTAACACACTCAACAAAAACCAGATTATCTGGCCATTATCACATTGCTGTTTGTGGGAGTTGGGTGTTGCATTTCCTACATTAAAACAATGACTACACTTCAGAAAGTACTTAATTGGCTGTAAAGTGCTTTGGGACGTCATGAGGTCTTAAACAGTGCTAAATAAATGCAAGTCATTCTTTATATCGCCCTTCCGTCATCGCTGGGTCAAATTTGTGGAACTCCATTCCTAACAGCACTGTAGGAGTATCTTCACCACACGGACTGCAGCAGTTCAAGAAGAAGGTTCACCACCACATTCTCAAGGGTCAACTAGGGAGGGGCAATAAATGCCTGTCTTGCCAGTAACGCCCACATCCCAAGAATGTGATTTAAAAAATGTTCTTTTATCATCTGTTAGTAATTATGCACAAAATCTCGGCCAATATTTCGAGTGCAGTACTGATGGAGCGCTGCATTGTCAGAGATGTTAAATCGGGGCCCGGTCTGCCCTCTCAGGTGGAGGTAAAAGATCCCGTGGTGCTTTACCTGCCCTGGGAGTGTTTGATGGGACAGTGTAGAGGGAGCTTTACTCTGTATCTAACCCATGCTGTACCTGCCCTGGGAGTGTTTGATGGGACAGTGTAGAGGGAGCTTTACTCTGTATCTAACCCGTGCTGTACCTGCCCTGGGAGTGTTTGATGGGACAGTGTAGAGGGAGCTTTACTCTGTATCTAACCCGTGCTGTACCTGCCCTGGGAGTGTTTGATGGGGCAGTGTAGAGGGAGCTTTACTCTGTATCTAACCCGTGCTGTACCTGCCCTGGGAGTGATTGATGGGACAGTGTAGAGGGAGCTTTACTCTGTATCTAACCCATGCTGTACCTGCCCTGGGAGTGTTTGATGGGACAGTGTAGAGGGAGCTTCACTCTGTATCTAAGCCGTGCTGTACCTGCCCTGGGAGTGTTTGATGGGACAGTGTAGAGGGAGCTTTACTCTGTATCTAACTCGTGCTGTACCTGCCCTGGGAGTGTTTGATGGGACAGTGTAGAGGGAGCTTTACTCTGTAAACGGTGGCATAGTGGTTAGCACTGTTGCCTCACAGCGCCAGGGACCCGGGTTCAAATCCGGCCTCGGGTGACTGTCTGTGTGGAGTTTGCACATTCTCCCCGTGTTTGCGTGGGTTTTCTCCAGGTGCTCCGGTTTCCTCCCACAGTCCAAAGATGTGCGGGTTAGGTTGATTGGCCATGATAAAAAAAAAAAAAATTGGCCCTTAGTGTTAGGGGAGATTAAATACGTGGGGTTACGGGGTTACTGGGATAGGGCTTGGGTGGGATGGCTGTCGGTGTAGGGACCGGGTGCTAGGGTTTGGATGATCAGCCATGATCTCGTTGAATGGCGGAGCAGGCTCGAAGGGCCGAATGGCCTACTCCTGCTCCTATCTTGTATGTTTCTATGTATCTAACCCGTGCTGTACCTGCCCTGGGAGTGTTTGATGGGACAGTGTAGAGGGAGCTTTACCCTGTATCTAACCCCGTGCTGTACCTGCCCTGGGAGTGTTTGATGGGACAGTGTAGAGGGAGCTTTACCCTGTATCTAACCCCGTGCTATACCTGCCCTGGGTGTCTTTGATGGGACAGTGTAGAGGGAGCTTTATTCTATATCTAACCTGTAATGTACCTTCCCTGGGTGTGTTTGATTGGACAGTGTAGAGGGAGCTTTACTCTATATCTAACCCGTGCTGTACCTGCCCTGGGAGTGTGTGAGCTGGGAAGTGTTTAATTTTCCACAGCTGCCATATCCAAAGCTAAAAAACCTATAAAAGCTGGAAATCCACAGCAGGATAGTCATAAAAAGACAGAATAATGCTCTGAATGAAGCTCATTACAGATACCAACAACCTGCTGTGCATTTCTAACACTTTCTGTCCCTATGTAACACTCAGTTGGCTTTTTAAACTACTGAGGGATTAAATTGAAATACTTGAAACACTAATTCATGCCCCATCGGGAGATGGAGCTCCGGATATAATCTTCTGCATTTGCCATAGACTCCCATACATTTTCAATCCTTAAATACTTAAATGTGATTCAAAAATGGCCGGTTACCATTTGGACATTCCGAAAATTGGAAGAAGGATATGTGCGTTAATAATGGTGCTCACACTTAAGTGCAGGACCTAATGACTGTTTGTCTTGTTCATGCTGAAACCTGTAATAAGTTAACAGTGAGTTATACAGACTGCTCTGAGCAGGGCCTGCCCTGGGACATCCATTATAGGCAAACCTTCAGAAACCTGACTGAGCCGACCGTCGCACAATCAGTCAAAGAACACATTGGCAAAGCAAGCTGTTCCTCATCAACGCCTTTCAAGGCTTCAGATTATGCGAGGTGGAATCTTTTCAATTTCTAACTGCCAGATATTCGGCGGGGGTAGTGGTGGGGGGGGGGGGGTGGCGGCAAGGTGGCGGTGGGGAGGGGGAGGTGTGGAGTAATTCTTTTTAAATATTTTAAATTCTAAGATCCCCAAAGTCCAGTCAGGCCAAAGCGCATGCATTCTGCCTGATTTCAATCCGAATTTGAGAACAGTGTACATAAGAACATAAGAAATCGGAGTCTGAGTGAGCCGTACTGACCCTCGAGCATGCTCTGCCATTCAATGAGTTCATGGCTGATCTTCTACCTCAACTCTCCCGGCCTATCCCCATATCCCTTGATTCCCTCAGTGTCTTAAAATCTATCTATCTCAGCCTTGAATATGCTTATCAACTGAGCAGCCAAAGCTCTCTGAGTGAAGAAATTTCTCCTCCTCTCAGTCCTAAATGGCTGAATCCTTACCCTGAGACTCTGCCTCCTAGTTCTAGACTCACCAGCCAGGGGAAACAACCTCTCAGCATCTACCCTGCCAAGCACTCGAAGAATTGTATGTTTCAATCAGGTCACTTCTCATTCTTCTAAACTAGAGTGAGCTCTATTGTATCTAACCTGTGCTGTACCTGCCCTGGGAGTGTTTGATGGGACAGTGTAGAGGGAGCTTTACTCTGTATCTAACCCATGCTGTACCTGCCCTGGGAGTGTTTGATGGGACAGTGTAGAGGGAGCTTTACTCTGTATCTAACCTGTGCTGTACCTGCCCTGGGAGTGTTTGATGGGACAGTGCAGAGGGAGCTTTACTTTGTATCTAACCCGTGGTGTACCTGCCCTGGGAGTGTTTGATGGGACAGTGTAGAGGGAGCTTTACTGTGTATCTAACCCGTGCTGTACGTGCCCTGGGAGTGTTTGATGGGACAGTGCAGAGGCAGCTTTACTTTGTATCTAACCCGTGGTGTACCTGCCCTGGGAGTGTTTGATGGGACAGTGCAGAGGGAGCTTTACTTTGTATCTAACCCGTGGTGTACCTGCCCTGGGAGTGTTTGATGGGACAGTGTAGAGGGAGCTTTACTCTGTAACTAACCCGTGCTGTACCTGCCCTGGGAGTATTTGATGGGACACTGTAGATGGAGCTTTACTCTGTATCTAACCCGTGCTGTACCTGCCCTGGGAGTGTTTGATGGGACAGTGTAGAGGGAGCTTTACTCTGTATCTAACCCGTGCTGTACCTGCCCTGGGAGTGTTTGATGGGACAGTGTAGAGGGAGCTTTACTCTGTATCTAACCCGTGCTGTACCTGCCCTGGGAGTGTTTGATGGGACAGTGCAGAGGGAGCTTTACTTTGTATCTAACCCGTGGTGTACCTGCCCTGGGAGTGTTTGATGGGACAGTGTAGAGGGAGCTTTACTGTGTATCTAACCCGTGCTGTACGTGCCCTGGGAGTGTTTGATGGGACAGTGCAGAGGCAGCTTTACTTTGTATCTAACCCGTGGTGTACCTGCCCTGGGAGTGTTTGATGGGACAGTGCAGAGGGAGCTTTACTTTGTATCTAACCCGTGGTGTACCTGCCCTGGGAGTGTTTGATGGGTCAGTGTAGAGGGAGCTTTACTCTGTATCTAACCCGTGCTGTACGTGCCCTGGGAGTGTTTGATGGGACAGTGCAGAGGCAGCTTTACTTTGTATCTAACCCGTGGTGTACCTGCCCTGGGAGTGTTTGATGGGACAGTGTAGAGGGAGCATTACTCTGTATCTAACCCGTGCTGTACCTGCCCTGGGAGTGTTTGATGGGACAGTGTAGAGGGAGCTTTACTCTGTATCTAACCCGTGCTGTACCTGCCCTGGGAGTGTTTGATGGGACAGTGTAGAGGGAGCTTTACTCTGTATCTAACCTGTGCTGTACCTGCCCTGGGAGTGTTTGATGGGACAGTGTAGAGGGAGCTTTACTCTGTATCTAACCCGTGCTGTACCTGCCCTGGGAGTGTTTGATGGGACAGTGTAGAGGGAGCTTTACTCTGTAACTAACTCGTGCTGTACCTGCCCTGGGAGTGTTTGATGGGACAGTGTAGAGGGAGCTTTACTCTGTATCTTACCCGTGCTGTACCTGCCCTGGGAGTGTTTGATGGGACAGTGTAGAGGGAGCTTTACTCTGTATCTAACCCGTGCTGTACCTGCCCTGGGGGTGTTTGATGGGACAGTGTAGAGGGAGCTTTACTCTGTATCTAACCCATGCTGTACCTGCCCTGGGAGTGTTTGACGGGACAGTGTAGAGGGAGCTTTACTCTGTATCTAACTCGTGCTGTACCTGCCCTGGGAGTGTTTGATGGGACAGTGTAGAGGAAGCTTTACTCTGTATCTAACTCGTGCTGTACCTGCCCTGGGAGTGTTTGATGGGACAGTGTAGAGGGAGCTTTACTCTGTATCTAACCCGTGCTGTACCTGCCCTGGGAGTGTTTGATGGGACAGTGTAGAGGGAGCTTTACTCTGTATCTAACCCGTGCTGTACCTGCCCTGGGAGTGTTTGATGGGACAGTGTAGAGGGAGCTTTACTCTGTATCTAACCCGTGCTGTACCTGCCCTGGGAGTGTTTGACGGGACAGTGTAGAGGGAGCTTTACTCTGTATCTAACTCGTGCTGTACCTGCCCTGGGAGTGTTTGATGGGACAGTGTAGAGGGAGCTTTACTCTGTATCTAACCCATGCTGTACCTGCCCTGGGAGTGTTTGATGGGACAGTGTAGAGGGAGCTTTACTCTGTATCTAACCTGTGCTGTACCTGCCCTGGGAGTGTTTGATGGGACAGTGTAGAGGGAGCTTTACTCTGTATCTAACCCGTGCTGTACCTGCCCTGGGAGTGTTTGATGGGACAGTGTCGAGGGAGCTTTACTCTGTATCTAACCCATGCTGTACCTGCCCTGGGAGTGTTTGATGGGACAGTGTCGAGGGAGCTTTACTCTGTATCTAACCCATGCTGTACCTGCCCTGGGAGTGTTTGATGGGACAGTGTAGAGGGAGCTTTACTCTGTATCTAACCCGTGCTGTACGTGCCCTGGGAGTGTTTGATGGGACAGTGCAGAGGGAGCTTTACTGTGTATCTAACCCGTGCTGTACCTGCCCTGGGAGTGTTTGATGGGACAGTGTAGAGGGAGCTTTACTCTGTATCTAACCCGTGCTGTACGTGCCCTGGGAGTGTTTGATGGGACAGTGCAGAGGGAGCTTTACTCTGTATCTAACCCGTGCTGTACCGGCCCTGGGAGTGTTTGATGGGACAGTGTAGAGGGAGCTTTACTCTGTATCTAACCCGTGCTGTACCTGCCCTGGGAGTGTTTGATGGGACAGTGTAGAGGGAGCTTTACTCTGTATCTAACCCGTGCTGTACCTGCCCTGGGAGTGTTTGATGGGACAGTGTAGAGGGAGCTTTACTCTGTATCTAACCTGTGCTGTACCTGCCCTGGGAGTGTTTGATGGGACAGTGTAGAGGGAGCTTTACTCTGTATCTAACCCGTGCTGTACCTGCCCTGGGAGTGTTTGATGTGACAGTGTAGAGGGAGATTTACTCTGTATCTAACCCGTGCTGTACCTGCCCTGGGAGTGTTTGATGGGACAGTGTAGAGGGAGCTTTACTCTGTATCTAACCCGTGCTGTACCTGCCCTGGGAGTGTTTGATGGGACAGTGCAGAGGGAGCTTTACTCTGTATCTAACCCGTGCTGTACCTGCCCTGGGAGTATTTGATTGGACAGTGACTGTGTGTGCACTGGAGTTGGAAATGTCCAATGCTAACACTAGAGGAAGTGTAAGGGGAGAAGAAGATCAAAATTCACTGTACGCATAATTCGACTTGCTAGTGCTATACCAGGTCCCCTGAAAAGTGGCTTGCTTCCAAGGAGGGAATATATATGTGGCACAATCAGACTTTAGCAACTGAAGCACTGGGGGAGGTCACGGGATGATTATAAATTGTAGTAATTATAACCAAGGTGATCATTGCAGATTATCCTGAAGCTGAATTGTGTCTTCCCTTGTGTCAACTCTGCCCCTGTCGGCTTTGGTGAAGTTCGCAATGCTAAAGTTGACAACTCATGAGGGCCCTTCGGCACATGCTTGGCACAGAGCACTTGACTGAATTATAGTCCTGAAGCAGCAAGCAATATCTCACAATCCCCAACAAGTACATAACTATCTCACTGGCATATCACTGGTGTGTCTAATATTACCTAACTCCCAATCACTCACATCCAAAAGGAATTCAGCGGGAAGAATATGTGGTATTGGATGATAAATAGCACTAGCCGTGGCTTCGGGTTGAAAGACTTGCATTTATATAGCGTCTGATGACCACCAGACTCCCCTAAAGCGCTTTACAGCCAATGAAGTACTTTTCTGAAGTGGAGTCACTGTTGTGATGTAGGAAACCCAGCAGTCAATTTGCACACAGCAAGCTCCCACAAACAGCAATGTGATAATGACCAGATAATCTGTTTTTGTGAGGGATAAATATTGGCCAGGACACAAGGGAGAACTCCTCTGCTCTTATTCGAAATAACACCACAGGATCTTTTACGCCCATCTGAAAGAGCTGACGGGGCCTCGGTTTAACATCTCGTCCGAAGGACAGCACCTCCGACAGCTTTAAACTAATTAGTGGGGGGGAGGTTTCAAGAGAGCGAAAAATAAAAATGTCAGCGGAGAAGGCAATAGAGCAAAGTAGCAGTGGGGAAATTAAAAACTAGAGTGTGTCAGGAAGGGACAGAATATATAAAGATAAAGGTAAAGTAGTAAAGGGGGTAAAAGCAGGAATAAATTGTCACAAAACATATTTGAAAGTTCTTTATCTGAATGCACGCAGCATTCTTAACAAAATAGACGAGTTGACGGTACAAATAACTACACCTGGGTATGATCTGGTGGCCATTACAGAAACATGGCTGCGAGGTGACCATGACTGGGAACTAAACATCCAGGGGTATTTGACTATTAGGAAAGATAGACAGGAAGGAAAGGGAGGTGGGGTGGCTATGTTAATAAAGGATGGAATCACTGCAATAGTGAGAAATTATATTGGGTCAAAGGATCAGGATAGTGAAACAGTTTGGGTGGAGATAAGGAATAATAAGGGGAAAAAGTCACTAGTGGGCGTAGTCTATAGGCCTCCTAACAGTTGCAACTCTATTGGTCGGAGTATAAATCAGGAAATAATTGGGGCTTGTAATAAGGGAACAGCTATAATCGTGGGAGATTTTAACTTTCATATTGACTGGACAAATCAAATTGGGCAGGGCAGCCTTGAGGAGAGTTCATAGAGTGCATTAGGGATGGGTTCCTTGAGCAGTATGTTACTGAACTAACCAGGGGGCAGGCAATCTTAGATCTGGTCCGTGTAATGAGACAGGATTAATAAAAAATGTCCTAGTAAAGGATTCCCTTGGTATGAGTGACCATAACATGGTTGAATTCCAAATTCAGTTGGAAGGTGAGAGAGTTGGATCTCAAACCAGCGTACTAAGCTTAAATAAAGGAGACTATGAAGGTATGAGGTCAGAGTTGACTAAAGTGGACTGGGAAAATAGATTAAGGTGTAAGACGGTACAGGAGCAGTGGTGTACATTCAAGGAGATATTTCACAACTTTCAAGAAAAATATATTCCACTGAGGAAAAAGGGGTGTAAAAGAAAAGACAGCCATCCGTGGCTAAGTAAAGTAATAAAGGATAGTATCCGACTGAAAACAAGGGCATATAAAGTAGCCAAATCTAGTGGGAGGATAGAAGATTGGGAAGCATTTAAAAGCCAGCAAAGAATAACTAAAAGATTAATTAAGAAAGGGAAGATAGATTATGAAAGTAAACTAGCAAAAAATATAAAAACAGATAGCAAGAGTTTCTACAGTTATATAAAAAGAAAAAGGGTGGCTAAAGTGAATGTTGGTCCCTTAGAGGACGAGACCGGGAAATTAGTAGTGGGAAACATGGAGATGGCAAATACGCTGAACAAATATTTTGTATCAGTCTTTACAGTAGAGGACACTAAAAATATCCCAACACTGGACAAACAGGGGGCTATGGGGGGGAGGAGCTAAACATGATTAAAATCACTAAGGAGATGGTACTCGGTAAGATAATGGGACTTAAGGCGGATAAATCCCCTGGACCTGATGGCTTACATCCTAGGGTCTTGAGAGAAATAGCGGTAGGGATTGCAGATGCATTGGTGGTAATTTTCCAAAACTCCCTGGATTCAGGAAAGGTCCAAGCAGATTGGAAAACTGCTAATGTAATGCCCTTATTTAAAAAGGGAGGTAGACGAAAGGCTGGAAACTATAGACCAGTTAGCCTAACATCTGTGGTTGGTAAAATGTTGGAGTCCATTATTAAGGAAGCAGTAACAGGACATTTGGATAAGCATAATTTAATCGGACAGAGTCAGCATGGTTTTATGAAGGGAAGTCATGTTTGACAAATTTACTCGAATTCTTTGAGGACGTAACAAACAGGGTGGATAAAGGGGAACCAGTGGATGTGGTGTATTTGGACTTCCAAAAGGCATTTGACAAGGTGCCACACAAAAGATTACTGCACAAGATAAAAAATCACGGGATTGGGGGTAATATACTGGCATGGGTGGAAGATTGGCTATCTAACAGAAAACAGAGAGTTGGGATAAATGGTTCATTCTCGGGTTGGCAATCAGTAACTAGTGGTGTTCTGCAAGGGTCAGTGCTGGGACCCCAACTCTTTACAATCTATATTAACGATTTGGAGGAGGGGACCAAGTGCAACGTATCCAAGTTTGCCGATGATACAAAGATGGGAGGGAAAGCAGTGAGTGAGGAGAACATAAATAACCTGCAAAAGGACATAGACAGGCTAAGTGAGTGGGCAGAAATTTGGCAGATGGAATATAATGTTGGAAAGTGTGAGGTTATGCACTTTGGCAGAAAAAATCAAAGAGCAAGTTATTATCTAAATGGAAAGAAACTGCAAAGTGCTACAGTACAAAGGGATCTGGGGGCCCTGGTGCATGAAACACAGAAGGTTAGTATGCAGGTACAGCAGGTGATCAGGAAGGCCAATGGAATCTTGGCTTTTATTGCAAGGGGGATGGAGTATAAAAGCAGGGAAGTCTTGCTTCAGTTATACAGGGTACTGGTGAGGCCACACCTGGAATACTGCGTACAGTTTTGGTTTCCATATTTAAGAAAAGATATACTTGCTCTCGAGGCAGTTCAGAGAAGGTTCACTCGGTTGATTCCGGAGATGAGGAAAGGTTGAGTAGGTTGGGCCTCTACTCATTGGAATTCAGAAGAATGAGAGGCGATCTTATCGAAACATATAAGATTGTGAGGGGGCTTGATCTGGTGGATGCGGTGAGGGTGTTTCCACTGATGGGTGAGACTAGAACTAGGGGGCATAATCTTAGAATAAGGGGCTGCCGTTTCAAAACTGAGATGAGGAGAAACTTCTTCACTCAGAGGGTAGTAAATCTATGGAATTTGCTACCTCAGAGAGCTGTGGAAGCTGCGACATTAAATAAATTTAAAACTGAGATAGACAGTTTCCTAGCTGATAAGGGAATTAAGGGTTATGGGGAGCGGGCAGGGAAGTGGACGTGAGTCTACTGTTTGGATCAGCCATGATCCTATTGAATGGCGGAGTAGGCCCGAGGAGCCATATGACTTACTCCTGCTTATTATGTGCTTATGACAGTGCAGCACTCCCTCAGTACTAGCAGAGTCAGTTTTAGATTTTTGTGCTCAAGTCGCTGGAGTGGGGATTTGAACCCACAACCTTCTGACTCAGAAGCGAGGGCGTTACCCACTGAGCCACAGCTGACACACAGAGCACATTACTGTAAAATAAAGAGATAGATAAGTGGCTTTTCTTACAATAGGTGGGGCTGGGGTTGTTAATTACACTGGGTGGGTAAGTTGCAGTTACTGAGTTGGGGACACAGGTTACAGTGATTATTTTGCACTGACCTCCACAAGTGCTGCTTTTCAACAAAACTGAATCCTTGCTCAGGTGGTGCGAGGAGAGAAACAAACACCAGGGACCTAAAACATGTTGAACTCTCCCTGAGGAATTGGCAGCGTCAGGAGTGCTGATCTCACCCCTGCATTTTTAAATTGTTCTGACGGTGAGGATTGCACACTGTGATGACACAGGCTTGTATCCCAGCACACCTTGATACCAATCTCTCGTGTAAAATGTCACCACAATGCAATATGGCACCGTTCAAAGAAGCACGGTGCTTTCGCCTCAGTGTCTTTGCTTCAGTTCCTTCCAACCCATCAGTAGCAGTTTGATAGGTCACTCGTCTCATTGCTGCTTATGTGCACAAACTGGCTGCCACATTCACCTGCCTAATAATGCCTGAAGCACATGGGACTTGAGCACATAATCCAGGCTGACACTCCAGTGCAGTACTGAAGGAGCGCTGCACTGTCGGAGGTGCCGTCTTTCGGATGAGACATTAAACCGAGGCCCCGTCTGCTCTCAGGTGGACGTAAAATATCTCGTGGCACTATTTCGAAGAATAGCAGGGGAGTTATCCCCGGTGTCCTGGGGCCAATATTTATTCCTCAATCAACATCATGAAAGCAAACCCAGATTATCTGGTCATTATCTGTTTGTGGGAGCTTGCTTTGCGCAAATTGGCTTCCGTGTTTCCTACATTACAACAGTAACTACACTTCAAAATTACTTAATTGGCTGTAAAGTGAGTTAGGGTGTCCTGTGGTCATGAAAGTCGCTATAGAAATGCAAGACTTTCTTTCTTTACCTTTGATAGATCCATGACAAATATCAGAGTGGACATCGCTTCCAACTTTTCTAACAAGACACTAGTGAGCGGACACAGCCACGATTTCCCTTCCCTCCTCATCCAAATTATAGTACTACAATACGTCACGACGTATCGGAGCTAGGCAGGTGAGAAAGGGAGGGGCTGTCACTGCTCCCAATCACTCTGATAATCCACCTACTGGAAGAGGTGCATAGGTGGCCGTTGGAAAGGGCCATGGCCGAACCGATCGCTGACACTCCCTGGCAAAGCTTACAAAGCTCGGGCGAGTTGTTAGAGGCCTGTGGAACCATAACGCAACGTGAATCAGCATTTTAATGTAGTCAAAACATCCCAAGGCCCTTCACAGGAGCTTTATTGGACAGAATTGGACCCAGAGCCGCATAAAGAGATATAAGGGCAGGTGACCAAAAGCGGCGCCAAACAAGGAGGTTTTTAAGGAGCGTCTTAAAGGACGAGAGAGAGGCGGAAAGGGTTAGGGAGGGAATTGCAGAGTTTAGGACCCAGGTGGCTGTAGGCACGGCCGGTGCTGAAAATCAGGGATGCACAAGAGGCCAGAATTGGAGGAGCGCAGATATCTCGGGGGGTTGTGGGGCTGGAGGAGGTTGCCGAGATAGGGAGGGGGGCGAGGCCATGGAGGGATTTGAACACAAGGATGAGAATTTTAAAATCGAGGCGTTGCCAGACAGGAGCCAATGTAAGTCAGCGAGCACAGGGGAGATGGGTGAACGGGACTTGGTGCGAGTTAGGGCCCGGGCAGCAGAGGTTTGAATGAGCTCAAGTTGAGGGAGGGTGGAAGATGGGAGGTCAGCCAGGAGTGCATTGGAATAGTCCAGCCTGGAGGTAACAAAGACATGGATGAGGGATTCAACAGCAGATGGGCTGAGGCAGGGGCGGAGACGGGTGATATTAGAGGTGGAAGTAGGCGGTCTTGGTGATAGCCTGGAAAGGGCAGCACGGTGGCATAGTGGTTAGCACTGTTGCCTCACAGCGCCAGGGACCCGGGTTCGAATCCGGCCTCAGGCGACTGTCTGTGTGGAGTTTGCACATTCTCCCTGTGTTTGTGTGGGTTTCCTCCAGGTGCTCTGGTTTTCTCCCACAGTCCAAAGATGTGTGAGTTAGGTTGATTGGCTATGATAAATTGACCCTTAGTGTTAGGGGGATTAAATACATGGGGTTACAGGGATAGGGTGGGATATGTGTTGGTGTAGGGGTTACGGGGATTGGGTGGGATATGTGTCAGTGCAGGCTCGATGGGCCGAAATGGCCTCTATCTGCACTGTGGGGTTTCTGTGATATGTGGTCGGAAGCTCATCTCAGGGTCAAATAGAACACCAAGGTTGTGAATGGTCTGTTTCGGCCTCAGACAGTGGCCAGGGAGGGGAATGGAGTCGGTGGCTAGGGAACAGAGTTTTTTGGTGGGGATCGAAGACAAATGGCTTCGCTCTTCCCAATATTTAATTGGAGGCAATTTCCGTTCATCCAACACTGGATGTCAGACAAGCAGCGTGACAAATCAGAGACACGTGCAAGGGTCTAGAAAGGAGGTGGCGACATTTTAAACACTGGGATGTTGGAGGACGAATTAAGGAGGAAACAAATGGAAGAAAAAGAAAGTGCACGATCCAGCTACCAAGAATATCAGAGTGGCTGAAGAGAGACAGGAGGCTGGGCTGACCATGCATTATTTAATTGAAGTGTGCTGTTGCCCTCAGCAGAACAGTAATCCTCTCTGTTCTTTCTATGCATTATTCAGCCTAATGGTGACCCTGATGTTGAAAAAGCTCCTTATCGCTTAAAAGTTTTATTGAGTTATAAAAAAACACCAAGCATGGTTGAGAAAGCAATCTCCCGTTCCACCTGATGTGAAGTGGCTGGATGCTGGGTCCTTTTTGTTTTTGGCAGGGGTGGGGAGGGGTGGTGCGGTCCGGATGATGACATTCTGGAACCAGGGGAAGGGAAGGGGTACGACGACTGGATTAACATTGGGAGTCGGGCTTTTCAGGGCGAATGTTACATTTCCCGAGGAAAGCACGATCAGCTGAATCCCTCGGGAACGTGTAAGTAGGAATGTGACGCCAACCACAAGATTATGCAAATTTCGACCGACACATCAGCAGGGGGGTAAAAAACAAATTGCAGAGGTGCTGGGGTCAGCGTAGCACGCAGCAGGAGTGACTTGTATAACAGTACACTGAAACTGTCTCTGTTGGTGTCTGTCACAGTTTACTTCACATCAATGCATGTGTGATCCAAGGATGATATTGATATATAAGCACAGGACTGACACTATATCATTCACTTCCATTGTACAGAATCCCAGGCTAAACTCGTTCCCATTCATTCGCATTATATAGAACCCCAACACACCAAACCTCTTCAGATGTGTTGAATCCCAACAGACCAAAACCCTTCACTCATTCCCACTGTATAGAATCCAAATGGACCAAACCCCATTTCCCATTGTAGAATCCCAATGGGCCAAACCCCGTCGCATTGTATAGAATCCCAATGGACCAAACCCCTTCCCATTCACTCCATTGTATAGAATCCCAATGGACCAAACCCCTTCCCATTCACTCCATTGTATAGAATCCCAATGGATCAAACCCCTTCCAACTGTATAGAATCCTAATGGACCAAACCCTTTCCCATTGTATGGAATCCCAATGGACCAGATCCCTTCCCATTGTATAGAATCCTAATGGACCAAACCCCTTCCCATTGTATAGAATCCCAATGGACCAGAGCCCTTCCCATTGTATAGAATCCCAATGGACCAGACCTCTTCCCATTGTGTAGAATCCCAATGGACCAGAACCCTTCCCATTGTATGGAATCCCAATGGACCAGAGCCCTTCCCATTGTATAGAATCCCAATGGACCAAACCCCTTCCCATTGTATAGAATCCCAATGGACCAAACCCCTTCCCATTCACTCCATTGTATAGAATCCCAATGGACCAAACCCCTTCCCATTCACTCCATTGTATAGAATCCCAATGGATCAAACCCCTTCCAATTGTATAGAATCCTAATGGACCAAACCCCTTCCCATTGTATGGAATCCCAATGGACCAGACCCCTTCCCATTCACTCCCATTGTATAGAATCCCAATGGACCAAACCCCTTCCCATTGTATAGAATCCTAATGGACCAAACCCCTTCCCATTGTATAGAATCCCAATGGACCAGAGCCCTTCCCATTGTACAGAATCCCAATGGACCAGACCTCTTCCCATTGTATAGAATCCCAATGGACCAGAGCCCTTCCCATTGTATAGAAGCCCAATGGACCAGAGCCCTTCCCATTGTATAGAATCCCAATGGACCAAACCCCTTCCCATTGTATGGAATCCCAATGGACCAGATCCCTTCCCATTCACTCCCATTGTATAGAATCCCAATGGAGCAAACCCCTTCCCATTGTATAGAATCCTAATGGACCAAACCTCTTCCCATTGTATAGAATCCCAATGGACCAAAAACACTTTTCAGTTGACTCCTCTTACAGGTAACAGAGGGAGGAGATCTTCATTTCAACAGCCAGATTTGGACCAAGGTCCCATTGAAACGCTGAGGCATCAGTGACTAAGTTGACATCAGGGAAAAATAGAAATAAGTCAAAGCTAAAAGCACTATATCTGAATCCGTGAATTAATAGCACAGATAGAAATTAATAGGTTTGACCTGATAGCCATTACAGAGACGTGGTTGCAAAGTGACCAAGGTTGGGAACTAAATATTCCAGGATACTTAACTTTTAGGATAGGCAAAATGGAAAAGAAGGAGGGGTCGCCCTGATAATAAAGGATGGGATAAAGACAGTAGAGAGAAAGGATCTTAGCTCTGAAAATCAAGAATTAGAATCAGTTTGGGTGGAGCTAAGAAACAGCAATGGGCAGAAAACATTGCCTGGATTTGTTTATAGGTCCCCAAACAGTAGTTGTAATTTAGGGCAGAGTATTAATCAGGAAATTAGAGGCGCATGTAACAAGAGTAATACAGTAATCATGGGGGACTTTAATCTACATATAGACTGGGCAAACCAAATTTGCAGTAATAATGTGGAGGACAAATTCATGGAATGTATGCAAGATAGTTTTCTAGATCAGTATATTGAGGAACCATCTAGGGAACAGGCTATTTTAGATCTAGTATTGTGCAACGAGAAAGGGTTAATTAATAACCATGTAGTAAAGGAGCTTTTAGGGAAGAGTGACCAGAATACGATAGAATTTTATATTGAGTTTCAAAGTGATTTAGATAAATCCGAAACTAGGGTCTTAAATCTAAACAAAGAAAACTACGTAGGTATGAGGGGTGAGTTGGCTAGTACGATAGCAAAATACTGCAGATGTTGGAAATCCGAAATAACAACAGAAAATGCTGGAAAAACTCAGCAGGTCAGGCAACATCCGTGGAGAGAAATTTGAGTTGACGTTTCGGGTTTGACCCTTCTTCAAAACTGGAGAGAAAAGGAACTAGATCGAAGGCAGGGCTGCGATCGGACAAAAGAATAAAAGAACCAAAAGAAGTAAAAGAGATTAGAAGCTAGACGAGATGGTAATAGGCTGGGATTAGGTGTAAAGTGTACTGGCAGGGTAGATTGGGAAACTACATTAAAAGGTATGACGGTAGACAAGCAATGGCTAACATTAAAAAAATTAATACATAATTTACAACAAATATACATTCCTTTAAGGCACAAAAACCCCACAAAAAAAGTGGTCCAACCGTGGCTAACAAGAGAAGTTAAAGATAGTATTAGATCAAAGGAAGAGGCTTATAATGTTGACAAAAAGAGTAGTAAGCCTGAGGATTTGGAGGATTTTAGAATTCAGCAAAGGCGGACCAAGAAATTGATAAAGAAAGGGAAAATAGAACATGAAAGTAAACTAGCGAGAGACTGCAAAGCTTGTAAAAAGGAAAAGATTAGTGAAAGTAAATGTGGGTCCCTTACAAGCTGAGACAGGAGAAATTATAATGGGGAATAAGGAAATGGCAGAAAAATGAAAGAAATACTTTGGGGGAAAATTGGGTTGCTTTGCGCCTCCAGTCAGCGCCCTGAGGGGCACACTAGCGCCCAGGCACGGCGTCGCTAATGCCTCCATTGAAATTCAGCGGGAGGTTAGTGGTGGCGGTAGCTGGGAGCGCCCCGCGGCGCTGCGCCTCCAGCGATGAGATCATTGCTGTGCACAGCGCCCCACTCGTGCCCCAGCCACAAACTTTGCTTGCGCCCGCTGACCGAACGCCGGACGCCATGTCCAACAGGGTCAGGGTGCTGTGTTTGCGGCCGCAGCGGCGCAAATTAAAGGGCAGGTGCTGGGCGGCCATTTTTTTTGGGCCGCCTGCCAGCACCTGCCCTCTTTCGGCTCCTCCTGCGGGGGGCACCAGCCGCGATCGCTCAGCCCCCACTCCTTTTGAGTGCCAGGCTCTTTTACCGGTACCCCACTCCCCGGTGGTCCAGCAGAGCCCAGGTGCGCGCTGTGCTAAGCCTCTCCCCTTTAATCAGGGAAGGGAGGCCTGTAATACCACGGCACTATGTGCCGACACATGTGGCACTGCTGCATGTAGCGCTGTGATATTCAATGGGAGCATCCCAAGAGGGAGGGGGGTCGCTTCCAGTAGAGCCTCGCCTCCTGCTTGGGGCGCGACCAGTCAATTTCGTGCGCGGGGGCGCTAACTTTTTCGGAGCGCAGAGATCTCGGAGGATTGTGGGGCTGGAGGAGATGACAGAGATAGGTAGGGGCGAAGCCATGGAGGGATTTGAAAACAAGCTTGAGAACAATCAAGAGTTGCTCATTGAGAGTTGGCATGATTCAGACAAGTTTGTGCAGAGGCTATTTCACCATTCTTAACACCTTGTACTGCTGAGGTCCAACCAAGACTTGAATTCTGCTCTCACTGAGAGGGTATAACTACTAGGAAAGATTGAACAGGCTGGGACACTTTTCTCTAGAAAAGAGAAGACTGAGAGGTGACCTGATAGAGGTCTTTAAAATGATGAAAGTGTTCGATAGGGTAGATGTAGAGAAGATGCTTCTACTTGTGGGGGAGACCAGAACTAGAGGCCATAAATGAGTCACTTAAAAATCCAATAAGGAATTCAGCAGAAACTTCTTTACCTAGAGAGTGGTGAGAATGTGGAAATCACGACCACAGGGAGTAGTTGAGGTGAATAAGAACATGAAGTGAAAGGAATAGAAGGATATGCTGATAGGGTGAGATGAAGAGGGGTGGGAGGAGGCTCGTGTGGAGCATAAACACCGGCACGGACCAGTTGGGCCGAATGGCCTGTTTCTGGGCTGTAACTACTTTGAAATTCAATGCAACATATGGCGAGCCTCCCCTAACATTCCTCTCTCTCTCTCTCTCTCTCTCTCAGTCTCGCTCTCTCTCTCTCGGTCTCTCCCTCTCAGTCTCTCCCTCTTGGTCTCTCTCTGCTGGATAGATTGTAACAAAAAGCACATTGTCTGGTAGAGGATCCCTCTTTCACCTCTAGCTTCAACATTTCCATCCGTAGAAATCATCCTTGTCTTCATTTTAACAGTACTACAATAGTCAATGTTCCTCTGGACTTTCCTCCTTAGATCATCAAGCTCCATCCCCTCTCAGCATCCTCACCGTTTTGAATTCAAGAATGATTGCACCATCGCCAACTCAGGACCTCAAGCCTATGAATCGTCATACCTCCTTCAGTCTTCCCTGCATCTACAATCTACAGGCTTCGGAAACTCAGAGGTGGTGCCAACTGACCTACTATTTCTTGATTTACCTCAGTGTCTTTCATGCTATTTTTAACTTTGTTGGTATCCTGCATTGTGGTCCTTCACCTGAGTTCCTAAATAATAAAAATGATGTACATAGGAACTGAAGTAGACCATTCAGCACCTTGACTCTGTTCCGCCATCCAGTTAGATCATGACTGATCTTTACCTCAACTCCATTTACCCACCTGGCTTCCGTATCCCTTGATACCCTTGGCTAACAAAAATCTATCGATCTCATTCTTGAAAATTTCAATTAACCCCCAGCCTCAACAGCCTTTTTGAGAGAGAGAGAGTCCCAGATTTCCACTACCCTTTGTGTGAAAAATTGCTTCCTGATTTCAGTCCTAAATGGCCGAGCGCTACTTTTAAGGTTATGCCCCCAGCAAAAGAAATAGTTTCTCTGTATGTACCCTATCGAATCTCTCTCTCATTTTAAATAGTTTGAGTAGTTCAGCCCTCAGCATTCTATGCTCATGGGAATACGTTTTAAGCCCCTGGAGAATCTGCACTGTCCCCCTTACAATGCCACTAGATCCTTCCCGAGCAGCGGTACCCAAAACTGAATATTATATTGAGTGTACAGCCCAGAAACAGGCCATTTGGCCCGACTGCTCCGTGCCAGTGTTTATGCTCCACACGAGCCTCCTCCCATCCCCTCTTCATCTCACCCTGTCAGCATATCCTTCTATTCCTTTCTCCCTCATATGTTTATCCAGCTTCCCTTTAAATGTATCTGTGCTATTCGCCTCAACCACTCCCTACGGTAGCGAGTTCCACATTCTCCCCACTCTCTGGGTAAAGAAGTTTCTCCTGAATTCCCTATTGGATTTATCAGTGACTATCTCATATTGATGGCCTCCCTAGTTTTGGTCGGCCCCACAAGTGGACACATTTTCTCTACGTCTACCCTACTGAATCTTTTCGTCATCATAAAGTCCTCAATCAGGTCACCGCCCCCACCACCACCCCCCCCCCCAACCGCCCCCATCATATTATGGAAAATTCACTCTTTATATCCAGGAGGTTTTGGTCTTTCCCTGTGTGAGCAGATGGGAAAACCGCTCCACCTTTCTGTACGATTCTATTTGAATGAAAATCACCAATTTGGCGGGCGATGAGAAGCTCTGTCGGCGCGCGCCCGCTCTCTGTCCGATCGGCTTGCTCTGTACTGGAGGACAGAACAGCGTCCCGAATATATCAAAGGGAGGAGAAGAGGCACAGATACAGCATGAGCGACAAGCAGCAACCGGCCAAGTGTTGATCCGCTGTTGTGAAAAATCATTTAAAGCGAAGGAATGCTTGAAAGCCACCATCTAAAGTGCTCGTTGATGTAAAAAGACTACTGAGTGTTTGGTTTGAGTCTAAAGCAAGGCTCAGTAGTCTTTTTACATCAATTTAATCAACTGTTTCTAAACCATGAGATTCTAGTTACATCACTAGTTCCTGGTTACAGAAACATCCCGAGCAAGCTGGGCCCACGCCCGAGTATTTATACTCCTTGGACGGCGCCACCAGCTGGCCGTCCAGTGTTACTTCATGAGTCATGATAAGATTCATGACACTCGTAATCCTGCCCCAGGGTGCAACTTCATCCAACCGGAAACTAGGATCACTGTGTTGACAATGACTGGCGTTGTTTCGTACGAGAGGGGTACAAGCATAATATTAATGGCCTACAAGCAAGGATGCATTCCCCCATTAAAAGGGGGACAGCATATTCAAATCCCATGGTATTTCACTGGAATTCCAGGATCTCCCGCCTTCCATCCTATCACAGACCTTCCCCTTTGTTCTTTCCTCCCCTCCTCCCTGCCCCTGCTTAAAAATCTCTCTTCTCCAGAACCTTTTCCACTTCTGACAAAGGGTCCTCAACCTGAAATGCTAACTCTGTTTCTCGCTCCTCGATGTTGCCTGACCTGCTGAGTGTTTCCAGCATTTTCTGTTGTCATTTCCCTTTTAAAGGGGTGTTTTGGGATCATTCCATGCTGGCAATTTGTTCAAATTAACATCAAATTAGCTTTTTTTCCTATCATTTCTTATTTATATAAATAGAAACTGAAAGTTAGGATTCATTTTTTAAAATAATTATGATCTTCAGGAGTTCAGGTGAATTAGATCCATTTTATCTCATTCTTCCACCATACAAACTCTATCATCCTCCTGTGATAACCATCCCATTGATCTGAACAAGCATGTAAGACCTCAGGTTAGGACCTCGTGGGATCCCTCCACCACCAGCAATGCACAAGTCAGGAGTCTGATGGAATACTCTCCACTTGCCTGGATGAGTGCAGCTCCAACAACACTCGAGAAGCTCGACACCATCCAGGACAAAGCAGCCCGTTTGATTGGTACCCCATCCACCACCTTAAACATTCACTCCCTCCACCACCGGCGCACCGTGGTTGCAGTGTGTACCATCAACAAGATGCACTGCAGCAACTCGCCAAGGCTTCTTCGGCAGCACCTCCCAAACCCGTGACCTCTACCACCTAGAAGGACAAGGGCAGCAGGAAACAGTTCAACACATGGCCGTATTTGTCCGTAACACCCATCAATAGAAGCGCTGTACTTTGAAAGGCAGCGAAGAGTGTTTGGGGGGTGGGTGGGTGGAGGGCGGGGGCAGAGAGGGGCAATGTGTGGGGAGGGAAAAGGTTCAAAGCAAGTTTGCCCGAGGTAATTAATTTCTTTCCTCCCACGAGCCAATCATTAAAGCTAACAAGGAGCCAGTTATTCATTAAAAAAAATGTCAACAAATTTGTAGATAGCCTGGATTCTGAAGCATCAAATGCATCTACATCAGTGTTTTAGTGATCTTTAAATATTGATGAGCTCATGAGATTTTTAATGTGGTTATCAGTTTTTATATTGCAGCGTTGTAAAATATGTATTACCCAGTGCTCTGGCGCTTAACTATGCAACTGATTTGATGAAAACATTCCCTTTCTTCTCTGCGATGAGTTTCTATTTAAGGAATTGGTCTATTAGATTATTGGAATATCTTGGGCCATGTTTTGTTACAGGCACTGATTGGCTCCTTGCCTGAGAATAACTAAAAATGATCTTGATTGTCCTGTCGTGGAGATTAAGAGATTGGCATTGGCATCCCGTTAGCAGAGCCAGTAAAACCTATTCACAGGAGTTCCTCAGGGCAGTGTCCTAGGCCGAACCATCCTTAGCTGCTTCATCAATGACCTTCCCTCCATCATAAGGTCAGAAGTGAGGATGTTTGCTGATGACTGCACAGTGTTCAGTGTCATTCGCAACTCTTCAGATAATGAAGCAGTCCATGCTCGCATGCAGCAAGACCTGGACGACGTTCAGGCTTGGGCTGATAAGTGGCAGGTAACATTCACGTCACACAAGTGCCAGGCAATGATTATCTCCAACAAGCGAGAGTCTAGCCACCACCCCTTGACATTCAACGGCATTACTATTAGATCCATGGTTCAGTGGATAAATAATTACACGGATGCTGTACATAAACAAATACTGGAGGAGGGTAATCTCTAGACTGGGGTACAGAGGCATGCGCACAGCTTATATACCGGTGTGGTCACTGCCGGTACTACAGTATACAGGAGCTGTAAAAAGTAGTTCTGACTTAAAGCACATACACTACAATTCCTCCCTTTTTAGATTAATAATACCCCATTAATATTCAATAACAATTACATTTTTACATGTACATTCAATAACAAAAGTCCATTTATAGATTCAGTCTTTGGGGCGGCTTCCTGACCCTTTCGGGATAGCGCCTTTCTGGAGGTTCTTGTTCTTGGTGCAGAGGCGATTCTGACCCCCTTTCATTGGGTAGTTCATCGGGTTCCACTGCTACTGGGTCTGAAGTAGATGCTACCGGTATGTCGGGTTCATCCCCCGGTACTCGAGACATGGGGTTGACGCATTCCTGTGATGCTAAGATCTGATCGACGTGGCGTCTCCCAATATTCTCCCCGACATCCACTGTGTACATTAATGGCCCCTGCCTTGTACATATCGTTCCGGGTTGCCACTTCTCTGTTCGATAGTCCCGGGCCAAGACTGGTTGCCCTACATTGAAGCTCCTTGTCGGCTTCTCGTTGATGTGCTGGAATTGTTTTTCCTCAACATTTCTTCGCACATTTGGTCTGAGCAAGTCCAGACCAGATCTCAACCTTCGGTTAAAGAACATCATGGCCGGGGTCTGGTTGGTAACTGCATGTGTCGCGTTTCGGTAGGCTAATAAGAAATTGTCCTATGCTGTAGTGGAATTTTCTCATCGCACATGGCCTTTATCGCCTTCTTAAAGGTTTGCACGAACCTCTCAGCCAATCCATTGGTGGCTGGATGATACGGGGCGGATGTGTAATGCCTTACCCCATTCCTTTTCATGAATTTTTGGAACTCGTCGGACACAAACTGTGGTCCATTATCAGAGCAGATCTGCTCTGGCAAACCGTTTCTGGCAAATATGGTCCGTAGGACTGCAATCGTTTTCTCTGTAGTGGTTGAAGACATCTTTATCACCTCAGGCCACTTTGAATGAGCATCCACTGCTATTAAGAACATTGAGTCCATGAATGGACCAGCGAAATCAATGTGCACCCGTTGCCATGGAGAGGAGGGCCACTCCCATGGGTGTAGAGGGGCATGTGGTGGTGCATTTTGGACCTTCTGGCATCCTAAGCAGCTCTTAGTTAGGTCTTCGATTTGTTGATCGATTCCCGGCCACCACACATAAGCGCTAGCTAGGCTTTTCATTTTCACTCCCCCCAGATGACCTTCATGTAGCTCATTTAGCACTCTCTCCCTTAACTTGGGTGGAATCACCACTCTGGATCCACACATCACTGTCCCCTGGCATACTGACAGCTGTTCTCTTCTGGATGAGAATGCTGGCAACAGTGAGTCGCCATGTGTTGGCCATCCCCTCACCGTCAATTCATATACCCATGACAGCGTCGGATCATTGCGGGTCTCCTTCTCTACATCCGCGTTTGTTACTGGCAATCGTTCAATTATTGTCGAATAAAATATCTCGATAGGGTCCACTGCTGGTGCTTCCTCCACAGTAGGCAGTGGCAGGCGCGATAGCCCATCAGCATTCCCATGCTGTCTCGTGCCTTTATATTCTATTTCATATTGATTCGCCCCTAGAAACAGGGACCATCTTTGTAACCACTGTGCAGTTATTACTGGCACGCCCTTCTTAGGATTAAAGATGGAGACAAGTGGTTGGTGGTCAGTCAGCAAGGTGAACTTCTGTCCATGCAGATAGTGGTTGAATTTTTTTACTCCCCATACTAGGCTGAGGGCCTCCCTGTCAATCTGGGCGTAGTTGCGCTCGGCTGAGGTTAGTGACCGAGACGCAAAGGCTACTGGCCTCTCCAACCCGTCTGGGAATTTGTGCGACAGCACCGCTCCAATGTCGTAGGGTGATGCATCACATGCCAAACGAATCGGTAGTGCTGGGTTGAAATGGGCCAACACCTCTTTTGATGTGATCAATTCTTTACACTTCTGGAAAGCCGAGGCTACTCCAAACACCAGCTGGTTGTATTGATAGAGACCTTTATGGGTGCTGATCGTAAGGTAATGTTTTGAAGCTTCTTCTACTTCCATTTGCAAGTACGCCTGGGCTAGATCAATTTTGGTGAAGCGTTTACCACCAGATAGCAAGGCGAAAATATCCTCAATTCGTGGAAGCAGATATTGCACCGTGTGAAGGACTGGGTTCACTGTCACCTTAAAATCCCCACAGATGCGGACCTTCTTTGGTTCCCCAGGCGTATTACTCAACGACCTCTTCATTACAGGAACGATGGGTGTAGCCCACTCGCTCCAGTCCACTTTGGACAGTACTCCTGAACGTTCCAGCCCTTCCAGCTCTGCTTCAACCGCTGGTCTGATCGCATAAGGCACTGGTCTGGCCTTCAGAAACTTTGGGCTTGCATTATCCTCTATTTTAATTGTTGCTGTTATTCCTTTTAGTGTTCCTAGTCCCTCCTGGAACACTTCTTTTGCGTCAGTTAGCATTTTTGACAGTCGTCTAGGTGTGACGTCATCATCCTTTTTGGCCTCCACCTTCAGTGCCTGTATGGAATGCCAATCTAAATGTATCTTCCGGATCCATTCATGTCCTAGCAGTGGTGGTCCTCCATTTGGCAATACATATATATCCATTTTAGGTATTTCCTGACCTTTATATGTCACTTTCACCCTTATTTTTCCTTTGGGGTAGACTTTTTGCCCCGTATACGTCTTCAAGACAATCTCTGTAGCTTTCAAGGGTATATGTGAAAATAGCCGCTTGTAGTCTCTTTGATTTATGACTGTTAGAGCTGACCCAGTGTCCAATTCCATTTCCACTTGGACTCCGTCTATCTTGAGTGTAACCCAGATAGTCTGGTGATCCTCCATTTCGGTTACATTATGTAGTTTCAGACAACCCAGCTCCTTGCTTCCGGAGTCTGTGTCACTTTTCTGTTCGTCTGAACCACTGTCCATCACCTGGTGTACCTTTTTGTACTTCTCCTGTGGAGATTTCTTACTGTTGGTTTTCTTCCCAGACCTGCAGACTCTTGCTATGCGTCCTACTTTCCCACACTGTCTGCACACTTGGTCCTTGAACCAACAATCTTTCTGGTCATGTGTTGTTCTGCCGCAGTGATAGCACTTCCCTGTTCCATAGGTCATTTCGTTGGTGCCATATTCTTGCGGTCTCCGTTGTATCTCTGCAGCACCCCTTGCGGCTGCTTCGTGTGATACTGCCATACTGAAAGCTTTGTCCAGCGTAAGGTCCTTTTCTGATAAAAGCCCTTTCTGGGTTCCTTCACTTTGTAGCACACACACAAACTTGTCCCTTAACGTGTCTGCTAGTCCCGCTCCAAACTGGCAGTATTTCGATAGCTTGCGCAGTTCCGTTAGGTACTCAGCATTGCTTTCATCTTTGTGTTGGTTCCTTTTATGGAACTTAAATCGTTCTGCTATCAGCAGCGGTGTGTGGTTTAAGTGGTCCTGTAGGATTTCTACTATGCTTTCAAAATTCTTGTTTGCCGGCTTCTCTGGGGTTATTAGATTTCGCAGTAACCCATAAGTTTTTGCACCCATGGAATTTAACAGAACCAGTGCTTTATTAGCATCTGGCACTTCATTCGCCCTGCAGTACACCTCAATACGTTCCACATATGTCGCCCAATCTTCAACTTCACTGTCAAACGTAGAGATACTGCCACTCTTCGGCATCCTTGGTTGTGCGTTAACTATCACCAATGGCGCCTCCCGTGCTTCCCCTTCTTCTCCGCTGGCACAAAATGGCGTCTCCCACGCTTTCCTTCCTTCCCGCGCTCGCCCGTCTTCTCCACTGCGGCTTCGCAAAATGGCGTCTCCCGCGCTCTTCCTTCTTCTCCGCGGCTCAATGGCGCCTCCCGCGCTCTCCCTGCTTCTCCGTGGCTCAATGGCGCCTCCCGCACTCTCCCTGCTTCTCCGCGGCTCAATGGCGTCTCCCCTTGCTTCGCCCCGCGGACCCTGATCAGCCCGTGATCCCTGGCTGTGCTCTGCGTGTTCTTCTCCTGATATTGTCGACGCCGCTCAGTCTAGAACCCGGCTGTTTCTTACCCTCTCTGTCTCCGGTTTGCAGTATTTTTCCTCGACGCCGCTCGGTGATCAACCCCCGGCTGCGCCCTGCTCTCTTCACCCTCTTTCTTACCCCGTCGACGCTGCTCGGCTCTCTCTCTCTGCCGTCGGTCGGCTCCAGCCGCCGCTGCTCGGGAAGGGTCTGCTCTGGACCTGTCGTCGGTCTCTTACTGCTCGTTGTGGCTGGGGAACCAAGCCCGGCTCTCCACAGCCTCCCCAGTGAAGTTGGGTCTCTGCCTGACTGCTGGGCGGTTGCTCGCGGTTGACGCCCGTGTTCCTGGACTCGACTATTTTTTTTTTTTTTTGTTTGTTTTATGTTGCAGGTAGATTCGCATCGACACTCGTCGCCACTGTTAGATCCGTGGTTCAGTGGATAAATAATTACACGGATGCTGTACATAAACAAATAACAGGTCTTTACTGGAGGAGGGTAATCTCTAGACTGGGGTACAGAGGCATGCGCACAGCTTATATACCGGTGTGGTCACTGCCGGTACTACAGTATACAGGAGCTGTAAAAAGTAGTTCTGACTTAAAGCACATACACTACAATTACCATCGCCAAATCCCCCACCATCAACATCCTGGGGGTCACCATTGACCAGAAACTTAACTGGACCAGCCACATAAATACTGTGGCAACAAGAGCAGGTCAGAGGCTGGGTATTCTGCGGCGAGTGTGGAGTGTGATGGAATACTCTCCACTTGCCTGGATGAGTGCAGCTGCAACAACACTCAAGAAGCTCGACACCATCCAGGACAAAGCAGCCGCTCGATTGACACCCCATCCACGACCTTAAACGTTCACTCCCTCCACCACCGGCGTACAGTGGCTGCAGTGTGTACCATCTACAAGATGCACTGCAGCAACTCGCCAAGGCTTCTTCGGCAGCACCTCCCAAACCCGTGACCTCCACCGCCTAGAAGGACAAGGGCAGCAGGCGCATGGGAACACCATCACCTCCAAGTTCCCCTCCAGGTCACACACCATCCTAACTTGGAAGTGTATCATATAGTGCCTTCATCGTCGCCAGCTCACCACCACCTTCTCAAGGGCAGCTAGGGATGGGCAATAAATGCTGGCCTTGCCAGCGACGCCCACATCCCATGAACGAATAAAAAAAACATCACTTTCCAAGCATAGGGTGAAAGTGTTGATGAAGGGAGAAGAACAGGGTTGGCCGTGCCTTCAGCTGCATGGGCCCAAAGCTCTGGAATTCCCTCCCTAAACCTCTCAACCTCTCTCTCCTCTTTAACACGCTCCTTAAAACCTACGGCTTTGACCAAGCTTTTGGTCACCTGTGCTAATATCTTCAAATGTCAGAATGGTTTGTTTGATAACGCTTCTGTGAAGCGCCTTGGAACATGTTACTATGTTAAAGGCGCTATATAAATGCAAGTTGTTATTGAAAGAGGGCAAAGACAAAAAAGGTAGATGGAGGGAGCGAGAGACACAAGGGGGGAGAAACAGCGGAGAAACAAGGAAGAGCGGAGAGAGAGGAGGGATAGAAGGGTGCAGGATGAAGAATAAGAGGTAGCTAGGGGAAGAATGGATCAAAAGAGAGATACTGGGAAGAGGAAGTAGGATTGGGAGAAAGGTATTGAGGTGGAAAAATAGGGGGGAAAGAGATGGAGACAAGCAAGATGAGTAGGGGGGGAAAGAAATGGGGAGAGTGAGGAAGATTGAACAAAAAGAGGAATCCAGGGAAGAAGATGAAGAATAGCAAAGAGATATAGGGAAAGAAGAATCATAGGAGAACGTTAGAGACAGATAGGAGGATGGTGAAATGAAGGCGGCAGCTGGAGAGTGTGAGACAGGGAACGATAACAATTGTGAAAAATAGAATATAGCAAAACAAGTTTAAAAGCATTAGTTGACCTGTGAGTTTTAAAATGTTTTATTTATTCTCGGGATCTGGGTGTTGCTGGCAAGGCCAGCATTTATTGCCCGTCCCCTAGTTGCCCTTGAGAAGGTGGTGGTGAGCCACCTTCTTGAATCGCTGCAGTCCGTGTGGTGAAGGTGCTCCCACAGTGCTGTTAGGGAGGGAGTTCCAGGATTTTGACCCAACGACGATGAAGGAACGGCCGATATATTTGCAAGTCAGGATGGTGTGTGACTTGGAGGGGAACTTGGAGGTGGTGGTGTTCCCATGCGCCTGCTGCCCTTGTCCTTCTCGATGATAGAGTCGCAGGTTTGGGAGGTGCTGCCAAAGAAGCCTTGGCGAGTTGCTGCAGTGCATCTTGTAGATGGTACACACTGCAGGCTGCAGGTTAACTAAAGTAGCAACATTCCTAGCATCACAATTAAATGAACATTTTTTTTGGCTCTCTCCTCAGTAGATGTCACAAATTGTGAAGCTGGAGCTTTCTTCCTTTGCTGTGAAGCCAAGAAATCTCATAGCGAGTGCTTTTCTGAGGAGCCGATAGTGCTTATAAATACTCTTCAGATAATGCTTTGAAGTGGGAGAGACCTCACTCAATGGAGCTAAGCTGTAGGTTGTACAGCCCCCAGTAAAGGCAGCCACATGTTAGAAAATTACAGGGGATTGCAGATGATGACCCTAGTCACCAGCGCCAATGCCACTTATAACCTGCCACTTAGATAATTCTTGATCTGGGGCTGTGGCAGTACTTGACTGGATGTACAAAACAGTGCATTTTCTAAACTGCTTCCCACTTATCCATTCTTTCATGCTTCACAAACATCATTTTTCACACTTTGTAATCGTGTCAACAACTATATTAAAAGAGCCCTCAGGCAGTAATTAGCTCGTGCCCCCATATCGCTTTCTTCTCTCCCTCACTCCCTCGCCCCCCTCCCCCCGTCCCAAATCTCTGTTCAGAAAAACATGCAATACCTGTCAATTCACTTGGATGCACTAAAGTGGAGATTTAATAAAGGTGTTCAAAGTCATGAGGGGTATTTGATAGCGTAATTAAAGAGAAACTGTTTCCACTGGCAGGTGGCTCGGTAACCAGAGGACACAGATTTATGATATTTGACAAAAGAACCAGAGGGGGAGATGAAGAGAATTTTTTTAACGTTGCGAGTTGTTATGATAAGAACATAAGAATTAGGTGCAAGAGTCGGCCATTCGGCCCCTCGAGCCTGCCCTGCCATTCGGCCCCTCGAGCCTGCTCCACCATTCAATAAGATCATGGCTGATCATCGACCTCAACTCCAATTTCCCGCCCGATCCCCATATCCCTTGATTCCCCTAGAGTCCAAAAATCTATCGATCTCAGCCTTGAATATACTCAACGACTGAGCATTCACAGCTCTCTTGGGTAGAGAATTCCAAAGATTCAACACCCTCTGAGTGAAGAAATTCCTCCTTATCTCAGTTTTAAAAGGCTGGCCCCTTATCCTGAGACTATGTCCCCTAGTTCTAGACTCTCCAGCCAGGGGGAAACAATCTCTCAGCATCTACCCTGTCAATCCCCCTCAGAATCTTATAGGTTCCAATGAGATCACCACTCATTCTTCTGAACTCCAGAGAGTATCGGCCCAATCTACTCAATCTCCCCTCATAGGACAGCCCTCTCATCTCAGGAATCAATCTAGTGAACCTTTGTTGCACTGCCTCCAAGGCAAGTATATCCTTCCTTAAATAAGGAGACCAAAACTGTGCACAGTACTCCAATTGTGGTCTCACCAAGGCCCTGTACAATTGTAGCAAGACTTCCTTACTCTTGTACTCCAATCCTCTAGCAATAAAGGCCAACATGCCATTTGCCTTCCGAATTGCTTGCTGCACCTGCAATGCTAAATTTGATTGCTTTGCACCTCCTGTTAGCGTCCTAAGAGGGTGCTAACGGGGCACAAAGCAACTAGCAACCGGGTGCGGCGCCACCAATGCCTCCCGCGAAATTCAGCGGGAGGTTAGCGGTGGTGGTAACCGTTAGTGCCCTAAGCTGCGATCTTCGGGAGCGCCCCCTGACTTACCGCTGGACGCTATGTCAGACGGGGTCAGGGAGGCCTACCTGCGGCCGGGGTGGCGCTATTTAAAGGCGAGGTGCCAGGCGGCCATTTTTGTTGCTGGGCCTCCTGCCAACACCTGCCCCCGCTGCTATCCCCGGCCTCCTGACCCGCCACCCCACGAAGTGCGGGCTGCGCTCCCTGAGCCCGGCACTTCTCTTGCGTTAGAAGTAGCGCCCCGGCGAAGTTAGCGCCCCAAAGGAGGTGCGACTCAATTTTCCCCCCCTCTGTGTTTCTTGTACTAGGACACCTAAATCTCTCTGAACACCAACATTTAATAGTTTCTTAACATTAAAAAAATATTCTGTTTTTCTATTCTTCCTACCAAAGTGAATAACCTCACATTTCCCCACATTTTACTCCATCTGCCACCTTATTGCCCACTCACTTAACCTGTCTATATCCCTTTGCAGCCTCTTTGTGTTCTCCTCACATCTTACTTTTCCACCTAACTTTGTATCGTCAGCAAACTTGGATACATTGCACTCGGTCCCTTCATCTAAATCGCTGAGGCCCAAGCACTGATCCTTGTGGCACCCCACTAGTTACAGCCTGCCAATCTGAAAATGACCCGTTTATCCCTACTCTCTGTCTGTTAACCAACCTCTTATCCATGCTAATACCTTATCCTCAACCCCATGTGCCCTTATCTTGCTTAACAACCTTTTATGTGGCACCTTATCGAATGCCTTTTGGAAAACCAAATATACTACATCCACTGGTTCCCCTTTATTTACCCTGCTAGTTACATCCTCAAAAAACTCTAATAAATTTGTCAAACACAATTTCCCTTTCATAAAACCATGTTGACTCTGCCTAATCATATTATGATTTTCTAAGTGCCCTGTTACCACTTCCTTAACAATGGATTCCAGCATTTTCCCGATGACTGATGTCAGGCTAACTGGCCTGTAGTTCCCCGTTTTCTCTCTCCTCCTTTCTTGAAAAGCGGAGTTACATTTGCTACCTTCCAATCCGCTGGGTCCATTCCTGAATCTAGAATTTTGGAAAATCACAACCAATGCATCCACTATCTCTGCAGCCACCTCTTTTAGAACACTAGGGTGTAGGCCATCAGGTCCAGGGGATTTGTAGGCTTTTAGTCCCATTAGTTTTTCAAGTACTTTTTCTCTACTGATATTAATTCTTTAAGTTCCTCGCTCTCATTATCCCCTAGGTTCCCCACTACTTTTGGTATCCTTTTTGTGTCTTCTACTGTGAAGACAGATACAAAATATTTGTTTAAAGCCTCTGCCATTTCCTTGTTCCCCAATATAATTTCTCCGGTCTCAGCCTCTAAGGGACCAACGCTTACTTTTGCTTCTCTCTTCCTTTGTACTTGTGGAAGCTCTTAAAATCTGTTTTGATATTTCTTGCTAATTTACTCTCACATTCTATTTTCTCCCTTTTTATCAATTTTTTGGTCTGGAACGCAGAGCTTGAAAGGGCGGTGGAAGCAGATTCAATAGTAACTTTCAAAAGGGAATTGGAGAAATACTTGAAACGGAAACATCTGCAGGGCTATGGGGAAAGAGTCGAGCAGAGGGACTACAGGAAACTCTTTATTATCCGGCACCGACGGGACCGGCGTGGTGCCAGTTTATCAAAAAGTCCGGATTACAGAGAGGTATAGTAAAAAGGTACGAGAGCTCCGTACACAGCAACAAATCCAGGCTTCCCTGTTGCTTAGCAACAGGTGCAGGAACCCCGGCCACAAGATTCAGGTGTCCCTGTTGCTGAGCAACAGGTGCAGGAACCCTGGTTGCACAGCCACATATCCAGGAACGGCCACTAATATGAAGTAAAACTTACCTGAACCTACCCCTGAATTTTGCCGGTTAACAGAGATTTCTGGTTATTTAGGTGCCGGTAAATCGAGAGTTTCCTGGATAGCTCTACCAAAGAACCGACTTAGGCACAATGAGCTGAATGGTTTCCTTCTGTGCTGTGAGAATCTGTGATACCATTGTAACTCAGGAAGGAGACCTACATGGACGTATATTCCAATATATGGTAGAAGGCAAAGTTGGCTGCTCCAGTGCTTTGATTTGCAAATTCACTGCCAAGTGTAGGACAGAGCCATATAGACTAAGAAGGGCTTAGGGTTGATCCTCAGTCTGTATTCTGTGGTACAGTACAGATGCAGTAACCAGAATTGGGCTAGGAAAGTTAAAAATCTGCCAGAGTTCCCGCTCCAGACCGCTGTTCAGTCACGCACACTGGACAGCGAGCGTGTGTAGATGGCTGGGTGAGGGCAGGATCTATTGAATGAACAGGCAGATACAGGGCAGTTGGATTGGGTTCGGCATTGCCTCCTTCTGTGCTCTTAAACGTCTACAGCAGACAAGCCCACAGATGCTCAGAGGCTGGATTTTCCTCCTCATCGATGGGCTGGAAGAGCTTGGTGGGGGGTGACGATCCTAAACCCAAAATTGGGCACAAGCCACTCACGGTATACTATCCATTAAAATAAACTGGGTGGGAGGGAATCGCGAGAGGTTTGTGTCTCATTTTGCAATAGGATCTTCAACCTCGCCAAGCTCTTACACCCTGGCATTAAAGAAGAAAATCTACCCCCTCACTGCCCAGGGTTACAGATGAGAAGTGTCCTGTTGGAGGAGATATAGCGGGGTAGGCAGTTCCCATGAAAGCGTACTCCAGTATGAGTTAGCACTGTCATGAGGGGAGGGGAGGGAACTGAGGAAACCATGAAATATCTGCCCAGTTACTGGTACCTTTCAGTGGCTCAGTGGGTAGCACTCTCACCTCATGAGTTATGAAGGTTTGTGGGTTCAAGTCCCACTCCAGTAAGACTTGAGCACCAAATCTAGGCTGACACTCACAGTGCCAGTGCTGAGGGAGTGCCGTGCCATTGTTCAGATGAGATGTTAAACTGAGGCCCTGTCTGCTCTCTCAGGTGGACGTAAAAGATCTCACGGTTGCTATTTTGAAGAAGAGCAGGGGAGTTCTCCCCGGTGTCCTGGACCAATATTTATCCCTCAAACAACATCACTAAAACAGATGATCTGATCATTATCTCATTGCTGTTTGTGGGAGCTTGCTGTGCGCAAATTGGCTGCTGCGTTTCCTACATTACAACAGTGACTACACTTCAAAAGTACTTCATTGGCTGTAAAGCGCTTTGAGACAACCGGTTGTTGTCAAAGGCGCTATAGAAATGCAAGTCTGTTTTTTTCAGTTACTATTGATGGTTGTGCCTTAGCTGTTCATACCAAATAGCATTCGAGTGGAATAGCCACCATCTGTGCTCTAGTTTCAGCTCCCACTGATTATCCACCAGAATTTCTGCAGGGAAAAGACGTCACTTCACTGTACAGCCTTCTCCCAAATTCTCCTCGTGCCTGACATAAATCAACCTCACAGCCTCAGAAAGATTTAACCTGTTATTTGCATTTTGCTTCTTTCCATTCCCGTGGCTGTACCGTCTGCATCAGGTCAAAACTTGGGGTGGGGTTGGGCAACCTTCTCCTTCAGCGGGGGCAGAATACTGACAGTAGCCGAAGTCAATGGAAAGGAGAATCGGGCAGATGTATAATGGATGGCCTAACTCGCACCAAGTCCCGTTCACCCATCGCCCCCTGTGATCGCTGACCCACACTGGCTCCCGGTCCGGCAACACCTCGATTTTAAAAATTCTCATCCTCGTGTTTAAATCCCTCTGTGGCCTCGCCCCTCCCTATCTCTGTAACCTCCTCCAGCCTCACAACCCTCCGAGATCTCTGCGCTCCTCCAATTCTGGCCTCTTGCGCATCCCCGATTTTAATCACTCCACCATTGGCGGCCGTGTCTTCAGCCGCCTGGGCACCAAGCTCTGGAATTCCCTCCCTAAACCTCTCCGCCTCTCCTCCTTTAAGACGCTCCTTAAAACCTACCTGTTTGACCAAGTCCTTGGTCACCTGCCCTAATATCACCTTCTGTGGCTCGCTGATTGGTAATGCTCCTGTGAAGCGCCCTGGGGAAGTTTTTCGACATTAAAGGCACTGTATAAATGCAAGTTGTTGTTGTTGAGGCCGATCCACTATCGCAGTCCCCTCCTCCCCACCAAAAGTAAAAATAACCCCCAGGGGTTCCGAACCAAGCACCAATTACCATTATCCACCGGGGGTGCCCCCCCCACCTAGTTTATAGTGGACCACGGAGGTCCTGCTGTAAGTGACGCACTCAGTACAATAGGTTTCCTCCTTTAATGGATAATTGAAAATGATCACAGACCTCACTCCACAGGACCTCACCTCTTTGGGCTCGTACGTGCATAAACTGGGGCGGCTGTTTTTACTTTGCTGCAGAGCTGGCCAATTCCACCTAAGATTTAAAATCTAGCCCTGACACTGTGGAGAGACGGTACTCACATGGCCAGTGTGGGGTGGGGAAAATCGGACGGCTTGTTAGAGTGAGCAACTCTGGAGTCATTCCAAACAGAAGAACATGGGACAAGTTAGGGACAAGATAAGGCCGACTGAAACCCATCTCTCTGGTACTCTAACTGTCCCTTCAAAACCCATCATTCCAGTACCCGAGCTGTTGTATCGAACACCCTCCCTCTACCTGCTTAACTATCCCATCAAAGCCCATTCCTGCACTCCCCAAATCTCCTGTTGAAACCCAACCTTCTAGTGCCCTAATTACCTCATGGAAACCCAACCTTCCAGCACTCTAACTCTCCCATCAAAGCCCAACCTTCTAGTACCCTAGCTCTTCCATCAAAGCACATCCCTCCACACGCCTAACTCTCCCATTGAGGCCCATCCCTCTAGTCGCCAAACTCTCCATTGAAGCTCATCCCTCTAGTCCCCTAACTCTCCCATTGAAGCCCATCGCTCTAGTCCCCTAACTCTACCATTGAAGCCCATCCCTCCACACGCCTAACTCTCCCATTGAGGCCCATCCCTCTAGTCGCCAAACTCTCCATTGAAGCCCATTCCGCTCGTCCCCTAACTCTCCATTGAAGCCCATCCCTCTAGTCCCCTAACTCTCCCATTGAAGCCCATTCCGCTAGTCCCCAACTCTCCCATTGAAGCCCATTCCGCTCGTCCCCTAACTCTCCCATTGAAGCCCATTCCACTAGTCCCCTAACTCTCCCATTGAAGCCTATTCCGCTTGTCCCCTAACTCTCCCATTGAAGCCCATTCCGCTAATCCCCTAACTCTCCCATTGAAGCCCATTCCGCTCGTCCCCTAACTTTCCCATTGAAGCCCATTCCGCTAGTCCCCTAACTCTCCCATTGAAGCCCATTCCGCTAGTCCCCTAACTCTCCCATTGAAGCCCATTCCGCTCGTCCCCTAACTCTCCCATTGAAGCCCATTCCGCTCGTCCCCTAACTCTCCCATTGAAGCCCATTCCGCTAGTCCCCTAACTCTCCCATTGAAGCCCATTCCGCTCGTCCCCTAACTCTCCCATTGAAGCCCATTCCGCTCGTCCCCTAACTCTCCCATTGAAGCCCATTCCGCTCGTCCCCTAACTCTCCCATTGAAGCCCATTCCGCTACTCCCCTAACTCTCCCATTGAAGCCCATTCCGCTCGTCCCCTAACTCTCCCATTGAAGCCCATTCCGCTAGTCCCCTAACTCTCCCATCGAAGCCCATCCCTCTAGTCCCCTAACTCTCCCATTGAAGCCCATCCCTCTAGTCCCCTAACTCTCCCATTGAAGCCCATTCCGCTAGTCCCCTAACTCTCCCATTGAAGCCCATTCCGCTCGTCCCCTAACTCTCCCATTGAAGCCCATTCCGTTTGTCCCCTAACTCTCCCATTGAAGCCCATTCCGCTAGTCCCCTAACTCTCCCATTGAAGCCCATTCCACTAGTCCCCTAACTCTCCCATTGAAGCCCATTCCACTCATCCCCTAACTCTCCCATTGAAGCCCATTCCACTCGTCCCCTAACTCTCCCATTGAAGCCCATTCCGCTAGTCCCCTAACTCTCCCATTGAAGCCCATTCCGTTCATCCCCTAACTCTCCCATTGAAGCCCATTCCGCTAGTCCCCTAACTCTCCCATTGAAGCCCATTCCGCTAGTCCCCTAACTCTCCCATTGAAGCCCATCCCTCCACACGCCTAACTCTCCCATTGAGGCCCATCCCTCTAGTCGCCAAACTCTCCATTGAGGCCCATTCCGCTCGTCCCCTAACTCTCCATTGAAGCCCATCCCTCTAGTCCCCTAACTCTCCCATTGAAGCCCATTCCGCTAGTCCCCAACTCTCCCATTGAAGCCCATTCCGCTCGTCCCCAAACTCTCCCATTGAAGCCCATTCCGCTAGTCCCCTAACTCTCCCATTGAAGCCCATTCCGCTAGTCCCCTAACTCTCCCATTGAAGCCCATTCCGCTAGTCCCCTAACTCTCCCATTGAAGCCCATTCCGCTCGTCCCCTAACTCTCCCATTGAAGCCCATTCCGCTCGTCCCCAAACTCTCCCATTGAAGCCCATCCCTCTAGTCCCCTAACTCTCCCATTGAAGCCCATCCCTCTAGTCCCCTAACTCTCCCATTGAAGCCCATTCCACTCATCCCCTAACTCTCCCATTGAAGCCCATTCCGCTTGTCCCCTAACTCTCCCATTGAAGCCCATTCTGCTAGTCCCCTAACTCTCCCATTGAAGCCCATCCCTCTAGTCCCCTAACTCTCCCATTGAAGCCTATTCCGCTAGTCCCCTAACTCTCCCATTGAAGCCCATCCCTCTAGCCCCCTAACTCTCCCATTGAAGCCCATTCCGCTAGTCCCCTAACTCTCCCATTGAAGCCCATTCCGCTCGTCCCCTAACTCTCCCATTGAAGGCCATTCCGCTCGTCCCCTAACTCTCCCATTGAAGCCCATTCCGCTAGTCCCCTAACTCTCCCATTGAAGCCCATTCCGCTAGTCCCCTAACTCTCCCATTGAAGCCAATTCCACTCATCCCCTAACTCTCCCATTGAAGCCCATTCCACTCGTCCCCTAACTCTCCCATTGAAGCCCATTCCGCTAGTCCCCTAACTCTCCCATTGAAGCCCATTCCGCTCGTCCCCTAACTCTCCCGTTGAAGCCCATTCCGCTAGTCCCCTAACTCTCCCATTGAAGCCCATTCCGCTAGTCCCCTAACTCTCCATCAAAGCCCATTCCGCTCGTCCCCTAACTCTCCCATCAAAGCCCATTCCGCTAGTCCCCTAACTCTCCCATTGAAGCCCATTCCGCTAGTCCCCAACTCTCCCATTGAAGCCCATTCCGCTTGTCCCCTAACTCTCCCATTGAAGCCCATTCCGCTAGTCCCCTAACTCTCCCATTGAAGCCCATTCCGCTAGTCCCCTAACTCTCCCATTGAAGCCCATTCCGCTCGTCCCCTAACTCTCCCATCAAAGCCCATTCCACTCGTCCCCTAACTCTCCCATTGAAGCCCATTCCGCTAGTCCCCTAACTCTCCCATTGAAGCCCATTCCGCTCGTCCCCTAACTCTCCCATTGAAGCCCATTCCGCTAGTCCCCTAACTCTCCCATTGAAGCCCATCCCTCTAGGCCTAACTCTCCCATTGAAGCCCATTCCGCTAGTCTCCTAACTCTCCCATCAAAGCCCATTCCGCTCGTACTCTATCTTTACAACATCCAGCTGCATTTTCAACATCTTTTGTTTTCACCTCCACTACTCCAGCTAGCATATTACTCCAAACATTTATCACCCTTTGAGCAAAGAACTGCTTCCTGATGTTGATTTTAAATTCACTTTTCACTCCTTTCACTAATTTAAATATCTTCTGCTGCTATTCTGTTGGTTTTTTCTGATGTAGCAATCTTGATTTACCTCCGGCACAGACTCGATGGGCCGAATGGCCTCGTTCTGTGCCGTTATGACTCTATGACTCATCTATTTAGTATTTCACATACCCCGGAGGTCCCCCCTTGCCCTCCTCTCTGGAAAATAGAGCCCTGAGTTTCTCTAACCTTTCCTCATTGCTCATGCACTCTTACACTCAGGAGCAAACCGGGGCTAAAAGGGTTAAATTATGAGGACAGGTTGCACAGATTGGGCTTCTATTCCCTCGAGTATAGAAGATTAAAGGGTGATCTCATTGAGGTGTTTAAGATAATTAAAGAAATTGACAGGGTGGATAGGGAGAAACTATTCCTCTGGTGGGGTGAGTCCAGAACAAGGGGGCAGAACCTTAAAATTAGAGCCAGGCCGTTCAGGGGTGATGTCAGGAAGCACTTCTTCACACAAAGGGTGGTGGAAATCTGGAACTCTACCCCTTCAAAAAGCTGTTGAGTCTGGGGGTCAAATGAAAATTTCAAGACTGAGATTGATAGATTTTTGTTAGGCAAAGGGTTATGGAACCAAGGCAGGTAGATGGAGTTAAGATACAGATCAGCCCTGATCTCACTGAATGGCGGAACAGGCTGGAGGGGCTGAATGGCCTCCTCCTGTTCCTACTTGCGATCAGTCCTGTCGCTTTTCTCGGCACCCTCTCCAATGCGACTGTTCAGTTGTTGTGCCACTGCAGCCAAAAATCAGCCTCGTTGCAAAACATCATTGGCGTAAAATTGGATTAAAAAAAAAACCTATTCCATGTTGAAGACAAGTCGCAAGTGATTTGAAAAGTATGTTTAGCTCAATGTGTGAAAGTTTGATAGGACTCCCATCAGATTTTTAGAAAAGTCAGAAACGGGAAATGTTCATTTTGTCCCCTGAAGCTCATCGAGTTCTCCGAGCCCAGAGTCCAACCGCATTTTGAATGAGCCTAAAGTCTGTGTCTTGATGGATCTGCTTGGCAGATCACTCCAGACATTCATCATCCTTTGCATGAGAAGGTTCCTTCTGTTTTCTATTCTAAATATATATTTTTTCACTGGTTTATTTTCACGGCTCTGGTCCCATTATCCTGTTTACTTTTAAAATAATATTCACGATTTATCTCATCTAAGCTTTTGAATGTTTGCTAACTTCTCCCAGATTTCCCTCTCCCTCACCTTTTAATCATCTTCTCTCTAACCTCTGGAGGTTCAACTTTTCAAATCTTTTCTCACAGCTCAGTCTCTTTGTACTCGGAATCGCACTGGTTGCCCTCCTCTGCACCCTCTGCCTTTTGTAGCATGGAGACCAGACAGTAGAATTTATTCTAGGCCCCTCCCCACTCCGCTGTACACTCGACAGGCTCAATGTACCCAAGGTGGGCTCGGTGCTGGATGGTTGTTTGAAGGAAAGTCTTGTTCACCTAAGAGCCCTCTACCTGAGCTTCTTCTCCTTCAAATAATGAGGGTAACACCGACTGCCACACAATGAAAGCATCATGGCGGCTTACTCCCTATCTCTGTAACCTCCGCCAACCCTACAACCTTCCAAGAACGCTGCACTCCCTCAATTCTGGCCTCTTGGGCATCGCCCACCCCTTTCTCTCCACCACTGGCGGCCGTGCCTTCAGCTGCCAGGGTCCTAAGCTCTGAAATTCCCTCCCTAAACCTTTCCGCCTCTATCTCTTCCTTTAAGATGCTCCTCAAATCCTACCTCTTTTGGACACCTGTCCTAATATCTCCTTATGAGGCTCCGTGTCAGATTTGTGTTTGCTAACTATAGTAATCTGGGATGTAATGTTTAAGTTATCCACCAGATGGAGCCAAATATTAAGGGTTCACATTCACCAGTATTTAAGGTAATGGGTCATGTATTCAATGTCCTGGTACACCAGTTAACATGGTAATGTGGCATTGCATTATGGGTATGACTCAGAGGTCGATCCTCCATCTTGGCTCGTGCAGTAAGAATTGTGTGCCTGGCCTCCAGCTTGTAAGAGATATGTTCCTCTGCTACACCGTGGAAATAAACAGTTGGGTTTGTTCCTAATATCTCGCTTCTCTCAGTTTCTGACCTTACCACTCACATATCACACTAACGCTCCTGTGCAGTGCCTTGGGACATTTTACTATGTTAAAGGCGCTATACAAACACAAGTTGCTGTTGTTGATAACAGCCACTGATGTGCGCAATTAAGTCCCTGTGATCAGGGAGAACCTGAACATCGATTGGGATCCAAGTAATTTCTCTTTATGAAGTCCATGGGCTGATATGAACAGCCCTAGTGTCCACGTGGGTTCTGTGTGTGACTGTTTGCACACAGGGGACCCACTCACCCCCCCACCAAAGCTCAGGGCTCTTTCCAGCTGATGACCAGGAGAACTAGTGAATCGGCTGATCCTCCACCATCACGTGACCTCCGCCTTCAAGAAAAGTGCACCAAGCAACGTCGGCGCAAAGAAAGAGTGGGGGCAATCTTGACTTTGTGTGATAGTGTACCGACGGCCCGTTTTAGGTCTCTCCCGACTATTGTTTCCCGTGTAGTCAATGGACATGAAGATCGGGAGAGGTGCATAATGAGAGGCTGAATCGATAGCGCCTGTTTTACACTATCGCACAAGGTCAAAATTACCCTCGTTACTTAAAGGAACAACCACAACTTGCATTTGCATAGCACCATTAACCCTGTAAAGCACCCCAAGACAAAGGACATAACGTCACGGAGAGATTACAGAACAGATTCACTGCGAATGTCGGGAGGGAGGTCTAACAGCAGCTGAATCGCGAGCGCCTGTTTCCCACTATTGCACAAAGTCAGAATTACCCCCAGTGTGTGCAAGAGGACAATGGTTGGGCTCAACGCTTGAAGTGGCATCTCTCTAAGGGCCATGGGTATCCCCAGCTTAGATTTATACCACGATTGATGGGTCCCACTACATCTGTGCGTGAAATGGAGGATTCCGGCGACACCAGCAAACTTTTTTTCTCATTTACAGCCAGGTACAATGGACCTGGGAGGCTACATTGACAGTTCAGGGAGCTATGGACTTAGCATCTCTGCCTTCACCCCAAGTAGTGCCAGCATCTTTTGGGGTGCCTCCTGCAGCATAACTTCTAACACTTCAGCATCAAAGGATCAGTGTTATCTCCACTGTACCACTGCAAGCAATAAGCCAACTTTTCAATCACTAACACAATTATCTTCTTTATGCTGAGCAGCCATAAGAGCTACTCCCACACCGGATATTACTGGCTGGGATCTAATCGAGGGGTTCGGGGGGGTTTATATATAGAATAACAGATACCCGGGAGTGAGTTACAGGCTGGAATCTAATCGAGGGGTTCGGGGGGGTTTATATATAGAATAACAGATACCCGAGAGTGAGTTACAGGCTGGAATCTAATCGAGGGGTTCGGGGGGTTTATATATAGAATAACAGATACCCGGGAGTGAGTTACAGGCTGGAATCTAATTGAGGGGTTCGGGGGGGTTTAGATATAGAATAACAGATACCCGGGAGTGAGTTACAGGCTGGAATCTAATCGAGGGGTTCGGGGAGTTTATATATAGAATAACAGATACCCGGGAGTGAGTTACAGGCTGGAATCTAATCGAGGGGTTCGGAGGGTTTATATATAGAATAACAGATACCCGGGAGTGAGTTACAGGCTGGAATCTAATCGAGGGGTTCGGAGGGTTTATATATAGAATAACAGATACCCGGGAGTGAGTTACAGGCTGGAATCTAATCGAGGGGTTTAAGGGGTTTATATATAGAATAACAGATACCCGGGAGTGAGTTACAGGCTGGAATCTAATCGAGGGGTTCGGGGGGGTTTATATATAGAATAACAGATACCCGGGAGTGAGTTACAGGCTGGAATCTAATCGAGGGGTTCGGGGGGGTTTATATATAGAATAACAGATACCCGGGAGTGAGTTACAGGCTGGAATCTAATCGAGGGGTTCGGGGGGTTTATATATAGAATAACAGATACCCAGGAGTGAGTTACAGGCTGGAATCTAATCGAGGGCTTCGGGGGGTTTATATATAGAATAACAGATACCCGGGAGTGAGTTACAGGCTGGAATCTAATCGAGGGGTTCGGGAGGTTTATATATAGAATAACAGATACCCAGGAGTGAGTTACAGGCTGGAATCTAATCGAGGGGTTCGGGGGGGTTTATATATAGAATAACAGATACCCCGGCATGAATTACAGGCTGGAATCTAATCGAGGGTTTATATATAGAATAACGGATACCCGGGAGTGAGTTACAGGCTGGAATCTGATCGCGGGGTTCGGGGGGGTTTATATATAGAATAACAGATACCCGGGAGTGAGTTACAGACTGGATTCTAATCGAGTGTTTCGGGGGGTTTATATATAGAATAACAGATACCCAGGAGTGAGTTACAGGCTGGAATCTAATCGAGGGGTTTAAGGGGTTTATATATAAAATAACAGATACCCGGGAGTGAGTTACAGGCTGGAATCTAATCGAGGGGTTTGGGGGGTTTATATATAGAATAACAGGTACCCAGGAGTGAGTTACAGGCTGGAATCTAATCGAGGGGTTCGGGGGCTTTATATATAGAATAACGGATACCCGGGAGTGAGTTACAGGCTGGAATCTAATCGAGGGCTTCGGGGGGTTTATATATAGAATAACAGATACCCGGGAGTGAGTTACAGGCTGGAATCTAATCGAGGGGTTCGGGGGGTTTATATATAGAATAACAGATACCCGGGAGTGAGTTACAGACTGGAATCTAATCGAGTGGTTCGGGGGGTTTATATATAGAATAACAGATACCCAGGAGTGAGTTACAGGCTGGAATCTAATCGAGGGGTTTGGGGGGTTTATATATAGAATAACAGATACCCGGGAGTGAGTTACAGGCTGGAATCTAATCGAGGGGTTCGGGGGGGTTTATATATAGAATAACAGATACCCGGGAGTGAGTTACAGGCTGGAATCTAATCGAGGGGTTTGGGGGCTTTATATATAGAATAACGGATACCCGGGAGTGAGTTACAGGCTGGAATCTAATCGAGGGCTTCGGGGGGTTTATATATAGAATAACGGATACCCGGGAGTGAGTTACAGGCTGGAATCTACTCGAGGGGTTCAGGGGGTTTATATATAGAATAACAGATACCCAGGAGTGAGTTACAGGCTGGAATCGGATCTAAAATACGGAACTGAAGTTTGGAGTTTCTCTAACCAGTACCTGAACTGTCAGATCAGATCACAGGGTAGAAATAGCTCAATGGCATCTGTTATGCATTTGTTTTTATGTCCAGCAAGTTGCTTTGGAAGTTGCAATCAATTTTTATAGATGGAAAATCACACACTGTGAGCCGTCGATTCTCTGAGAGGCGCTTCCTTGGAGACCCAGCTAGCGGAATCTCACCCAGAATACTTCAGTGCTGTTCCGTTATGCCTCTTATTTCAAAACTCAGATGGCTCCTCCACTAATAAATCCTTGCCCAGCAGTACTTCACCCTCATGGTGTGCAGCGCACAATAGAATACATAGAATCTACAACACAGAAACAGATCTGTGCCGATGTTTATGCTCCACACGAGCCTCCTCCCACCCCTCTTCATCTCACCCTATCAGCATATCCTTCTATGCCTTTCTCCCTCATGCATTATTCCATGTCATAGAGTCATAATGGCACAGAAGGAGGCCATTCGGCCCATCGAGTCCGCGCCAGCTCTCTGTAGAGCAATCCAGTCAGTCCCATTCCCCCGCTCTATCCCCGTAGCCCTGCAAGTTTATTTCCCTCAAGTGCCTATCCAGTCTCCCCTTGAAAACATTGAGTGTCTCCACTTCCACCACTTCCGTCGGCAGCGAATTCCAGGTCCTCACCATTCGCTGCGTAAAAAGTTTTGCCTCACGTTCCCCCCTGTATCTCTTGCCCAAAACCTTAAATCTGTGTCCCCTAGTCTTTGTACCATCAACTAGTGGGAACAGCCTTTCCCCGTCTAGCCTATCCAAACCCGTCATAATCTTGTACACCTCTATCAAATCACCCCCTAACCTCCTTTGCTCTAATGAAAACAAATCCAGCTTCTCCAACCTGTCCTTGTAGCTAAGATGCCCCATCCCCGGAACCATTCTGGTAAATCTCCTCCGCACCCTCTCAAGGGCCTTCACATCCTTCCTAAAGTGTTGACCAGAACTGGATGCAATACTCCAGTTGTGGCCTAACCAGCACTTAATAAAGGTTCAGCATAACTTCTCTACTTTTGTCGAGAAGTGGTAGCAAGTTCCACAATCTCACCTCTCTCTGGGTAATGAAGTTTCTCCTGAATTCCCTGTTGGATTTATTGGTGACTATCTTATTTTTACGGCCCCTAGTTCTGGTCTCCCCCACAAGTGGAAACATCTTCTCCAAGTCTACCCTATCGAACCCTTTTATAATTTTAAAGACCTCTATCAGGTCATCCCTCAGCCTCGCCCTTTTCCAGGGAAAAGACAACATTCGCTCTGGAAACAGCCCAAATCTGGAAAGACACAAAAGGTTTTAATTGTGCCCTGCCATCGGGAGCGAATGGTTTACCATATTGAAACTAAGGTTTCTTAAAATAATGGGAGAGAGTGCGTTAGCCTATTTAATACCAGTACCTCACGGAGACTACATTCCACCTGAAAATCTGTGTTGTTTTTCACAACTCACAGAGGGATTGTAAACAAAATTTCAGACACCCATCATTGCACCTGATATCCTAGCGACAGCCATTAGATATATGGAACAACCCAAGGGCTACCCTTTTATTCCCCTTACACCCTCCCCTCTGTCAAACACCACTGGGGGATCGCACTGTTAGCCTTTTTAAAAATTTATTCACAGGATGTGGGCACCACTGAGAAAGCCAGCATTTATTGCCCATCCCTAATTGAGAAGGTGGTGGTGAGGCCACCTTCTTGACAACTGAGTGGCTAGTTAGGCCATTTCAGAGGGCAGTTAAGAGTCAACCACACTGCTGTGGGTCTGGAGTCACATATAGGCCAGACCGGGTAAGGACGGCAGATTTCCTTCCCTAAAGGACATTCGTGAACCAGATGGGTTTTATAGAACAATCTGGTCACCATTACTGATACTAGATTTGTTTTTAAAATTCCAGATTAATTTAATTGAATTGAATTTAAATTCCCCAGTTGCAGTGGTGAGATTTGCACTCATGACTCACAAATCATTAATCCAGGTCAACTGGATTCACTCGGGCCAGTAACATAACCACTATGCTACCATTCCCAATTGTGAAGAACCAGCTCTGCCTCAAAAACCCGAAGTTAGCTTCTTTCAACGTTCTTCCCTCGGCCTTTGCTAGCTCTTGGAAGAATTTCAGAAGGGCAGCAGTCAACTCTCTACTTCCACGCATAAGTCAGCCATTCACATGAAAATTAATGCTGGCAAGGCAAGTTATCCACCGTCCAAGCCCAATCCTATCCTCACTCAAAGCCCACTTCACAGTGGGGGGCAGCGGGGGGGGGGGGGTTACTGGCTGACATTTTGCTCCCCCTTCTTAGAAATTAGGGTGCAGAGGAGATTTACCAGAGTGGCTCGAGGGGATGAGGGACTTTGACAGACTGGAGAGGCTGGGGTTGTTCATCTTGGAGCAGAGACGGTTAGGAGGAGATTTAATAGAGGCGTTCAAAATCATGAGGGGTTTTGATAGAGTAGATAGCGAGAAACTGCTTCCAGTGGCAGGAGGGTCGGTAACCAGAGGACACAGATTGAAGGTGATTTTCAAAAATCCAGAGAGGGGAGATGAGGAGAATTTTTTTACGCAGCGAGTTGTTGTGATCTGGAATGCGCTGCCTGACAGGGCGGTGGAAGCAGATTCAACAGTAACTTTCCAAAGGGGGATTGGATAAACACTAAAAAAGGAAAAAAAAACCTGCCGGGCTACGGGCAATGTTCCCTGTGAGCTGCGCTTTCTTCCGCGCGGTCTGTTTCTTTTACCGCGCGGTCCCTTTAAATTTCTGCGCCTGCGCGGTATTTACGGAGTCAAAGCCGGTGAGCGGCCTGCGCGGGAACCTCTCCCATTACTGCGCGGCCACGCAGCTTAGCGGGGACATTGGCTCCGGGGAACCAGACTGATTGGACCGCTCTTTCAGAGAGCCGGCACAGGCTGAATGGGCCGAACGGCCTCCTTCTGTGCTGTGTGATGCTGTGACATTCACTGTCGCCAGCAGGTGAGGTCAGTTGGCTCGGCACAGACCGGAATGAAACCTGGGAACCGTTCTGCTCAGCTGGTGACTTTTTATTTATTTTTTTGCATGGACTTGGCTATTGCTCAGAACAACCGTTGATTCAAACAGAGGGATTATATCGAGAGATGAGCCCGTTGGGAAGCAGCTATGAATTATTAAGAGCTTGTCTCGAGATTGCTGATCTTACTATTTAACCTCAGATCACAACACAGATAAGGGAAGGTGGCAGAGCTATTAAAAGGTGAGATTAATACACTGAGCTAGGTGCCCCCCCCCCTCTCTGCTGACTGCGAGACTTCACAGAGTGCCACTCCACGTTAGAGCTCTCCACTGAAATCAAAGTCTTGTCACACCGATCTGCGGCTTATCAAAAAATGAGGCGAGGGGGTGGTCGCACATCATTTAGGTCGCTCCCATTCTCTTTCAATAACTTTGCAGCCTGTGAGATTTTAGAATAGCAGACGGCATAAGACCGCGGCAAGACAGGTTGCAGAGAATTCAAACGCAGCAAGCAAACAACTGGACGTGTTAAGCCAAACAAACCCCCTAATATTTAATCACACCCAGTTCCTCTCTCTCTGACCTTTTTTAATTATCACCAGTTGCTGTCCTCAGTCTCCATCTCCTACAAATCCTGGCCTCTCGACCACATCTCTAATAAAAAATAAACTCCACCAAGCTGGAGCATTACCGTCACTTGACACACAACTAGTCAACAAGGGGTTAACTCAACTCTCTGAGAGGGAAGCCGAGCAAAGATTTGTATTTTTTAAAAACCACACACACACACACACAGCCCAAGGTGCTTCACAAACAAACAAAAGCTCGACGCTACATCCAATGCAATGCACATACATCAGGATAGCATATAGACATCTATCTGCCCGGGCACTCACCACCTTTCCAATGCCTTCCCTTCGGCCGACTTTGCTTGGAGTCACTTTGCTGAGTGCAAGGTCCACAGAGTAGGAGAAAGGCGATCAAAGCAAGTTGGAGCGTTGCTTGTCTCGTTGGCTGCACCACAGGAACCATCTCCCCAAGTTTGCCAGCAACACTACACAGCAGATCTCTGTCCTCACATCTTTTTCTGCCCCCATACTCTCCTTGCTTGCTGCAAGCAGACATTAATCATTGTGAAATCACAGCAGCGACTATCCTGCCCAGTCTTGGTCTGCAGAAGGCAATATCCAACTGATGTGGTCCCGAGGAAAGGTACATGCTTTTTTCCCCTCTCTCACAGATCCAGATTCGCCCACATTGCATCAAGCATCAGGCTGTTGCAATGGAAAGGGATAAAAAAAAATCACTACTCCAGGTTTCATTGGGAATACATCCTTAAGCTTGATGCATATATACTCGGAGCACAGACACAGCAATCGTTCTCCCGCTCTCTCTCTCTCTCTTTCCCTCTCCACCACCCCACCCCTCCCCAACATATAGATTGATGCAGGGAAGTATGTGAAAAGTGTCCAGCACAGTTTTTAAAAGCACACACACACAGAAAGAGAAGGAGGTATATCAAGAAAGCCAGAGAGAGAAAGAGAGAGATGCATTAAAAAAAATCGGTGGTGAGGTTATATACTCTCAAAAAGCTTTCAGTCCGTGATCCTGACAGTAAGGCGATCTATAGGGCTGCTCTTTAAAAAGAGTGAAAGGGCTGCATTGCAAAGGGCATTGCTAGCAACACTTGCTGCTGGGTCCAGGCTCCATTCAGTTAAAGGCTGACTCTCTCCCTCTCAGTCCCGGCTCAGAGCCTGTGTCTGCACGGCCAGTGAATGTAATGAAACATATCAAAGCTGCTGAATAATCGAGGAGAGCGAGCTGTTGCTGTTTAAAATATATATATTTATTTTGGTTGTGATAAGGTGACACAGAAAATCTTTGTTGCCTTTTTTTTTAACTTGTTTCAATTACTATCATTAATTGCCTTGAGAAGTTAAAGGGAAGACTGGCTGCATATCATAACCTGCCATTGGCATTCTGAAAGAAAAGTGTTTGGTTAATTCCCAACTTAAATCAAAACAGTGTCAGCTCCCAGACCCTGGAGAAGCTATAATTGCAGATTAACAGACAATCTGTGCAGTAAGGTTACCTGGAATATAATTTAAAAATAAAATAAAACACATGCTTAATTGCAACATACAGTGAAAGGAAATAAGATTGTGTACACAACACACAGAGCCAGCAAGCACTAGATTTACTCGCATTTCCATATATCTCTCTCTCTCTATATATATATATATATATATTCCATGTTTGGCATTTATCCTGTTTTCATTCCCTCCCTTGCAACCCACGCTACTGACAGCATGTTGAGTGCTTTAAACATTAATATGTAAATATATATAAAATGACAACAACCAAATTCAATGCCCTCAGAACGGTGATAACTCCCAGCTGGCCTCTAAGCTGAGATATTTCAGGTATCCAAATCCAAATCCCATTTCCATTCAGCGTGGGTTTTGACACGCTAAGTGGCTCACCGGCAGCTGCCCCTCGGCCTCCGTGAGACGCATGAGAGGTTTTATAGGTGAACCGTGGCGTTTGAAGACATCACACATCATTGATATTCAGCCTCCGTCAAAGCTGTTAGACAAGAGGCCCATACCAATCGCCCCCTGCCCCCTTGCGCGCTGATTATAACGTCGCTCCGGCTGATCATATCTTGCTCTGTACATGTCACACAATTCAGCCTTGTCCCCTCTGTAAGGTTAGACAAATCTCCCCCTCCTTCGCCCCTGAAAAGTGTGGCTCAGCGGCCCTCTTCCCCTCTGAGTCAGGAGGTTCAAGTCTCACTCCTGAGACATGAGCCCCAAAAAATCTAGGCTGACACTCCCAGTGCAACACTGAGGGAGCATCGCACTGTCGGAGGTACCGTCTTTTGGATGAGACGTTAAAATGAGGCCCCGTCTGCCCCCTCGGGTGGACGTAAAAGATCCCACGGTCACTATCTCAAAGAAGAGCAGGGGGAGTTCTCCCCGGTGCCCTGGCCAATATTTATCCCTCAACCAACATCATTAAAAAAACAGATGATCTGGTGATTTATCTCATTGCTGTTTGTGGGACCTTGCTGTGTGCAAATTGGCTGCTGTGTTTCCTACATTACAACAGTGACTACACTTCAAAAGTACTTCATTGGCTGTAAAGTGCTTTGGGACGTCCTGAAGTGATGAAAGAAATCCATAGAAATGCGAGTCTTTCTTTTGCTTCTGTCTCTTTGCTGGGGTACTTACTGTGGGAGCATCTTCACCACACGGACTGCAGCGGTTCAAGAAGGTGGCTCACCACCACCTTCTCAAGGGCAATTAGGGATGGGCAATAAATGCTGGCCTTACCAGCGATGCCCACATCCCATAAACTCATTAAAAAAAAATACAGGCTCTATAGGCACCCACTGCCCATGTGACTTTTCACCATTGAAGGCTATTTGGCATTTGAGGGCATCACAGCTCAGCCCGATCCCGTCCACGTTGGGCATCCGTGCTCGGGCACCTTCCAGCAGGAGTCACTGGATAACGGTCAGGAGAGGGAACCATTACTTGATTTTTCTATTCCCCACCTCAAGGTGAGGGAGCTCAGGGTAACTGTTGCACGGTTGATATCAACTTAACTTGACAGAAACCAAGAACTGAGCCTGTGGCCTTTGCGAGGCTCAGTACCACACCGGGACGGGACATCAGAGAAGTATAGAATCCTACAGCACAGAAGAGGGCCATTCGGCCCATCGTGCCTGTGCCAGCTCTTTGAACGAGCTCTCCAATTTAGTCCCACACCCCAGCTTTTTCCCCAGAACCCTGCAAATTAGTCCTCTTCAAGTACATGTTCAATTGGCTTTTGAAAGTTCCTACTCAATCTGATTCCACCACCCTTTCAGGTAGTGCGTTCCAGATCTTAACAACCCTCTGTGTGAAAAATGTTTCTCCTCATTTCCCCTCTAAAGTGTGGTGCCCAGGAATTTACACAGCTGAGGCTTCACCAGTGATTTGTAAAGGTTTAGCATGGCTTCCTTGTTTTTGTATTCAATGCCCCTGTTTACAAAGCCAAGTATCCCATACACTCACTTAACTACCTTATCAACTTGCCCTGCCACCTTCAAGGAACATCACCAGGATAACGGGAGAGTCCACAGATCAGCTTCATACTCGTCCAAAGTTATGGAGGATCAGTCAGCCTGTCCAATCGACAGGAACAGGAGGAGGTCATTCAGCCCCTCGAGCCTGTTCGACCATGGATGATCTGTATCTTAACTCCATCTACCCACCTTAGAAGCATAACCCTTAATACCTTTGCCGAACAATAATCTATCAATCCCAGTTTTGAAATTTTCAATTGACCCCCAGCCTCAACAGCTTTTTGGGGGAGAGAGTTCCAGATTTCCACCACCCTTTGTGTGAAGAAGTGCTTCCTGACATCACCCCTGAACGGCCTGGCTCTAATTTTAAGGTTCTGCCCCCTTGTTCTGGACTCCCCCCGCCAGAGGAAATAGTTTCTCTCGATCTACTCTATCAAATCCTTTAACTCCTTTAATCATCTTATACACTTCAGTAAGATCATCCCATAATCTTCTATACTCAAGGGAATACAAGCCTAGTCTATACAACCTGTCCTCATAATTTAACCCTTTTCGCTCCGGTATCATTCTGGTGAATCTGCGCTGGAACTCCTCCAAGGCCAGTGTATCCTTCCTGAGGTGCGGGGCCCAGAACTGAACAAGTTACTTCAGCTGGGATCTAACTAGAGCTTCATATCATTGTAACATAACTTCCACCCCTTTGTATTCCAGCCCCCTTGAGCTAAAGGCCAACGTTCCATTAGCCTTTTTGATTATTTCTTTTATGTGTCAACCAGTTTTTAATGATTTCTCTACATGGACCTCTAAATCTCTCTGCTCCTCCACAATTCAGAGCTTCAACAGAGATGCTCGGGTCCAGTAGAAATTACTCTCAAACGTTTTCCCCAAATGCTCAGATGGAAACTGAACTGCTCAATGTGGCCGTGAGCCAGACAGGCCCAGAGGGCCCCAGGCTCGATGCCCAGCCTGCGCTGAGTTAGTTGATCCTAGTTGAGCTGTGACAATAATTAGGGGTACGGTAGTATAGTGGTTATGTTACTGGACTAGTAATCCAAGGGCCTGTGCTTAATGATCCATTGAAACATGAGATCAAATCCCACCACATGTAACTGGGGAATTTAAATCCAGTTAAATAAATCTGGAATTAAAATAGTGGTGATCATGAAATTACGGGATTTGTCCCAAAAACCCATCTGATTCACTAATGTCCTTTGGGGAAGGAAATCTGCTTCTCTTACCCAGTCTGGCTGATATACAACTCCAGAACCATAGCAATGAGTTTGACTCTTAACAGCCCTCTGAAATGACCTAGCAAACCATTTATTCAAGAAGGAGGCTCACCACCACCTTCTCAAGGGCAATTAGGGATGGGCAATAAATGCTGGCCTTGCCAGCGATGCCCACATTCTGTGAATGAAATTTAAAAAATTCACAGTGACCCAGAGCTAAGCATAGAAAGCAAGAACTTGCATTTATATAGCACCATTCATGACCTCAGGATGTCACAAAGTACTTCACAGCCAATGAAGCGTCATCACTGTTGCAATATAGGAAACATGACAGTCAATTAACGCACAGCAAGGTCCCACAAACAGCAATGAGATAAATGACCAGCTCATGTGATGTTGATTGAGGGATCACTATTAGCCATGGGATCTTTTACATCCACCTGAAGAGAGCAGAAAGGGCCTCGGTTTAACACCTCATCCAAAAGACGGCGCCTCCGACAGTGCAGCGCTCCCTCAGTACTGCACCTGCAAGCTCCCCTCCAAGTCACACACCATCCTGATTTGGAAGTATATCGCTGTTCCTTCATCGTCGCTGGGTCAAAATCCTGGAACTCCCTCCCTGACAGCACTGTGGGAGTACCTTCACCACACGGACTGCAGCGGTTCAAGAAGGCGGCTCACCACCACCTTCTCAAGGGGCAACTAGGGATGGACAATAAATGCTGGGCCTTGCCAGTGATGCCCACATCCCGTGAATAAATTAAAAAACAAATCAGGACCCCGCTGAAACAGGGAATCCCAACGGACTAGAAAATCGGGCGAAGTGCAAAAACGGGCAGCCGATTCGCTATCGGCCATCTTGTGCTACCGCCCAAGTGCGTTATACCCCACAGTATCAGATTCAGAACCCCAACGGCAGGTACACCCTGAGCTGGATGCAGAGTACAGCAATCGGGAAGATTTTGGTCTTCACCGTCTGGGCAATGACCTGCGGGGAGCCCGTTATAGAACACGCCCGATTTTCATTGTATTAAAGGCAATGGAATGAAAATGAAGCGGGTTCTGTAACAGGCGAGCGATCCACTCCACCAGATCACCACCCAGGCAGTGAGGAGCAAAAATCCTCTTCGATGCATTTCGACCCGAAGCTCCAAAGAACACCTCCAACTCCCTGGTGTAACGTTTTCCTATTTCCACTCCCTTGGCCACTCTGAGTGGGTTTGCCTAATATTCCCCAATTTAAGTTGAATTAGAAGCTGTTTTCTGGTGCGGGCTTGCACCTACTAGGGCTTAGCTTGACACTAAATCAAACCGATTTTACCGAGCACCACTACAGTCCCTGAAGAACCAACTGGCATTCCACCCCACTCTGGACTTGATTTAAAGTCAAGACGTAGAGGTGAAAGGGCACTGTCCTCTCTTGTTCCTCCTCAGCTACAACCCCCCTGTCCTCCTCCCTGAATCCTTATTGTGTTGAAATCAAGGCTCGTCACCCTGTCTCCAACTCATTCTTTTCCTGGACCACAAAGCTATAGAGCTTCGGTCTTCACTCACTTCCTTCTATAATCTACAGGCTTAACCCCAAGCTTGGTGTCACCTAAGCGCCACTGCCTGATTTACCTTGTCTTCTCTCCCATTCTTTTCAATCTTGGTGGTGCCCTTCCCCATCGGTGGCTCCCTTCCCCATCGGTGGCTCCCTTCCCCATCGGTGGCTCCCTTCCCCATCGGTGGCTCCCTTCCCCATCGGTGGCTCCCTTCACCATCGGTGGCTCCCTTCACCATCGGTGGCTCCCTTCCCCATCGGTGGCTCCCTTCACCACCGGTGGCTCCCTTCACCATCGGTGGCTCCCTTCACCATCGGTGGCTCCCTTCACCATCGGTGGCTCCCTTCACCATCGGTGGTGCTCTTGGGCATGGTGACACCACACCTGGAGTACTGTGGACAGTTTTGGTCTCCGTACCTAAGGAAGAATACACTTGTCTTAGAGGGAGTGCAATGAAGGTTCACCAGACTGATTCCTGGGATGGGGAGATTATCCTCTGAGGAGAGATTGAGGAGAATATGCCTAAATTCTCTAGTGTTTAGAAGAATGAGGTGATCTCATTGAACCTTACAAACTTCTTAAGGGGATTGACAGGATAGATGCTGGGAGGATGTTTTCCCTGACTTGAGAGCCTAGAACTAGGGGGCATAGTCTCAGGATAAGGGGTTGGCTATTTAGGACTGAGATGAGGACAAATTTCTTCACTCAGAGGGTTGTGAATCTTTGTAATTCTCTACCTCAGAGGACTGTGGAGGCTCAGTCATTGAGTATATTCAAGACAGAGATCGATAGATTTTTGGATACTTAGGGAAACAAGGGATATGGGAATAGTGCAGGAAAGTGGAGTTGAGGTAGAAGATCAGCCATGATCTTATTGAATGGTGGAGCAGGCTCGAGGGGCTGAATGGCCGACTCCTGCTCCCAATTCTTATGTTCTCATGTTCTCCTCACCATTGGATGTGCCCTGTACAGTGGGCCTCAACCCTTGATATGGCTTCTCAACAGTACTAATTATATATTTATACACCTGACGTGAATGCAAGTGTCACAAATGTTCTCTTCTAGTACTTGGAGAATGTTATTTCTGACTAACTGTCTCTATACACTGCCAGCCTCCAAACAGTTAACCGGGTGTTGATTACAGTCACTTCCTGTAATCTTTCAGGCAAATACTGTTTTAATGAGATGACACATAGCTCAAGTAAATTTTAATTAATAAAATATAATGCAAGGTCCTGCCCCACAGAGGTGTGAGAGATATGATCACACACACACACACACACACACTGTGCTATAGAAGTGTAGAAAAACATCCCTCTATAAAAGGGTCCTTGCTGGTAAGACTCTCTATAAAAGGGGTCCTGATGGTGAGACTCTCTATAAAAGGGGTCCCTGATGGTGAGACTCCCTCTATAAAAGGGGTCCCTGATGGTGAGACTCCCTCTATAAAAGGGGTCCCTGATGGTGAGACTCCCTCTATAAAAGGGGTCCCTGATGGTGAGACTCTCTATAAAAGGGGTCCCTGATGGTGAGACTCTCTATAAAAGGGGTCCCTGATGGTGAGACTCTCTCTATAAAAAGGGTCCTTGCTGGTAAGACTCTCTATAAAAGGGGTCCTGATGGTGAGACTCTCTATAAAAGGGGTCCCTGATGGTGAGACTCCCTCTATAAAAGGGGTCCCTGATGGTGAGACTCCCTCTATAAAAGGGGTCCCTGATGGTGAGACTCTCTATAAAAGGGGTCCCTGATGGTGAGACTCTCTCTATAAAAGGGGTCCCTGATGGTGAGACTCTCTATAAAAGGGGTCCCTGATGGTGAGACTCTCTATAAAAGGGGTCCCTGATGGTGAGACTCTCTCTATAAAAGGGGTCCCTGATGGTGAGACTCTCTATAAAAGGGGTCCTGATGGTGAGACTCTCTCTATAAAAGGGGTCCCTAATGGTGAGACTCTCTCTATAAAAGGGGTCCCTGATGGTGAGACTCTCTCTATAAAAGGGTCCCTGATGGTGAGACTCTCTCTATAAAAGGGGTCCCTGATGGTGAGACTCCCTCTATAAAAGGGGTCCCTGATGGTGAGACTCTCTATAAAAGGGGTCCCTGATGGTGAGACTCTCTCTATAAAAGGGGTCCCTGATGGTGAGACTCTCTATAAAAGGGGTCCCTGATGGTGAGACTCTCTATAAAAGGGTCCCTGATGGTGAGGCTCTCTATAAAAGGGGTCCCTGATGGTGAGACTCTCTCTATAAAAGTGGTTCCTAATGGTGAGACTCTCTATAAAAGGGGTCCCTGATGGTGAGACTCCCTCTATAAAAGGGGTCCCTAATGGTGAGACTCCCTCTATAAAAGTGGTTCCTGATGACAGAAAGAGAAGAAGAGAGAGATTTACAGGAATAGTTAAAGGGTGAGACTGGATGAAAGACCGTTGGAGAGAGGGAGGGAGATAGAGAGAGGAATAGAGAGGGATAGTGAGAGAGCGGAAAGAAGTATTTGGATGAGACAGAGAAGGCAGTGATTGAGTCAGAGAAAGAGCAAGGGGTAAAGAGAGGGGAAGGATTGAGAGGAACAGTGAGAGACTGTGAGAGGGATAGTGAGAGAGGTGAGCGTGGGAGAGAGATGGAGCGAGTGGGATAGATATAGAGAAAGAGAGATAGAGAGGCAAGCTGAGAAGGAAGGTAGAGATAGAGATAAAGACAGAGCTTGAGAGTGAGGCGAGCAGAAAGGGAAATGCAAACAGAGAAACATAGCGTGTGAGGGACAGAGAGAGAGGGAGGCAGGCAGAGAAATATTGAGAAGGACAGAGGCAGAAGGAGCGATAGACAGAGGGCAACAGCATTGTGATAACTGACTGGTGACAGAGGGATTATGAAAGGAAATGAAGAGGAATAATGGTGAGCTCCTTGCTTGGCTCGAGCTACTCATGTCTGTCATAAAGATCTGGCAGGGGATTCTATTTACAATATGTAATAAACCTGTCAGAGCTGCAATTTATTGAGGTATTTGCCCTGGAAAACTAAATCTTTTACCAAGGGCAAGCTAATAACCTATACAGTTCATTTGAATATACGGGCTGATAGATTCTTTTGACAAGTGGAGCATCTCAAGGTGAGAACTCAGCTACTGAAAGGAGATCTGAAAAATGGGAAATTGCTGTGTAATTAAAATATATATTTATAACACGGGTGCCGTGGAATCAGGTCCGAAACGGTGGAGAAATGGGCAAAGAAAGTTGGTGCGAAAGTCAGACCCTGCTGTCACTGGCCATGTGTCAGCAGCACGCTTCCTAAACAAGTTAAGAATCCTCTTGTACACCGTGAGCACACAGAGACCCTTCCCCGCGGTTCACCATTCTGTTAGACACACAGAGCACGTGGAGGGGCCGCCCTCGGCGTTTTCTGGGTTTGGACCACCGCTGCACTCGGCCCAGGAAACTCCCGTGTGCAGCAGCACTCCAAACCCAGGGAACCTCCCAGCGCAGTGCGGTGCAAACCCAGGAAACTCGCGAGTGCAGCAGTGCTCCAAATCCAGGAAATTCCCAAGTGCAGCGACGCTCCAAACCCAGGAAACTCCCGTGTGCAGCAGCGGGCCAAACCCAAGAAATGTCCCAGCGCAGTGGCGGTGCAAACCCAGGAAACTCGCGAGTGCAGCAGTGCTCCAAATCCAGGAAATTCCCAAGTGCAGCGACGCTCGCAACCCAGGAAACTCCCGTGTGCAGCAGCGGGCCCAACCATGAAACCCATGAGTGTGGCCAAACAAAGGTTCAATAAAAGTTTAGCATAACTTCTCTACTTTTTAATTCTATCCCCCTAGAAATAAAAGGTATGGCATTCATTCTGGGTGTACCCTTGTGGGCCATTATCACGTAGTGTCAGTCGTGGCTCAGTGGGAAGCACTCTCTCTGCTCTCACCTCTGAGATTGTGGGTTCAAGTCCCACTCCAGAGACTTGAGCACATAATCAGGGCTGACACTCCCAATGCAGTACTGAGGGAGTGCCGCACTGTCGGAGGTGCTGTCTTTCAGATGCGATGTTAAATCGAGGCCCCGTCTGCTGTCTCGGGTGGACGTAAAAGATCCCACGGCACTATTTCGAAGAAGAGCTGGGGAGTTCTCCCCAGAGTCCTGTCCAATATTTATCGCTCAATCTACATCACTAAACCAGATTATCTGGTCATGATCACATTGCTGTTTGTGGGAGCTTGCTGTGCACAAAATGGCTGCTGCGTTTCCGACATTGCAACAGTGACTACACTTCAGAAAGTACTTCATTGGCTGTAAAGCGAATTGGGACGCCCTGAGGGTGTGAAAGGCGCTATAGAAATGCAAGTCCTTTTACGGAGGCTGAGGGGAGACCTAATTGAGGTGTATAAAATTATGAGGGGCCTAGATAGAGTGGATAGGAAGGACCTATTTCCCTTAGCAGAGAGGTCAATAACCAGGGGACGTAGATTTAAAGTAATTGGTAGAAGGATCAGAGGGGAGTTGAGGAGAACCTTTTTCACCCAGAGGATGGTGGGGGTCTGGAACTCACTGCCTGAAAGAGTGGTAGAGGCAGAAACCCTCATTGCATTTAAAAAGTACTTGGATGTGCTCTTGAAGTGCTGTAACCGACAGGGCTACGGACCAAGAGCTGGAAAGTGAGATTGGGCTGGAGAGCTCTTTGTCGGCCGGTACGGACACGATGGGCCGAATGGCCTCCTTCCGTGCCGTAAATTTCTATGATTCTGTGATGTATGACTCTCATCTCCATCAGCAACAAAGCCCCATGTCAGTGCACGTTCTATTTTATTACAGTGGGTTCCAAACTGCACGCAATGGGGTGGATTTTGACTTCTGAAGCGCGGTGGTCGACCGGCCGTTCTGACAGAGAAGAGGCATCTGGCATCCATTCCACCACCCCCGCCCCCTCCACCCCACCCACCAATCCTGTGATTTTGAGGCCCCAACCACAGTTATATCTGGCAGGCGAGCTGCAGGGGCGAGGTGGCAATCATGCAGTTTATGGTTGGCTTAGTGGCACCCGCTACCCAGTGGGATGTTTGTCCTGCACTTCATATCACCCTCCGGGAAGGTCTGAATGGGTGAATTGGTGCATTCTTCCTCTCTGGCTTGGCACCATGCCTTGCTGCTGAAGTACTTTTTTGAAGTGTAGTCACTGTTGAAATGTAGGAAACGCAGCAGCCAATTTTCACACAACAAGCTCCCACAAACAGCAATGTGATAGTGACCAGATAATCTGTTTTTAGTGATATTGATTGAGGGATAAATATTGGCCCCAGGTCACCGGGGAGAACTTCCTATCTCTTCTTCGAAATAGTGTCATGGGAACTTTTACATCCACCTGAGGGGTCCTCGGTTTAACATCCGAAAGACGGCACCTCAGACAGTGCAGCACTCCCATAGCACTGCACTGAGGCACAGACGGTGTCCCTAATTTTACACGCGTAACGAAAACATTGTTAAGAGCTGTAGTGAGGTTATTAGAGAGTGAAATGGATGATCTGAGCACTGTTGCTCTCTTACCTGTCCATCCCCCGCTAATCTGAAGTTTCCTTGTAGCTTTGAAAAAAAATGTAATTAATTTTTATGGGATGTGGGCGTCGCTGGCAAGGCCAGCATTTATTGCCCATCCCTAATTGCCCTTGAGAAAGTGGCGGTGAGCTGCCTTCTTGAACCGCTGCAGTCCGTGTGGTGAAGGTACTCCCACAGTGCTGTTAGGGAGGGAGTTCCAGGATTTTGACTCAACGACGATGAAGGATTGGCGATCTGCTTCTAAGGCAGGATGGTGTGTGACTTGGAGGGGAACTTGGAGGTGGTGGTGTTCCCATGCACCTGCTGCCCTTGTCCTTCTAGGTGGAAGAGGTCGCGGGTTTGGGAGGTGCTGCCGAAGAAGCCTTGGCGAGTTGCTGCAGTGCATCTTGTAGATGGTACACACTGCAGCCACGGTGCGCCAGTGGTGGAGGGAGTGAATGTTTAAGGTGGTGGATGGGGTGCAAATCAAGCGGGCTGCTTTGCCCTGGATGGTGTCGAGCTTCTTGAGTGTTGTTGGAGCTGCACTCATCCAGGCAAGTGGAGAGTATTCCATCACACTCCTTACTTGTGCCTTGTAGATGGTAGAAAGGCTTTGGGGAGTCAGGAGCTGAGACACTCACCACAGAATACCTAGCCTCTGACCTGCTCTTGTTGCCACAGTATTTATGTGGATGGTCCAGTTAAGTTTCTGGTCAATGGTGACCCCCAGGATGTTGATGGTGGGGGATTCGGTGATGGTAATGCTGCTGAATGTCAAGGGGCGATGGTTAGACTCTCGCTTGTTGGAGATAGTAATTGCCTGGCACTTCTGTGGCGCGAATGTTACCTGCCACTTATCAGCCCAAGCCTGAACGTCATCCAGGTCTTGTTGCATGCGGGCATGGACTGCTTCATTATCTGAGGAGTTGTGAATGTCAATGAACACTGTGCAGTCATCAGCGAACATCCCCATTTCTGACCTTATGTTGGAGGGAAGGTCATTGATGAAGCAGCTGACGATGGTTGGGCCTAGGACACTGCCCTGAGGAACTCCTGCAGCGATGTCCTGGGGCTGTGATGATTGGCCTTCAATCACCACAACCATCTTCCTTTGTGCTAGGTACGACTCCAGCCAGTGGAGCGTTTTCCCCCCGATTTCCATTGATTTCAATTTTACTAGGGCTCCTTGATGCCACACTCGGTCAAATGCTGCCTTGATGTCTCACCTCACCTCACCTGCTTCAGCTGCTTACACCATTTTTACACCAATGCTTGCACCAACAGGAATGTAAATGAGCATACCCAGGAAACATGTGTGTGACTCTTTCTACTGGCGAGCGCAAAGTGTTTTTCAAGCGGCAACAGCGGTGTCACTCATTTCGAGGAGGTTCAAGGCCTGTGCACGATCAGGGCGTCAGGTAAGCGGAGAATCGGGCTCGGCTGTGATGCCCGCCCTGATCGAATAGCCAGCCAGCACTCTTAGGCTCACACAGGAAGGACTACAGCAACTGGATTTTGTGGCCTTGAAAGGACAGGCCAGCTCAAGCACAGACCCGCCTTAGCAGCAGAATCATACGCTGTATGTTAGTTATACGGCACAACGCTCCTTTCATTATTACACATAGCTTCGCCTGTCTTAACCATGAGCAACGCCGCAGGAGATCTGCCAGTGATCACAAAACAAAAAGGCGTAACGCACCTTTCCAGGGAACAGGCTGGAACTGATTTCTGCCAATCCTCTGCTAAAGTTACAGCTAGAGATTGACGGGAGCCTCGATAGAAATTCCTGAGGAAGGTTTGAGATAGTTCACATGTCATTGAGTCCATTAGGAGGATTCGAAGATTGGAAATATTGGGTGAATCGCCTGGTGTACTACTGAATCACACAGGCCACAAGATCCTTGGCTCAGCTGGTAGCTCTCTCGCCTCTGAGTCAGAAGGTTGTGGGTTCAAGTCCCGCTCCAAGATTTGAGGACAAAAATCTAGGCTGACACTCCAGTGCAGTGCTGAGGGAGTGCTGCACTGTCGGAGATGCTGTCTTTCAGATGAAACGTTAAACTGAGGCCTTGTCTGCTCTTTCAAGTGGATGGAAAAGATCCCATGGCACTATTCCAAAGAAGAGCAGGGGAGTTCTCCCTGGGGTTCTAGTCAATATTTATTCCTGAACCAACATCACTAAAACGGATTATCTGGTCATTATCACATTGCTGTGAGTGGGATCTTGCTGTGTGCAAATTGGCTGCTGTGTTTCCCACATTACAACAGTGACTACACTTCAAAAAAGACTTCATTGGCTGTAAAGCGCTTTGGGACATCCGGTGTCGTGAAAGGCGCTGGAGAAATGCAAGTCTTTCTTTCATGTCCTTAATCTTATCGCGGTGCGGGGCGGCAGGGGTGGGAATGTGTATAGAAGCATCAGTAAAAGCCTGTCATTAGAAGCACTTCCATGAGAAGCACTTTCATTCGCTTCAGTGTCCATGGGCTGATAAGAGGGGGAAATTGACCGGAGTTGTTGCTGGTGCTCTCCGGTTGGGAGCTGCACAGAATGCATAGAACCATACAGCACAGAAGGAGGCCATTCGGCCCATCGTGTCTGTGCCGGCTCTTTGAAAGAGCTCTCCAATTAGTCCCACTCCCCCCTGCTATTTCCCCCATCGTCCTGCAAATTTTCTCCCTTCAAGTATTTATCCAATTCCCTTTTGAAAGTTACTATTGAATCTGCTTCCACCTTTCAGGCAGTGCGTTCCAGATCACAACAACTCGCTGTGTAAAAAAATGTTTCCTCATCTCCCCCCCTCTGGTTCTTTTGCCAATCACCTTAATTCTGTGTCCTTTGGTTACCGACCCTCCTGCCAGTGGAAACAGTTTCTCTTTATTTACTATCAAAACTGTTCATGATTTTGAACACCTCTATTAAATCTCTTCTTAACCTTCTCTGCTCTGAGGAGAAACATCCCTGCTTCTCTAGTCTCTCCACGTAACTGAACTGAATGTTTTTGGATGTCGGTTGTGTAATATATGTGGGTAGAACAAATGAAGGACAGAGACGCAATGAGTTGCCAGTCCAGGTGCTTGTTTTACTAGGCCAGAGCGAACTGAGCATGCTCATAATAAACCATGTGACAAACCATGTGATCATACATTACACTGCTTTCCCCTTAAAACAATGGATGTATTCCACTCTCAAATACAACAAAACTGTGATCCCACCTTTCCCAGCATTATATGTACCACATAACAAAAATCTAACACTTCTAGATTTTCTTCCTCGCTGCTTGTTGCGATCAGCACATTGTCTTGATTGCCTAAGCAATTTGGAACTCCTTGCAAAATCCTATTCACCGCACAAGTGTACAGTTTTGTCTGCTTTGGGCGCTACCACAATCGGGGTAGCCCATTCACTTTTGTCAGTTTTTACTAGCACTCCGTTCTCTCTCAGTTTCTCTAGCTCTTCCTCCACCTGACTTTTCAACGCATAGGGGACCGGCCTTGCCTTACAACAGACAGGCTTCACGTTGGACTTGATGTGGATATGCACGTCATACCCAGTGATGCCCTCATAACTGTCTGAGAACATGCTTTTATACTTGTTCAGCATTGTGTCGAGTCGCTTCTTTGAAGCATCTCCACTAAAGATGATTTTCCAGTCTAGTTTTAACTTTCTCAACGAGTCTTTGCCCATGAGGGTTGGCCTGTTGTTGTAGCTCGCTACAGTAATAGGCAGCTTTACTGACTGGCCATTGCGCTGAACTGTACATTTCATTTGTCCACATGTCTCTAGGATTTCTCTGGAGTAGGTTTTTAACTCTACAGTACTCTTTGTAAGTAGTACTTGATTAAACTTTCTCTCACATATGTCCTCACTCAGCAGTCCGCCGCTGTGTCGATACACATATCAATATATTGCTCATTGATCAAAAGTTTTGTATGAAGTCTTTTTCACGACTGCTAGCGTTGCCGCTAGTGGCATAGATACTGTAGATGCCTAGTTCTTCAACATCAGGTGTGTTCACTTCAATATTGTGAACTCCTCCCTTTTGTTGTTGCTGCTTTGCATTGCCACTAGAATGGTTCTTACTTCCTGCTTTCGATCTAGTTCTGCAAGCTGTTGAAATATGGCCTTGCTTCTGGCAGTGAAATCACTTCACATTCCTGTATTGGCAGGACTGTGGTGAGTGATTTCCATTGCAGTGATAACTATTCACTGAGCTGTTCTCACTGACATGCTTTTGACTCGGTCTCACAGCTTTAGGTTTGGCGGTGGCTTTGTGACTGTAGACCTCAGCTGCACTAGTCATTGAGTTGGACGGAGCTCCCTAGCATTCTTAGATGCCATCTCCATAGATGGGACAATTTTGCATGCTATGTCAAACGTTAGGTTCGGAGTGTTCAGTAACTTGGACTGTGTGCGCTCATCCACCAGTCCACACACAAAGTTATCTCACAACGCACGATCCAACAAAGTGCTGAAGTTACAATGTAAAGACAGGTTTTTAAGAGCGACAATGTCCTCACTGATGGTTTCACTTTGTTTTTGGTTTCTGGTACCAAGCTTATAGCTCTCTGCTATTTCTAATGGCTTTGGGTCAAAATGGTCCTCGAGTTTCTCGACAATGTCTTCAAACGACGCATCCTTTGTTTTCTCTGGTGCGAGTAGGTTTGTCAACATTCCGTAGACATCTGGCCCGAGCACCGTTAGAAAAATTGCTTTCTTCCATTCACTAATTACTTTATTTTGAGCTTGAACATTCTCATCCGCACCTTCGGTCTGAATAATGTTATTGACCCTAAAAACATCTCCATCTGCTCAATGTAAGAACTGAATGGTTTGTGAGCTCGGTCATACATGCTGAGGCTTCCGATGAATCCCGTAGGCGTGGCCATGATTGTCCCGATCCCGTCGAACAGTGACTCCGCATGGTACCTGCGTACCATAAACTTTTCCACACGAAGGTTGAACACTGTGTCCTTCCATGATCCCTAAATATGGCTTTGGGATCTTATTCTCATCGCCAAAAATGTGGGTAGAACGAATGAAGGACAGAGACAGGATGAGTTGCTAATCAATTGACTTATGAAGAAAGGTTGAGCAGGTTGGGCCTATTCTCATTGGAGTTTAGAAGAATGAGAGGTGATCTTATTGAAACAAAAAGATATTGAGGGGGCTCGACAAGGTAGATGCAGAGAGGATGGCCCAGATTTTCGGCTTGTGTGGGAAATGGTCGGGTTTCCCTGAATGTGGGGTTTCTGACACACAAAGAAATGTGTCAGCCAGCTCCATGCAATTTTCCCTCCAGTGGCCAATTAATTCCCAGCACATGGGAAGCCTTGCTAATTGTCCATTTCTAGTCAGAAAGCCCCACAGTATGATGTCATCATTTGTGGTGCTTTCAAGGTCCATAGCAAGCACTGCATCCTCTGAAGGCTTCCAAACGAACCATACAGGATGACAGAGGAGCCTGCAGCAGCTGTGGCCAGTGCCAGACCCCGAACTGCCTTCAAATTCGACGAGGCTTCACTGCAGGCATTATTGGATGGGGTTAGGGCCCACAGGGAGGTCCTCTTCCCTAGGTCAGGGAGGAAGAGGCCTCCCACTGAGACCAATGCTGCATGGATGCAGGTGTCAGCAGATGCCAACTCGCTGGGAGTCACCAGAAGAGCCTTGGCATTACATCTCTAACTCCTTCCTTTACTTCCCCACAGTATCATCCAGAGCCCCCGTCCTCACTGTGGAGGAGGAAGAGGCTGGGCAGCCAGACTCCTCAGAGGAAGCTCCAGCCTCTGAGGGCGCAGCGTCAGCAGAAGTAAGCGCACCCAGCACCAGCGCAGACACTCACACCTCGGGGGGACCTTCGGGACATAGAGTAGTGTTGTCACCTGGTGTTTCACAGCTCACAAGTGAGCCTCAGCAGATTCTGGAGACAGGGACAGCAGTGGAGAGTCCTCGTCAGAGGGCGCAGGACTCTGCCAGCTCAGCTCAGCTGCGCTGCATGTCGACCCTCTGCCTCTGGGTCCATCCGCAAGGGAAGAGGTGATGGATCTCCATGCACAGATGCAGGAGTCTCTGGCAGGTTTTGTCTCCAGGGTCGCTGCGAGTGTGGAGTGAATGGAAGAGTCCATAGCGACCATGAGCAAAGCCTTTGTGGAGTCATTGGCGCATGAACGCATCACCATGGAAAGGTTGGCACCCTCCATGGAGGAGATAACTCGCCAGGGTACGGAAAACATGGCGAGTACTCATAAGAGAATGACATCTCTTTTGGAGCGTTGGCCATCAGTTGAACAGAGAAACCAGATCTTCATGGAAGTCCTTCTGAGTAGGACTGCCAGTGCAGAAACGGGTCCCCATGGCCCCCTAAAGCGCAGCAAGGTGCTCTCAAGCCACTGCCAAGCGCTGGCCCCTTCTGGCATGTGCAGCTTCAGGTGAGTGAGCAGCAGCGTGGTGCTCCTGGTAATCATCCTGCTGTTCCTGGTTCTGCTGCTGCCGCCTCTGCTGCTGGAGATCCTCTAATGGCAAGAAGGGAAGGAAAAAAAGGCGTCCCATGCTTCTCGTAGATGCCTCCGCTGAGGAAGCGCTGAGTGAGGGTGGTGAGAGGGGCTTCCCAGGAGATCACATTGGAGAAGTGTGTGAGGCTCCAACCTTCCACAGCTGTGCCTAAGCCTTGAAGAAGTAGCCCCAAACCTGCAACAACAAGGTCCTTCAGCATACAAGTGCTGTCCCTTTAAATCGCAGCTTCTCCGATTGACCTGCAGCTGCAAGCAAGCAAGCCAACTGTTTTCACGCCAGGTCTCACCAGCGGGGTTCCCCGCAGGCGTGTTTCAGGTGGGGAAAGCCCCAAAATTGCAACGGCCCCTCAAAATCTACTTAAACAAGGTAATAATTGGTGATTAGTGTTCCGACGGCCAGTCCCGCCAGCGGCAGGCGGGACTGAAGCTGGTCGCGGAGAAACGGCGGTCCGAAAGTCGGACGGGGCGGGGAATCAGGCAGGGGGGGTCGCGACCCGCTTTTTCGGCGATTTTCGCCCCCTGGCCGCCTGAAAAGCTGCCCGACGGCTGGCAGAAAATCGGGGCCGATGTTTCCCCTCGTGGGGAAATCTAGAACTCCGGGGCACAGTCTCAGAATAAAGGGTCGCCCCTTTAGAACTGTGATGAAGAGGAATTTCTTCTCTCAGTGGGCCGTAAATCTGTGGAATTCTCTGCCCCAGGGAGCTGTGGAGGCTGGGTCATTGAATACATTTAAGGTGGAGATAGACAGGTTTTGGCAAGATAAGGGAGTGAAGGGTTATGGGGAGCGGGCGGGGAAGTGGCATTGAGCCCAAGATCAGTCATGATCTTATAGAATGGCAGAGCAGGCTCGAGGGGCCAAGTGGCCTATTCCTGCTCCTATTTCTTATGTTCTTATGTTCAAGGTGCTTGTTTGCTAGGCCAGAGCGAACTAAGCATGCTCATACTAAACCATGTGACAAACCATGTGATAATACATTACAGGTTGAGAAGAGTATCTAACTTAGCTGTGATTCCCTCCAGAGAAACATAGAAACATAGAAGATAGGAGCAGGAGTAGGCCATTCGGCCCCTCGAGCCTGCTCCGCCATTCAATAAGATCATGGCTGATCATCCAAATTCAGTACCCTGTCCCTGCCTTCTCCCCATATCCCTTGATCCCTTTAGCCTTAAGAAATATACCTAACTCCTTCTTGAATATATTTAATGAATTGGCCTCCACTGCTGTAATGATCAATAACATGTCATTCTATAGTGGACACTAGGTGGAGCCGTAGAGCTGTGTAGAGCTGTATATAGCTGTATGTATATAAGACTACACTACCCAGCTGTATGTATATTAAGACTACATTACCCATGAGGCACTAGGCTACCCACAAGGCAGCAGTCAAGATGGATGCCTCTACAGATAGGGTTCGTGATCCTGATCACTGCCCAGTGACTCCTGGGTTAGAGAGAGGGGAAATCAGCCAGGGTTCCTGCTCCTGATCACTGCCCAGTGACCCCTGGGGTAGAGAGAGAGTCCACATGTGCTCAATAAAGTGTCTAGCAAAAGCTAGCTGTGTTCATAATAAGAATGTCTATTTATTAATGAACATAAGGTGGTACCAGGATTGGTGAAGATCTGCTGAAAATTGTGAAAAGCGACATGGAGAATTTGAAGCCACCAGAGCGTTTGAAACTCACAGGAAATATCGACTACAATTGGCAGACTTTTAAACAACAATTCGAACTCTACATTGCAGCCATCGGATTCGGTACGAAGCCAGATGCAAGGAAGATAGCGTTGCTGCTTATGGTTGCAGGCCCACAGGCGATAGAGGTATTTAATACATTTGTATTTAATCCAGAGGAGAACAGAAAAAAATTAGAAGATGTGCTAAAAAAATTTGATGCACATTGCTCTCCCAAAAAGAATGAGACCTATGAAAGATACATCTTCCGTTCTCGGACACAGCAGCAAAATGAGACTTTTGATAGCTTTATAACTGATCTGAAACTGAAAGCACAGACATGTAATTTCTCTGAGCTCAAAGCATCCATGATTCGTGACCAGATTGTGTTTGGTATTCATGATAAAAAAGTCAGGGAACATCTGTTGAGAGAAACCGAACTAAATTTGGAAAATGCTGTGAAAATGTGCCAAGCCAGCGAGCTAGCTCAAAAGCACGCGAAGACTTTCAGTGAAATCAATAATGATGCGATTGTAATGAGTGATAATGCTGCTGTCGGTGCTGTGTCCTACAAGGGGAAGAAACGTGGGCAGAACAGAAATGAAAAGCAATCGGAGGATGAAATTTTTAATTGTAAACGCTGTGGTTACAAACACCAGTTAAGACAATGCCCAGCATTTGGAAAAATGTGCACAAAGTGTAATGGAAAGACTCACTTTGCCAAACAATGCTTTTCAAAAGTAAAAACGAAGAAAGGGCAACGAGTTAATGTAATTGAGGACACTGATTTAAGTGAGACATTTTTTGTAGGAATGGTGTCATGTGACTGTTGTGTATGTACCTTTAAGGGAATAACTGGTCTCAAACTGCAGTACCGGCAGTGACCACCCCTGTATAAAAGGCCCTAGCAGGCTTCTGTAGTTTCAGTTTCCAGGTTGTCTCCATTCAGTAAAGACTTGTTATAATCAACTCCTGCAGTCCGTGTCTCAGTTATACACGGACATAATACTGGCGACGAGTAAGAAACGAACTTACCTGCAACTCGACAGCACCTCAGACGACGTTATTGAAGGTCGGAGCCAGAAGAAAGAAAAAAAATAATAATCCAAGGAAACTCGAGAAACGGGCGCCAACCGTGGGCAACCGCCCTCCAAATCATCGAATTGAAAAAATTGCAGGAGAGACTGTCGAGAGACAGGCTTGGTTCTCCAGTCTGTGGTTTCCCAGCTAATCAGGCTGGTGGCATGTAGTGCACTGATCCTTCCTGGGCTGCGGCGGGCTAAAGCTCGATCGGGTGGCTCTGCAACGGGGCCGGGCAGCGAGTCGGGAAGCAGAGAGAGAGAGAGAGGGTGGAGCACTCAGGGCGCGGCCGGTGCTTCGAAGCCGGGCAGCGTTCGGACCTAAGAAGAGGGAGGGAAGTGTCCCAAAGGGTCTGCTCCACGACGGGAATGGTTCTTCAATTAACGGAGCAAATATTGAAGCGCGATAGAAAAATAAATACCGCGGAGAGCGGCATTGGCAGCAGCGATCGGGGAGGTGCAAAGACCATAGGGCGTCGCCATTACAGGATAGTAAAATAAATATAATCGCCAGCAACAGCGTTGACAGCAGCGGCAGTGGCGGGAAAGCACGGGAGGCGCCATCTTAACTCGGCGGGGAAGAAGGAAAAGTGCGGGAGGCGCCATCTTAACTCGGCGGGGAAGAAGGAAAAGCGTGGGAGGCGCCATCTTAGATTTTCAAGATGCCAAAGACTGGCGATATCACTGCCTTCGATAATGCAATAGAAGACTGGACCACGTATGTGGAAAGAGTCGAGGTATATTGCAAGGCAAACGAAATAGCCGATGAGAAAAAGGCATCGGTATTGCTAAATTTAATGGGCGCAAGAACGTACGGCCTATTGCGGGACCTGATTACTCCAGCCAAACCGAAGGCGAAGAGTTTTAACGAAATTGTTGCTATCCTACAGGAGCACCTAAATCCTACACCGCTGCTGATAGCAGAAAGATTTAAATTCCACAGGAGAAATCAGCATAAAAATGAGAGCAATGCTGATTACCTTACGGAACTACGCAAGCTATCAATGCACTGCCAGTTCGGAGCAGGACTGGCAGATACCTTACGGGACAAATTTGTCTGTGGACTCCTGAGTGAAGGAACCCAGAAGAGGGTACTCTCAGAGAAAGAGCTTGCGCTAGATAAGGCTTTCAGCGTGGCAGTATCGTACGAAGCAGCAGCAAGGGGAGCTGCGGAAATACAACAAAAGCCACAGGAATACGGCACCCACGAAATGACACGGGGATTTGCAAAATGTTATCGCTGCGGCAGAACAAACCATGACCAGAAGGACTGCTGGTCCAAGGACAAAATATGCAGGCAATGCGGAAAGATGGGACACATTGCACGAGTTTGCAGGTCTGGGAAGAAGACCAATGACAACAAAAAGGCTACTAAGGAACCATACAGGAAAGTACAAAAGATGACGGACAGTAGTTCCGAAGACCAGATGAGCGATAGTGAATCCGGGAACAAGAGACTAAGCTGTCTCAAACTTCACAACGTAATCGCAAAAGAGGATTACCGAACCATTTGGGTCACCCTCACGATAGCAGGGTCCCAAGTCAAAATAGAATTGGATACAGGATCAGCTCTAACCGTCATGAATCGACGAGACTACAAGCGGCTATTCTCACACATACCCTTGAGAGAGACATCCATTGTCTTGAGGACGTATACGGGGCAAAAAGTATACCCCAGAGGAAAAATAAGGGGACCTGTCGAATACAACGTCAAGAAAATACGGAAATTGTATCTCTACATTCTGCAAGATGGTGGACCACCGTTATTGGGACGTGAATGGATCAGAAAGATAAGTTTAGATTGGCACTCCATTCAGGCACTGACGGTGGCTGGTAAAAAGGATGACGACGTCACTCCTGGACGATTGTCAACAATCTTAGCTGACGCCAAAGAGGTATTTCAACAAGAACTGGGCACTCTTAAAGGCGTAACCACCTCGATAAAAATAGAGGAGAATGCAATTCCCAAGTTTTTCAAAGCAAGACCGGTACCATATGCAATTCGCCCAGCCGTCGAGGCAGAGCTGGAGAATCTGGAGAATGCAGGCGTGTTATCTAAGGTAGACTGGAGTGAGTGGGCAACACCCATTGTTCCTGTCATGAAAAAAACGTTAAAAAGTAAGTCTGAGGAGCCAAGGAAGGTTCGCATCTGTGGGGACTTCAAGGAGACGGTGAACCCAGTCCTTCACACAGTACAATATCCTCTTCCAAGGATAGAAGATATCTTCGCCTCACTATCTGGAGGGAAGCGTTTTACAAAAATTGACCTAGCACAAGCATATTTGCAGATGGAGGTTGAAGAATCCTCTAGGAAGTATCTCACGATAAACACTCACAAACGTCTTTACCAGTATTATCGACTGGTATTCGGAGTAGCATCAGCTCCGGCGATATGGCAAAGAGCGATGGAACAAGTCCTGCAAGGGATTCCGGGGACTCAGTGTTACTTGGACGACATCCTAATGACAGGTGAAGATGACAGTGAACACCTTGCCAACCTAGAGCAGGTGCTCACTAGACTACGTGAACATGGGCTACGAGCCAATCGCCCCAAGTGCGAGTTTTTTAAGAAACAGATATCGTATTGTGGCCACGTGATTGATGAAGAGGGGTTGCATAAGTCCCCTGACAAAATTGAAGCGGTAGTTAAGGCTCCAGCGCCTGAAAATGTGTCGCAACTGAGGTCATTCCTCGGATTGGTGAATTACTACCATAAGTTTTTGCCGAATTTGTCCACAATTCTGCATCCACTGAACGCTCTACTACGAATGGGAGTAGCATGGAAATGGAGCGATGAATGCAAGCGGGCCTTTCAGAAGAGTAAGGACCTAATCACTTCAAGAGAAGTATTGGCTCACTACAACCCATCACTACCGATAAGACTGGCGTGTGATGCGTCTCCCTACGGCATTGGGGCGGTACTGTCACGTAAATTCCTTGATGGTTCAGAGAGGCCGATAGCTTTTGCGTCACGCTCATTAACTTCAGCCGAGCGTAACTCCGCCCAGATTGACGGAGAGGCCCTCAGCCTGGTGTGGGGGGTGAAGAAGTTCAATCACTACCTGCACGGTCAGAAATTTACTCTACTAACTGATCATCAACCTCTCATCTCCATTTACAGCCCTCAGAAGGGCGTACCGATAATGACGGCACAATGGCTACAGAGGTGGTTCCTTTTCCTAGGGGCTCACCAATATGACATCAAGTACAAAGGAACTAAACAGCATGGGAATGCTGATGGATTGTCGCGCCTACCGTTGCCGACGGTGGAAGAGGAACTGGCAGTGGATCCAGTGGAGTTATTCCACTCGACTACAGTCGAATGTCTACCTGTGACGAATGCAAACATAGAAAAGGAAACACGAAATGACCCGACACTCTCCTGGGTCTATGATTTAATGGTGAAGGGATGGCCAGCACATGGCGAACCACTGCTGCCAGCATTCTCGCCGAGAAGAGAACAGCTGTCAGTGTGCAGAGGAACCTTGATGTGTGGATCCAGAGTAGTAATTCCACCCAAATTGAAGGATAGAGTGCTCAATGAGCTTCATGAGGGTCATCTGGGAGAGGTAAAAATGCAGAACTTAGCCAGAGCATTTGGTGGTGGCCGGGAATCGATAGAGAAATCGAAGAGATGACCAAGAGCTGTACAGGATGCCAGAAGGTCCAAAACGCCCCACCACAAGCCCCTCTACATCCATGGGAGTGGCCCTCATCTCCATGGCAAAGGGTGCACATTGATTTTGCTGGTCCCTTTATGGACTCGATGTTTTTAATTGCGGTGGATGCACATTCAAAGTGGCCAGAGGTAATAAAAATGTCCTCAACCACCACAGAAAAAACTATCGCAGTCTTACGAACCATATTCGCCAGGAATGGGCTGCCTGAACAGATTTGCTCTGACAATGGACCACAGTTTGTGTCTGAAGAGTTCCGGAGGTTCTTAAAGAACAATGGTGTTAAGCATTACACATCCGCCCCATATCATCCAGCCACTAATGGATTGGCCGAGAGGTTTGTTCAAACATTCAAGAAGGCTATCAAGGCAATGTGTAAGGAAGAGATACCCCTGCAACACAAGGTGGATAACTTCTTGTTTGCCTCCAGCCATGATGTTCTTCAATCGAAGACTACGATGCCGCTTGGATTTGGTTAAGCCGAACGTCAGAAGTGATGTGGAGAACAGACAGTTTCAGAATATGAATGAAAGGCCGACCAGGAGTTTTAAGATAGGTCAACCAGTTTTGGCCCGGGACTACCGCACAGAGAAATGGCAGCCAGGAACGATCTGTACACGGAAAGGACCTTTAATGTATTCCGTGGACGTTGGGGAGAGCATTGTAAGACTCCATGCTGACCAGATTCTAGAGTCACTGGAAAACGTCAACTCCACACCACGATCTGATACACCTGACGATGAAACCGAAGTACCAATTGCATCTACCGCAGAATCGGTGATATTGGAAGCAGACGAACCAAACAACGACATTGATCCCGACGCAACCTTGCCAGAAGAACCTGATATCCCAAAGAGGCTTTATCCAGACAGAATCAGGAAGCCTCCTCAAAGACTGAACTTATAATTGCTTAACTTCAACCAATGTATCTAGCAACCGTAATTATAATTGTAATTAGTTATTATTTAGTTGTTAAATGAATGTTATGTACTGTTTATCTAAAAGGGGAGGAATTGTTGTGTATGTACCTTTAAGGGAATGACTGGTCTCAGACTGCAGTACCGGCAGTGACCACCCCTTTATAAAAGGCCCTAGCAGGCTTCTGTAGTTTCAGTTTCCAGGTTGTCTCCATTCAGTAAAGACTTGTTATAATCAACTCCTGCAGTCCGTGTCTCAATTATACATGGACATAATAGTGACAATATCAAAAAGGATACAGAAAATGTGCAGCCCTCAGAAATGGACAATGCTGAACATAAAGTTAATGCAGTAAAAGAGGACAAATGGATGATCACACTGCAGATAAATGGAGCATTAGTTACCTTGAAACTAGACACTGGGGCAAAAGCAAACTTAATCAGTATGAGTGACATTAACAATATGAAAGAAAAGCCCAAAATACAGAAAAGTCAGTACTACTGAAGGACTATAATGGACAGAAAATAGATAGCTTAGGTGTATGCAGACTTAAAGTGACAGTCAAAGACAAAGTGCATCATCTCATGTTTTCTGTTTTGGCTGAAAGACTTGATTCACTACTGGGTGACAAAGCTTGTGAGGACTTAGAACTGGTCAAGAGAGTCTACCGTATAAACTGTGCCATAAGCAGACCAGATGACTCGGTGGATTCTGTAGTGAATAATTTCCAGGATGTGTTCAAAGGATTTGGAGTTCTACCATTCACTTACAAGATCCAGCTAAAGGAGGATGCTCAGCTAATGGTACATGCTCCACAAAGAGTTCCAGCACCCCTGCGTGACCGGCTCAAGAATGAACTGGACAGAATGACCACACTAGGAGTCATCAGGAAAGTCGAAGAGCCAACAGACTGGGTTAACTCCATGGTATGTGTAAAGAAAAAGAACAATGATCTAAGAATATGCATGGATCCAAAGGACTTAAATGCAAACATAAAACGTGAACACTACCAGATTCCCAAGCGAGAAGAAATCACCAGTGAAATGTCAGGTGCCAGATACTTTACAAAGCTCGATGCCTCACAAGGATTTTGGCAACTAAAACTGGATGAAGAGAGCACCAAATACTGTACCTTCAACACACCATTTGGCAGGTATTGTTTCCTCAGAATGCCTTTCGGGATAATATCTGCATCTGAAATCTTTCACAGAGCGATGGAACACATAATTGAAGGTCTGGAAGGAGTTCGGGTCTATGTTGATGACATCATCATCTGGGGCTCCACACTGAAAGAACACAATGAGAGACTGCCTAAAGTGCTACAGAGCATACGCCAGAATGGACTGAAGCTCAACAAAGCCGAGTGTCAGTTTGGCGTCCAGGAAGTCACTTTCCTAGGAGATAATCTATCTGGTAAAGGAATAGAGCCAGATATGGAAAAAGTAAACGCCATACTCAAAATGCCCGACCCACTGACAAAAAAGGAGTGCTACGCATCATGGGGATGATAAACTTCATTGGAAAGTTCATTCCTAACTTGTCAGCCAAGACAGCCTGTCTGCGAGACCTGCTACATAAAACAAATGAGTTCGCATGGACAGAAAGACATGAACAAGAGTGGATAAACCTCAAAACAGTGCTGACAACCACACCTGTACTCACCTTCTTTGACCCAACAAAAAGAATCAAAGTGTCAACGGATGCATCAAAAGATGGCCTAGGTGCGGTCTTGCTACAAGCAGAGGGTGAAGATTGGAAGCCTGTTGCCTATGCCTCCAGGTCTATGACTGATACTGAGTTTCGATATGCCCAGATTGAAAAGGAATGTCTAGGCTTGGTAGTTGGACTAGAAAAGTTTCATGGCTACATATATGGACTTCCCACCTTCACAGTTGAGACAGACCACAGCCCTCTGGTTGCCATCATTAAAAAAAAACCTGAATGAGATGTCTCCAAGGATTCAACGACTCATGATGAAGCTGCAAAGATATGACTTTGAACTGATCTACACACCAGGCAAATACATAGTGTTAGCAGATGCACTATCCCGAGCACCCACAATGAGTCATGTGAGCTCTACTGAAGAAGACGTGGATGTTCATGTGAGTATGGTCACTGCTGCGCTGCCCGTGTCAGACACAAAATCAAAGCAAATAGCAGAAGAAACAGTAAAAGATACAGTATTACAAACAGTAATAGAGAACATTCATCATGGTTGGCCAAAAGGTTCCTGTCCAAAATATTTTCACATAAGGTCAGAATTGAGTGTCGCAAGTGGACTATTACTAAAACAGAACAGAAAAATCATTCCACAGGCTTTACGTCAAGACATGCTCAAAAGGATTCATGAGGGACACCTCGGAATTGAAAAATGCAAAAGAAGGGCAAGAGACACTGTTTATTGGCCTGGCATAAATAAGGACATTGAGAACATGATAGGCAAATGTGAGACATGTCAGAAACACCAAAACAAAAAAGCAAAGGAACCAATGATAGTAGCTGACATACCAACAGCACCATGGCAAAAGGTTGGTATGGACCTTTTTCATTTAAATGGTAAAGACTATCTAATAGTGATTGACTACTATTCTAACTATCCTGAGATGGCGCTGCTCTCAAGCACCACAGCAAGCAGTGTCATAATGCATGTGAAATCCATCTTCGCCAGACATGGAATTCCCAGGATTGCCGTTAGCGACAATGATCCATTCTTCAACTGTAAGGAGTGGCAACAGTTTGCAGCACATTATGCCTTTCAGCACATCACATCCAGTCCTTTGTATGCTGAGTCAAATGGTAAGGCAGAGAGAGGTGTTCAAGTTCTCAAGCAGCTACTGAAGAAAGCGACAGAAAGCAAGTCTGATCCTTATCTCACCCTGTTGAGCTACCGAGCCTCACCTTTAGACTGTGGTTCTTCACCTGCTGAACTACTAATGGGTTGCAAGTTGCGCACCATGCTACCCTGCTGTGCAAAAGAACAGCAAAGTGAGGAACTGAGACAGAGACTTCAACTGTTAAAGCTGAAACAGAAATCATACTATGACAAGTCATCCAAAACTCTAAAACCATTGACAAGGGATGATGTTGTCAGGATTGAGGATCCAGATGCATGGAACAGGAAAGCTACAGTTCTTGAGGAAGTAGGATCAAGGTCATACACTGTTAGAACTGAGGAAGGACAGATTCTCAGGAGGAACCGCCGTTCCCTCCTAAAAACACAAGAGACTATTCAAGACCAGATTGATGACAATGCCACAACTGCATCTTGTCATTCACCGCCAGAACAATCTCATGAAGACACATCAGACTTACCCGTGTTGAGAAGATCCACACGTGAAGTAAAAAAGCCTGATAGACTTAATCTTTGAGTACAATGTAAAGCTTTGAAAATGTGTTGACTGTTTTGAAAATGTTTATGTTTATAGAGCACTAACAAAAGTGTTACTGATATTATCTTTATTGTTTTCTTGAAAGTTGATTGATATTGATTTTGTTAAACCTCAAAGAAAGGGGGATGTAATGATCAATAACATGTCATTCTATAGTGGACACTAGGTGGAGCCGTAGAGCTGTGTAGAGCTGTATATAGCTGTATGTATATAAGACTACACTACCCAGCTGTATGTATATTAAGACTACATTACCCATGAGGCACTAGGCTACCCACAAGGCAGCAGTCAAGATGGATGCCTCTACAGATACTGTACCTAATCCACATGTGCTCAATAAAGTGTCTAGCAAAAGCTAGCTGTGTTCATAATAAGAATGTCTATTTATTAATGAACATAAGAACTGCCTTCTGTGGTAGAGAATTCCACAGGTTCACCACTCTCTGGGTGAAGAAATTCCTCCTCATTTCTGTCCTAAACAGCTTACCCCTTAACCTTAGACTGTGACCCCTGTTTCTGGATGCCCCAGCCATCGGGAACATCCTTCCTGCATCTAGTCTGTCTAGTCCTGTTAGAATTTTAAGTTTCAATGAGATCCCCTCTCATTCTTCTAAACTCCAGCGAGTATAAGCCCAATCGACCCAATCTCTCCTCATACGTCATTCCTGCCATCCCAGGTAGCAGTCTGGTGAATCTTCGCTGCACTCCCTCCATGGCAAGAACATCCTTCCTCAGATAAGGCGACCAAAACTGCACACAATGCTCAAGATGTGGCCTCACCAAGGCCCTGTACAACTGCAGCAAGACATCCTTGTTCCTGTACTCGAACCCTCTCACTACGAAGGCCAACATACCATTTGCCTTCTTAACCGCCTGCTGCACCTGCATGCTTACCTTCAGCGACTGGTGCACAAGGACGCCCAGGTCTCGTTTCACTTCCCCTTCTCCCAATCTATTGCCGTTCAGATAATAATCTGCCTTCCTGTTTTTGTCACCAAAGTGGATAACCTCGCATTTATCCACGTTATACTGCATCTGCCCAATCACCCAACCTGTCCAAATCATACTGGAGTTTCCCTGCATCCTCCTCACAGCACACACGCCCACCCAGCTTTGTGTCGTCTCCATGGTTGACCACGCTGCAACACTCGCTTTCTAGGCTTGACACGTCTGTAAGGGTCATTTGGATGTTGAGTTGGGAGGGCAGTCTTTTGACTTATATACCCCAGCAAGAGTCAGCATCTTCAGGAGATGGAGGGGGTCAGAATAGGGGAAGAAAAATAGGAGGGAGGGGGGTGATAATCGGAAAATTGCTAACTTTCTTCCAATTTTTTAAAAGCCTTCATGTGGCAGAAGCAGAATCCAGGGAATTATGGGACTGTTAATTTGACGTATGGAGAAGGAAAAATATTGGCGCCCATTGCAAAGGGAAAAACTGAAGAGCATTTCATAAGAGGAAAGGCAATTTAATTGGAATTCGTTACAAATTCGAAGATGTGACAGACGTTGATAGATCTCCCCTTTCAGAGGCCTTCGCTATGATGTCTCACAGGAGACTCGTATCTGCATTGTAAGCTTCAGAGTCCCTGGGATACACCATGAAAGTAATTAATTGGGGAACGCATTGGCTAAAGGGAACGGTTCACTTTGCTGAAGGGTGTATGAGCTAAAAATGAGTAAGTTAGGAAGCAGGAAAGGAACTGGTGGGTGGTAATTATCATCCAAAAGGTGCTGGGATCAGTTACCAGGAAAGGACATTGAAGCAGACAGTGTAAACAGGGTCAAGGGACAATGTGTGAAGGAATAAGCCATATTTCAGAAAGATACACCATAATATGAACAGAATTCTGATATTTATTAACACATGATATACTGGGTTTAAAAGTCTGGAAAGTCTCGGAGACACAGGCTGCAAACAGAAAACAGGCTTCTGAGATGGGATGGTTTGATAACAAAGTTGTAAAAACCAAACAAGCTTTGAAATGGGAATGAGTTAAATATACTAAAACAATGGCCCTATTGAAATGGCAGTTTGGCGATTCCAGAGGGTCTGGAGTTTGGGAATAACACAATGGAAGACCCAGTTTAAGATGTTATAAGCTAACACGTTGAACAGAAACACAAACATTAAAAGAGGCATGTGCCTTTGAAAAGATGACATCAAGTAAAAGAAGCACCTGGTCAAATAGTTTTTATGTTAAACTTGGAAGACAGGAAACACGATTAAATATGCAACCAATTGAGATAGCTAGAAATGCATGAAAGACTCTGGTTAAAGTGGTTTTAATTTATATAGTAAATAAAATACCAACGAGAACACTTTGAAGATATGGGCCCCGATTTTCGGCTTGTGTGGGGAATGGTCGGATTTCCCCGAATGTGGGGTTTCTGACACACGTAAAAAAGTGTCAGACAGCTCCACGCAATTTTCCCTCAAGTGGCCAATTAATTCCCAGCATGTGGGAAGCCTTGCTAATTGTTCAATTCGAGTCAGAAATCCCCACAGTATGATGTCATCATTCGTGGTGCTTTCAAGGTCCATAGCAAGCACTGCATCCTCTGAAGGCTTCCAAGCGAACCATACAGGATGGCAAAGGAGCCTGCAGCAGCTGTGGGCAGTGCCAGACCCTGAGCTGCCTCCAAATTCACAAGGCTTCAATGCAAGCATTATTGGATGGGGTTAGGGCCCACAGGGAGGTCCTCTTCCCTAGGTCAGGGAGGAAGAGGCCTCCCACTGAGACCAATGCTGCATTGATGCAGGTGTCAGCAGATGCCAACTCGCTGGGAGTCACCAGAAGAACCTTGGCATTACATCTCTAACTCCTTCCTTAACTCCCCTACAGTACCATCCAGAGCCCCCGTCCTCACTGTGGAGGAGGAAGTGGCTGTGCAGCCAAACTCCTCAGAGGAAGCTCCAACCTCTGAGGGCGCAGCGTCAGCAGAAGTAAGCGCACCCAGCACCAGCGCAGACATTCACACCTCGGGGGGACCTTCGGGACATAGAGTAGTGTTGTCACCTGGTGTTTCACAGCTCACAAATGAGCCTCAGCAGATCCTGGAGACAGGGACAGCAGTGGAGAGACCTCGTCGGAGGGCACAGGACTCTGCCAGCTCAGCTCAGCTGCGCTGCATGTCGACCCTCTGCCTCTGGGTCCATCTACAAGAGAAGAGGTGATGGATCTCCATGCACAGATGCAGGAGTCTCTGGCAGGTTTTGTCTCCAGGGTCGCTGCGAGTGTGGAGCGAATGGAGGAGTCCATAGCGACCATGAGCAGAGCCTTTGTGGAGTCATTGATGCATGAACGCATCACCATGGAAAGGTTGGCAACCTCCATGGAGGAGATAACTCACCAACGTACGGAAAACATGGTGAGTGCTCATAAGAGAATGACATCTCTTGAGGAGCGTTGGCCATCAGTTGAACAGAGAAACCAGATCTTCATGGAAGTCCTTCTGAGTAGGACTGCCAGTGCAGAAACGGGCCCCCATGGCCCCTAAAGCGCAGCAAGGTGCTCTCAAGCCACTTCCAAGCGCTGGCCCCTTCTGGCCTGTGCAGCTTCAGGTGAGTGAGCAGCAGCCTGGTGCTCCTGGTGCTCATCATGCTGTTCCTGGTTCTGCTGCTGCCGCCTCTGCTGCTGGAGATCCTCTAATGGCAAGAAGGGAAGGAAAAAAAGGCGCCCCATGCTTCTGGTAGATGCCTCTGCTGAGGAAGCGCTGAGTGAGGGTGGTGAGAGGGGCTTCCCAGGAGATCACATTGGAGAAGTGTGTGAGGCTCCAACCTTCCACAGCTGTGCCTAAGCCTTGAAGAAGTAGCCCCAAGCCTTCAGCAACAAGATCCTTCAACATACAAGTGCTGTCCCTTTAAATCGCAGCTTCTCCATTGACTTGCAGCTGACAGCTAGCAAGCTGGCAAGCTTCACGCCAGCTTTCAGCAGCGGGGTTCCCCGCAGGCGGGTTTCATGTGGGGAAAGCCCCGGAAAATCTACCTCAACGAGGTAATTATTGGTAATTAGTGTGCCGACGACCAGTCCCGCCAGCGGCGGTCGGAACTGAAGCGGGGTGCGGGGAAATGGCGGTCCGAAAGTCGGACGGGGCGGGGAATCAGGCGGGGGTGGTCCCAACCCGCTTTTTCGCCGATTTTCGGCCCCTGGCCGCATGAAAAGCCGCCCAACAGCGGCCAGAAAATCGGGGCCATTGTGTTTGTATTGAACTTGGAGCAGTAAGGAGACTCAACGTCTGCTAAAACCAGTAAAGCCAATATTAAGAATTGAATGAAAGGATTTTGTAAGAATGGCATCAAACAGAAACCATTGCTGTCATATTGGGCTGGATTTTGCTACGGGGGCGGGTTGGAGGTGGGAAACCCACATTCAGGCTTGTTGTCCCGCCTCCATGGAGATGTGGCCAACCCACTGGATTTTCCTCTGATTGACCTTGTTGAACCCGCCCTGTGGGCTCAGCAGGCCAATTAAGGGCCACCCGGCAACAGGTGACGTCAGAGATTGACATTTCATCTGTCAAAAGCTTTTGGCAGATGAAATATCAGTGTTTAACAGCTGTTTGAAGCTGTCAAGCACTGAAAAACTGCTAATTCAGCCTCAGTCCTTTCTCAGGATAACTTTAAAATCATTTTGCTGCAGAAACCAAGAAGCTGATTTTTTTTTTTTTTTTTTTAAATCGGAGCTTCTGTGGTTCTTGCAGCCGACTCCCGACACCGGAATGCAGGACTCCTGTAAAGGTAAGTAAAAGTAAGTTAAACTTATTTAAACACTTTTAACACTTGCAAAACACTTACCTTTGCACTCCTGCACCCCTCACTCACCTGAACACTGGGCATCTCGACCCCTCCAAGACCTCAGACCCACGTCCCGCCTCGAAAACTTTTCGTGGTTTGGAGCTGTCGGGAAGCCCACAAACCAACAATAAAAATCGCGAATAGGCAAAAAACTACCTGTTAACCGGCAGTTTAATTGCCTTTAATCCCTTCCCGCCTCTGGGAGTCGGGTTCCAGCACTTGTCGGCAACCCGACTCCTATGAAATTGACATGGAGGCGGGTTGGAGGCGGGATGGGGTCGGGACCCCCGGATCTCCGATTTTTATCGCCCGCACGCCTCCAACCCGACTCCAGGGGCTTAGGAAAATCCAGCCCATTGTTTTTATGATAGTTTTTGAAACACCTAAAGATAGAGACATAATTATGCATGCAATAGTTGAATTGACAGTAAGATAGAAAGCATTCAAAAGAGAGTATCAATAAAAACAATTAGCTTACATCAGCAAAGAATTTCAAAGAATAAACCACTGCAAAAAGGGTATAAAGATAGACCTTTTCAAACAGAAAGCCAGAACTCGCTGAACGGGCCCAGCATTTCTCAACTTCACAGGCACACTCTGTAAGTTTTTAATTTGAGTCTCGGGTAGTCAAAGTAATTGATTTTGGTGGATGTTCTAGATTTAGAGATAAGTAAGAAATGTAGAAATGTAACCAAGTAAAGATTTGAGAATAAAAATCTCTGAGAAATAAGAAATGTAAGCTATTTGTATTTTGAATTGTTAATGTTGTGGCTGATTCAACAGCTGTTAACTGAATGTCTGCTCTTAAATAAAACTATATATTTTTAGAATTGTCTCAAAGAGTATTTCTGTATAAACTCACGAACCCAATTTCTGTACACTCTTTTGTAAGGAGTTGCAGAATTATGGGGGGTATTCCGGACCCTCATAATATCCGGAAGGTTACAGTCTAGTTAAACTTATTAAAAGTGCGATCTGGAGGACGGTAACACCTTCAGTTGTTCCGTTCCTTTAGGGAGAGATAGCCTGAACCTTTAGACCCATATAAGCATCTTATAGAATTCAGCTATCTCTAACTTAAATTGAAGGTGAACGTCTGGGGAATATGCCTGATCTGGGGTAGCCTGAGACAGGGCTAGGACTGTAATTATCCCTTCAAAGGAGGTGTGTTTCTGGAAAGAAATGGGGATTGAAGGTGGGTGAGAAGATGGGTAGGTGGGGCTGCGAGACTTAGCAAGAAGGTGGGTGGGTGTTTTACTCTCTCCACAGATGCTGCCTGACCTGGAGTGTATCCAGAATTTGCTGTTTTTATTCCTGACTTTTACATGTTGCCCTCACCATTCTTTTCCTTCAGTTTTGCTAAGAGGGTCTTTTATAAAGAAAGACTTGCATTTCTACAGCGTCTTTCATGACCTCAGGATGTCCCAAAGCGCTTCACAACCAATTGTGTAGTCACTGTTATAATGTAGGAAGCGCGGCAGTCAATTTGCGCACAGCAAGCTCCCACAAACAGCAATGTGATAATGACCAGATAATCTGTTTTTAAGTAATATTGGTTGAGGGATAAATATTGGCTCCAGGACACTGGGGAGAACTCCCCTGCTTTTCTTCGAAATAGTGGCCGTGGGATCTTTTACATCCACCTGAGAGAGCAGACGGGGCCTCGGTTTAACGTCTCATCCAAAAGATGACATCTTCGACAGTCCAGCTCCTCAGTACTGGCACCAGGAGTGTTACCTGAATTATGGGCTTAAGCCACTGAAGTGGGACTTGAACCCACAACCTTCTGACTCAGAGGCAAGAGAGTGCTGCCCACTGATCTTATCTTCTTGTTTGCATGCTGTTGAAAGGTCTACATCCGTCCGAAATGTTAGCCTGTCTCTTCTCTGTTTACCTCTAGCATTTTAACGATTTTATTTCAGGTTTGGGGCTATTTAGTTCCTCTTTAACTCAGACTATCTGGCTGGCAGATGCATGGCTGAGTGAGCCACTGAACTGCTGTCCAATAGATAATCCTGGCAGTTTAAAGCGCAGTTGTTTACAGGAAGGTATCAGTGCGTTTACAGTTCGTAACTGGTCTCAGGGTTAAGTTTAATTTACATTGCTACTTGGTCATTTACATTTTTTTTGAAGACACACTGTGCAGTGTAGCACCATCATATTACCTGCAAAAAGAAAGGTGGATCGGAGTTTTCAGCAAAAATGATCCGATTATCCATGACAAATTTGCTGTTAAAATGTTTAGGTTGGAGTTTTGAAACCTTGCAGTTCTGCGTCTAAGAGATCACAAGTAACTCCTTCGCAAATCTAGCTTCGACAGTGGAGAGGAACACCAGTATAGGGAAGGTAAGCGGATAATCAGATAACAAACGCATGGGCCGTGGGATCTCCTGGGCTGGTACCGATCACCTGAGGGAGCCGGAGAGGAATTTTCCAGAGGGTGTATTTCCCCCTTATTGGCCCTGGGTTTTTCCTCCTTTTTTTTGCCTCTCCCGGGATATTACACGACTGCTGGGGTCTGGGGTGGAGTTGGTGGGCCGTTAGGAAGCGTCTAGTCATGATGCTGCCGCCATCGCGAGCGTGGGACAGGTTTGATGTCATTTCCTGCCTGTCATTTTCGTATGTTCTTGTTTTCAAACCCCTCCATGGCCTCGCCCCTCCCTATCTCTGTGACCTCCCCCAGCCCCACAACCCTCCCTATCTCTGTAACCTCCTCCAGCCCTACAACCCTCCCTATCTCTGTGACATCCTCCAGCCCGACAACCCTTCCTATCTCTGTAACCTCCCCCAGCCCTCAAACCCTCCGAGATATCTGCGATCCTCCAATTCTGCCCTCTTGAGCATCCCTGATATGCATCACTCCACCTTTGGCGGCCGTGCCTAAGCTCTGGAATTCCCTGCCTGAACCTCCCCGCCTCTCTCTCCTCCTTTAAGACGCTCCTTAAAGCCTCCCTCTTTGACCAAGCTTTTGGTCACCTGTCCTAATATTTCCTTCTGTGGCTCGGTGTCAAATGTATTTTGATAATCGCTCCTGTGAAGAGCTTTAGGACATTTTACTACATTAAAGGCCCAATATAAATGCAAGTTGTTGTTGTTATTGTTATTCATAACTCCTTCACAATTCGACAACAGCTTCTTACAGTCCTGTAAGCCACCCAGGCCTCAGTTACCTCACCCAAATGGCAATTCCTCTCGCATGAGACCAGATAATGTGTTCCAGCTGGATATTCGACCATAGGGGGCATCACAGCTGAGCCCAGTCCTGTTGTCACCCAACATCCACACCCTTCACTAGCAGAGGTTCCCTGGCCAGGGATCGGGAGAAGGAACCCTGGATGATTTAGCCCAACCCCTCCTTAGCCCAGTGATACTGAAACCAACTGCATTGTCCCCTGTCCTTTATCTCATTCGGGTTCTGTAGCAGCCCATTACCCTATCCAGAAACAGCTTCCTCTCCTGTTACCCCCATTACAATTCTCCCAGTTCAATGGCGTAGGTGGAAGTTTTTGCAGGGATCGAGGGGGCGGGGGTGGGTGGATGGGTGGGTGAGGAGGTGAGGCATGGGGGTGGATGTAGGATATGAACTTGATGGACCAAACATAGGATTACATAGAATACACAGCACAGAAACAGGCCATTCGGCCCATCTGGTCCGTGTGGGTGTTTATGTTCCACACGAGCCTCCTCCCACCCCCTCTTCATCTCACCCCATCATATCCTTCTATTCCTTTCTCCCTCATGTGTTTATCCAGCTTCCCCTTAAATGTATCGATACTATTCGCCTCAACCACTCCCTGTGGTAGCGAGTTCCACATTCTCACCACCCTCTGGGTAAAGAAGTTTCTCCCGAATTCCCTATTGGATTTCTTGGTGACTATCTCATATTGATGGCCTCTAGTTTTGCTCTTCCTCCACTTCATAAGGTTTATTTTTCAAATCGGAATTTCACAGTAAGTTTCAAATAGAAGCATGAATATTTCCATTACCTCATTGAAATGTATAAAATTCTCAGAGAGCGACAGGGTAGATGCTGTGAGGCTGTTTCCCCTGGCTGGGAGTCTAGAACCAGGGGTCACAGTCTCAGGATAAGGGGTTGACCATTTAGGACTGAGATGAGGAGGAATTTCTTCACTCAGAGGGTGGTGAATCTTTGGAATTCTCTACCCCAGAGGGCTGTGGAGGCTCAGTCGTTGAGTATATTCAAGACAGAGATCGATAGATTTTTGAATATTAAGGGAATTAAGGGATATGGGGATAGTGCAGGAAAGTGGAGATAAGGTAGACGATCAGCCATGATTTTATTGAATGGCGGAGCAGGCTCAAGGGGCCAAATGGCCGACTCCTGCTCCTATTTCTTATGTTTTTATTAATCTAACAATTCAAATAAAGCAAATGAAAAGAAATAACCCACATCTCGAACAAAAACCCGAAAACACAAAGTCCAAACGTATCGCTAGTCTATCGGTACCTTTTCTACAATGTTAAACCGAGGTCCCATCTGCTCTCTCAGGTGAATGTAAAAGATTCCAGGTCACTATTCAAAGAAGAGCAGGAGGAGTTCTCCCCGGTGTCCTGGCCAACATTTATCCCTCAACCAACATCGCTAAAACAGATTATCTGTTGCTGTTTGTGGGAGCTTGCTGTGTGCAACTTGGCTGCCGTGTTTCCTACATTACAACAGTGGCTACAATTCAAAAGGACCCCATTGGCTGTAAAGCGCTTTGAGACACACAGAGATCGTTAAAGGCGCTATATAAATGCAAGTCTTTCTTTCTTTTCAACAGTGCCGTAGGAACTCTAACATCAACATGGCGCAGGCAGACAGGGCCTCAGTTTAACATCTCATCTGAAAGTCAGCACCTGCGACAGTGCAGTTCCCCCTCAGCACGGTGCTGGAGTATTAGCCTAGATTGTGCACTGAGGTCACAGCGATGCAGCACTCAAAACCCAGTGGGAAGACTATTACCAGCAGAGTGAAGCCAACATAGAAAATGGAATCGGTGTTCGATTGCAATTGAGTGGAGCTCTGGGTATATTTGCAAAGTACAATAAGTCTGTCAAGGGAGGAAGCACTGGTTAGGCCTCGGCTGGAGTATTTTGTCCAATTCTGGGCCCCACACTTTAGGAAGGATGCCAAGGCCTCGGGGAGGGTGCAGAAAAGAATGATTAGAATGGTACCAGGGATGAGGTACCTTAGTTATCAGGAGAGGCTACAGAAGCTGGGATTGTTCTCCTTAGAGCAGAGAAGGTTAAGGTCAAGATTTAATAGAGGTGTTCAAATCATGAAGGCTTTTGATAGAGTAAATAAGGAGAAACTGTTTCCACTGGTGGGAGGGTGGGTAACCAGAGGACACAGACTTAAGATAATTGGCAAAAGAACCAGAGGGGAAGATGAGGAGAATTTTTTTATGCAGCGAGTTGTTGTGATCTGGAACGCGCTGCCTGAAAGGGCGGTGGAAGCAGATTCAATCGTAACTTTCAAAAGGGGATTGGTTAAATACTTGAAAAGGAAAGATTTGCAGGGGAAAAGAGCGAGGGAGAGTGGGACTCATTGGAGAGCTAGTTCAAAGATCCAGCATGGGCAGGATTGGCTGAATGGCCTCCTTCTGTGCAGTGAGATTCTATGAATGTACAGCTGACAAAACAACCCTTCAAAAGGTAGTTGGAAGGAAACGCCAGAATACCTGCAACCAGCGTTCCCGCTGAGCTGTGCAGCCACGCGGCCCCGCAGTCTGGAGATCCCTCACAGGCCAGCTCACCAGCTTTTAAATGGAAGAAACAGTGCACGCGGGACAGTCTGAATGGGCTGCGCAGCCAGTTAAAGGGCTCGGGCAGGAAAAAAAATGACAGGGGACATTGCCTACGGCCAAAATTGTGCGTCTTTGTGCGTTTGAGTTCAACAGAATGTCATTTCCTGTGTCAGCTGTGGCTCAGTGGGTAGCACCCTCACCTCAGAATCAGATAGGTCGTCGGTTCAAACCTCACTCCAGAGACTTGAGCATACAAATCTAGGCTGACACTCCCAGTGCCAGTGCTGAGGGAGTGCTGCACTGTCAGAGGTGCCGTCTTTCGGATGAGACGTTAAACTGAGGTCCTGTCTGCTCTCGCAGGTGGATGTAAAAGATCACATGGCCACTATTTTGAAGAAGAGCAGGGGAGTTCTCCCCGGTGTCCTGGGGCCAATATTTATCCCACAATCAACAGCACCAAAAAAACAGAGGGCTAGATTTTCCTGGAGCCATCAGGTGGGGTTTCAGGCGTGTGGGGAAATCCCGAATTTGGGGGTCCCGACACCATCCCGCCCAAAACCCCGCCCCACGCAAGTTTCAGGGGCGGCGGGTACCTGCCCCGCACTGGGACCCGCCAAAACCAGGCGGGGAGGGATTAGTGCCAATTAACTGCCTGTTAACAGGTAGTTAACAGGCAGTTTTTAGCCTAATCCCTATTTTGAGGGGTTTCGTGTGGGATTCCTGACGGCTCCAAACCACGCCAGGTTAGAGCAGGCGGGCCGTCGGGCTGAAGGAGTTGGAGGGGTCGCGATGTCAGTGTTCAGGTGAGTGATGGGTGCATGAGTGCAAAGGTAAGTGTGTTTGGTGTGTCTAAAATATGTAAAGAACTTTTACTTACCTGCACTTACCTTAACAGCCTTTCTTCCTGTAGGCGTCGGGAGCCCATCACTCAGCCGGCACTTAAAGCTGAACGGCTGCGATCTGTGAAAAGTGACAGCCTTCAGCTTTGAGTGCTGCTGAGAGTTCTAACTGAGTCTGTGCAGAAGGACTCATGTTAGAACTCAGACTGTCAGTGTTTGACAGCTTCAAATAGCTGTGAAACACTGATATTTCATCTGTCAAGAACTCTTGACAGATGAAATGGCAGTCTGTGACATCACCTGTTGCCGGGTGGCCCTTAATTGGCCTGCTGAGCCCACTGGGTGGGCTCAACAAGGTCAATCAAGGGGAAATCGCGCGGATTGGCCAGACATCGATGTAGGCGGGTCAAAAACCCGAAAGGGGAAGTCCCGCCTTCTTCCCGACAGGTTCGGGAAAATCGACCCCAGATTATCTGGTCATTATCTCATTGCTGTTTGTGGGAGCTTGCTGTGCGCAAATTGGCTGCTGCGTTTCCTACATTACAATAGTGGCTACACTTCAAAAAGTACTTAGTTGGCTGTAAAGCACTTTGGGACGTCCGGTGGGCGTGAAAGGTGCTGGAGAAAGTCTTTCTTCCTTTCTTTATCGGGCTCCATCAAATGGAGCCACAGACCCGCACAGATAGCGGTAAACTCTTTCAGCCCTCAATAAAACCTCGTTTATGATTTAAAGTCCCATTAGCGCTATTCCTCCAACTCAGTATCAAGTTAAGCGTATCGACTTTCCTCTGTTCTGGGTTATGTTTCACAGCAATGGAAACACCTGCCATTGCATTCTCCCTCACCACGGACTCAAAATTAAATAACCGAGCTCCAAACCCCGCCCCCCCCGGTCAATATTTAATTTACAGTCTTCACTGCATCTATTGTTCATAAAGCTTCAATAAGTGGAACCCAGCGATTAAATTCGGCGAAAACTCAAACACCATTTTTTTTCCTGGCCCATGTATAAAATTTCATTGCAAATAGCTTTGATGGGTGTTCAGTGAGAGGCAGCTTTTTATTGCCACTTTGTTCCGCAGTGCGTTCTCCCAAGAGTTTTGCCATCGATTGGTGCAAAAAACTTTTCTCTCTCTCTCTCTCCCCCTTTAATATAAAACAGGCTTTCATCTATAACTACGCTGTGTCAGTCGGAACGCTCAGAGGCTGTCAAGCCAGCCCTGACCATTAAACTCATACATCACGCCAACAGCGCAGTTATGTGCAGTAATGATATTAATACATTCTCCAGGTTAAATTACTTTCTGTACATTTTAACTAATGGCTTTCTATTAAGTTAGATGAAGCACTCACATTGAAAGGTTACACTGATGACAAGAAATTATGCCCATGTTGGCTTCAGAAATATTAATGGCAATCAAAAAATAATAAATATATATATAGACACACCTACAGGGCCTCAGTAAGCTTACATTGGCACTTTTTCTTTTCCCAGTCAGCCTTAGCTCAGTAGGAAGCACTCTCGCCTCTGAGCCAGAAGGTTGTGGATTCAAGTCTCTCTCCAACCCATAATTCTAGGCTAACACTCCCAGTGCAGTACTGAGGGAGTGCTGCACTGTTGGATGTGCCATCTTTCGGGTGAGACGTATTATACCTGCCCTGGGAGTGTTTGATGGGACAGTGTAGAGAGAGCTTTACTCTGTATCTAACTTGTGCTGTACCTGTCCTGGGAGTATTTGATGGGACAGTGTAGAGGGAGCTTTACTCTGTATCTAACCTGAGCTGTACCTGTCCTGGGAGTGTTTGATGGGACAGTGTAGAGGGAGCTTTACTCTGTATCTAACCCGTGCTGTACCTGCCCTGGGAGTGTTTGATGGGACAGTGTAGAGGGAGCTTTACTCTGTATCTAACCCGTGCTGTACCTGCCCTGGGAGTGTTTGATGGGACAGTGTAGAGGGAGCTTTACTCTGTATCTAACCTGTGCTGTACCTGCCCTGGGAGTGTTTGATGGGACAGTGTAGAGGGAGCTTTACTCTGTATCTAACCTGTGCTGTACCTGCCCTGGGAGTGTTTGATGGGACAGTGTAGAGGGAGCTTTACTCTGTATCTAACCCGTGCTGTACCTGCCCTGGGAGTGTTTGATGGGACAGTGTAGAGGGAGCTTTACTCTGTATCTAACCCGTGCTGTACCTGCCCTGGGAGTGTTTGATGGGACAGTGTAGAGGGAGCTTTACTCTGTATCTAACCCATGCTGTACCTGCCCTGGGAGTGTTTGATGGGACAGTGTAGAGGGAGCTTTACTCTGTATCTAACCCGTGCTGTACCTGGCCTGGGAGTGTTTGATGGGACAGTGTAGAGGGAGCTTTACTCTATATCTAACCCATGCTGTACCTGCCCTGGGAGTGTTTGATGGGACAGTGTAGAGGGAGCCTCACACCTAATCAGTGCTGTGTCTGATCTGGGGCGCTTGAGGCTGACACTGGCTACGAAGAGTATTAAAATCCTCCAATGTCCTAAACCATGCAACGGAATGCCAGCCATGGTGTGATACTGAACCGTACAGACCAGAAGATTCCCAGCTTCAATTCCCAATCTGTGCTGCATTGAATCAGTGTTGGAGGGGCTACAATTGGTCGAAGTAAACCTGAGTTCAGGAGGGAGGAAAGTTACCCAGGGCTCTTCCTCCTGATCTCGCTCACCGCCCCCCGCCCCCCCCACCATCCACCCCCTTCCTCCTGGAAAGGTCACTCATGTGCTCGTCAGGTGAGGACGTGATCAGATTAGATTGCAATGCCGCCCACAGTCGATAAGACTCCCAGCCCTCACTGTGTGCAGATGGCTTGGCCTTGGTATCGGGAGGGGCGTCTGTGGAACCGAAGCCAAGCAGCAATTAGGAGAGGAGGGGAGACGATTCAATCGTCTGCAAAGATGCTGATCTCCATACATTTCTACCCAGCGAGTGATTTATCCTAGATTGTTAAATATGAAAGATTCATTTATGTTTCTAGGCAGTGTATTGACTGCGAACTCGTGGAAAGCCATTAATTACCGGCGGCTGCCTTGATGATTCTCTAAATGGCTAATAATTTGCATTATTAACACTTACTGCTCACAGCTGAATTGCACTAAGCTTTTATTGACTGTGTCAGTCTGTGTCTCTCCCCCCCCCCACTGTTTGACAAGCATCCCGCATGCTGGGTGCACACAGACAGGTGGAATTTTGGGATTTGTAGACTGACGTGATGACTCACTCAAGCCCAAATATTCCATTGAATGGACGTCAGATTGTGGAGTTCCTTAACTTGTGTGTTAAAAATAACCGGGTGAAGAAAGGAAGGGAGACTTGCATTTCTATAGCACCTTTCATGACCTCAGGACATTCTAAAGCACTTTACAGCCAATGAAGTGCCTTTTGAAGTGCAGTCACTGTTGTAATGTAGGAAATGCAGCAGCCAATTTGTGCACAGCAAGCTCCCACTAACAGCAATATGATAATGACCAGATCATCTGTTTTAGTGCTGTTGGCTGAGGGATAAACATTGGCCCCAGGACACATAAGAACATAAGAACATAGGAAATAGGAGCAGGAATAGGCCACTTGGCCCCTCGAGCCTGCTCCGCCATTCAATAAGATAATGGCTGATCTTGGGCTCAAAGCCACTTCCCCGCCCGCTCCCCATAACCCTTCACTCCCTTATCTTGCAAAAATCTGTCTATCTCCACCTTAAATGTATTTTATGACCCAGCCTCCACGGCTCTCTGGGGCAGAGAATTCCACAGATTTATGACCCTCTGAGAGAAGAAATTTCTCCGCATCTCAGTTCTAAAAGGGCCACCCGTTATTCTGGAATTATGCCCCCTAGTTCTAGATTTCCCCACAAGGGGAAGCATCCTCTCTGCATCTACCTTGTCGAACCCCCTCAGTATCTTATATGTTTCAATAAGATCACCTCTCATTCTTCTAAATTCCAATGAGTATAGGCCCAGCCTGCTCAACCTTTCCTCATAAGTCAACCCCCTCATCTCAGGAATCAACCGTGTGAATCATCTCTGAACTGCCTCCAATGCAAGTATATCCTTCCTTAAATAAGGAGACCAAAACTGTACGCAGTACTCAAGGTGTGGTCTCACCAATACCCTGTACAGTTGTAGCAGGACTTCCCTGCTTTTATACTCCAACCCCCTTGAAATAAAGGCCAACATTCCATTTGCCTTTTTGATTACTTGCTGTACCTGCATGCTAACTTTTTGTAATCCCTCTCCATTTAAATAATAATTTGCTTTTTTATTTTTCCTGCCAAAGTGGATAACCTCGCACTTTCCCACATTATACTCCATCTGCCAAATGTTTGCCCACTCACTTAGCCTGTCTGTATCCCTTTGCAGATTCTTTGTGCCCCCTTCACAACTTGCTTTCCCACCCATCTTTGTATCATCCGCAAACTTGGCTACATTACACTCGGTCCCTTCATCCAAGTCATTAATGTAGATTGTAAATAGTTGCGGCCCCAGCACCGATCCCTGTGGAACCCCACTAGTTACCATTTGCCATAAATGATCCATTTATCCGACTCTCTGCTTTCTGTTAGTTAGACAATTCTCTATCTATGCTAATATATTACCCCCAATTCCGTGAGCTCTTAGCTTATGCAGTAACCTTTTATGTGACACCTTATCGAATGCCTTCTGGAAATCCAAATACACCACACCCACTGGCTCATCTTTGTCCACCCTACTCATTACATCCTCAAAGAACTCCAGCAAATTTGTTAAACATGATTTCCCTTTCATAAAACCATGCTGACTCTGCTTGACTGCATTATGATTTTCCAAATGCCCTGCTACTGCTTCCTTAATGAAGGACTCCAGCATTTTCCCAATGATAGATGTTAGGCTAACTGGTCTATAGTTTCCTGTTTTCTGTCTCCCTCCTTTCTTAAATAGGGGTGTTACATTTGCAGTTTTCCAATCCGCTGGGACCTCTCCAGAGTCCAGGGAATTTTGGTATATTGCAACCAACGCATCCACCATCTCTGCAGCCACTTCTTTTAAGACCCTGGGATGCAGGCCATCTGGTCCAGGGGACTTGTCATCTTTTAGTCCCATTATTTTACCGAGTACTATTTCCTTAGTGATAGTGATTGTCTTTAGATCCCCACTCCCTGTGGCGCCTTGATTATCCAATATTTGTTCAGAGTCTCTGCCATTACCCCGTTCCCCATTATTAATTCCCCAGTCTCATCCTCTAAGGGACCGATGTTTACTTTAGCTACTCTCTTCCTTTTTATATACCTGTAGAGTCTCTTACTATCTGTTTTAATATTTCTTGCCAATTTATTCTCATAATTCATCTCCTCTCTCTTTATTATTTTTTTAGTCATCCTTTGCTGGTTTTTCAAAATTTCCCAATCCTCTGGTCTCCCACCAATCTTGGCAACATTGTATGCCTTCGTTTTCAATTTGATACCATCCTTTACTTCCTTTGTTAGCCATGGATGGTGCTCCCTTCTCTTAAAATCTTTTCCCCTGGAATATATTTTTGTTGAGAGGTATGAAATATCTCCTTAAATGTCCGCCACTACATTTCAACTGTCTTACCCTTTAATTTATTTTTCCAGTCTACTTTAGCCAGTTCTGCCCTCATGCCATTGTAATTGCCTTTCTTTAAGATCAGGACACTGGTTTGAGATACAACTTTCTCACCCTCCAACTGAATTTGAAATTCAACCATGCTATGATCACTCTTTCCTGGAGGATCCTTTACTATGAGAGCATTTATTAATTCTGTCTCATTACACAGCACCAGATCCAAGATAGCCTGCTCCCTGGTTGGTTCCATTGCATACTGTTCTAGGAAACCTTCCCGGATGCACTCTATGAACTCCTCCTCAAGGCTACCATGGCCAATTTGATTTGTCCAATCAATATGGAGATTAAAATCGCCCATGAGTGTGACAGGAAGGGACAGAATGTTTAAAAATAAGAGTGCAACAGAAAATGGGGACACAACAAGGAGAAATGGTAAAAAGGCTGGGGATAACTCTCCTGCTCCTCTTCAAAATAGTGCCATGGGATCTTTTACGTCCACCTGAGAGAGTAGACGGGGCCTCGGTTTAATGTCTCATCTGATAGATGGCACCTCTGACAGTGCAGCACTCCCTCAGCACTGCACTGGAGTGTCAGCCTGGATTTTGTGCTTAAGCCTCTGGAGTGGCTTAGCCTCGATGAAGAAGGGACTGGCCAACCAGGAGAGGCGATGTGCCTCCTCCTGGTCGCAGGGAACGTTCAAGCTGAGCAGACAGCTTTGCTCACCTTGCTGGCAGTTGCAGAACAGGATTCCGGCAGAGGTCTGGGCTACCAATGTGAGTTTTGAACACACTTCCCCTCTCCCAACCCCACCTCGAGACCTAGCACTCCTGGGACTCAAGCTCAGCCCCCAATCTCACTGCATGAGTTCCTGAAGCCCCACAATCTACCACATTGGCAACTATCGGGAGAGGAACAGGCTCCTGTGTCGTTGCACAAGGGCTGCGATTGTGACTTTATTCGGCTGCAAGACTGTAACATAAATCAGGGTCTATGTGATATCCTGAATGAGTTTCAATCGTGAAAGGAGCAAGCAGCGGAGGGGGGGGGGGGTGCGGGGGGGGAGGGTGCGGCAGGGAGGTGGTCGAAGAGAAATTTTCCAGTTCCTTTTCTTCCCCTAATTGCCCTGGGTATTTATCTGTGTTTTTGCCTCTCCCAGAAGATGACATGGCTCTGGGTGGGTGGAGAGTGTCTTAGTTTCCTGATCGATATTGCAAAAAGGATATCGAGGCACTGAAGAAGGTGCAGAGAAAGATTTACAAGCTTGATACCAGAACTGAGAGGTTACAACTGTCAGGAGACACTGAACAGGCTGGGGTTCTTTTCTCTAGAAAAGAGAAGGCTGAGGGGTGACCTGGGTTATGTCTTTAAAATAATGAAAGGATTCGATAGGTTAGACATGGAGAAGATGTTTCCACTTGTGAGGTGAGACCAAAACTAGGGGCCATAGAGATAATAAATCCAATAGGGAATTCAGGAGAAACTTCTTTACCCAGAGAGTGGTGAGAATGTGGAACTCGCTACCACAGGGAGTAGTTGAGGCAACTAGTGTAGATGTATTTACATAGAAACATAGAAACATAGAAGATAGGAGCAGGAGTCGGCCATTCGGCCCTTCGAGCCTGTTCCGCCATTCAATGAGATCATGGCTGATCATCCAAATTCAGTACCCTGTCCCTGCTTTCTCCCCATATCCCTTGATCCCTTAAACGGAAGCTGGATTAGCACATGAGGGAGAAAGGAATAGAAGATATGTTGATGGGGTGAGATGAAGTAGGGTGGGGGGAGGCTCGTGTGGAGCATAAATACCGGCACGGACCAGTTGGGTAAAATGGCCTGTTTCTGTGCTGTAAATTCTATGTAATTATTTGCATAAATCATCATAACTGCAAGTGGGACAGGCTGGATGGTATTTTGTGGCCCATCACTTTTGTATGTTCGTAGAACTTCCTTCCGAACCAACCATAACCAACTTGCTGGCACATATGGCCGGCTGAAGGTATTCAGACAAATGCCAAACAGCATCATCCAATATCTCCTCCAGTGGCCATCGGTGTTCACTGTGAGTTCTACATTTCTGGAGGAGCCTTGGAAAATCACCTCCTGAGATGATGTATTGGATACTGTGCAGACTCCGGGGCTCCCTCATTTACATTACAACAACCTGCATTAATATAGCACCCTTTAACACAGGAAAACATCCCAAGGTGCTTCACAGGAGGTGTAATCAGAGAGGAATGGACACCGAGCCACAGAAGGAGGATACTGGGAGGGGTAACCAAAAGGTTGGCCAAAGAGGTAGGTTTTTAAGGAGAGTCTTAACAGAGAAGAGGAAGGCGAAGAGGTGAAGAGATGTAGGGAAGGAAATCCAGACCATGGGCCGAGACAGCTGAAAGCACGGATGCCAATGGTGGAAAGGCCAGAGTTGGAGGAGCGCAGAGATCTCGGTGGTTTTTAGGGCTGGAGGAGATTACAGAGATAGGGAGGGTTGTAGGGCTGGAGGAGGTTACAGAGATCGCGGGGGGGTTGTAGGGCTCGAGGAGGTTACAGAGATAGGGAGGGTTGTAGGGCTGGAGGAGGTTACAGAGATCTCGGGGGGGTTGTAGGGCTGGAGGAGGTTGCAGAGATAGGGAGGGTTGTAGGGCTGGAGGAGGTTACAGAGATCGCGGGGGGGTTGTAGGGCTCGAGGAGGTTACAGAGATAGGGAGGGTTGTAGGGCTGGAGGAGGTTATAGAGATCTCGGGGGGTTTTAGGGACTGGAGAAGGTTACAGTGATAGGGAGGGTTGTAGGGACTGGAGGAGGTTACAGAGATAGGGAGGGTTACATAGAAACATAGAAGATAGGAGCAGGAGTAGGCCATTCAGCCCCTCGAGCCTGCTCTGCCATTTAATGAGATCATGGCTGATCATCCAAATTCAGTACCCTGTCCCTGCTTTCTCCCCATATCCCTTGATCCCTTTAGCCTTAAGAAATATATTTAACTCCTTCTTGAATATATTTAATGAATTGGCCTCAACTGCCTTTTGTGGTAGAGAATTCCACAGGTTCACCAATCTCTGGGTGAAGAAATTCCTCCTCATCTCTGTCCTAAATGGCTTACCCCTTATCTTTAGACTGTGACCCCTGGTTCTAGACTCCCCCGCTATCGGGAACACCCTTCCTGCATCTAGTCTGTCTAGTCCTGTTAGAATTTTATAAGTTTCAATGAGATCCCCTCTCATTCTTCTAAACTCCAGCGAATATAAGCCCAATTGACCCAATCGCTCCTCATACGTCTTTCCTGCCATCCCAGGTATCAGCTTGGTGAATCTTCGCTGCACTCCCTCCATGGCAAGAACATCCTTCCTCAGATAAGGCGACCAAAACTGCACACAATACTCCAGGTGTGGTCTCACCAAGGCCCTGTACAACTGCAGCAAGACATCCTTGCTCTGTACTTGAATCCTCTCGCTACGAAGGCCAACATACGACTTGCCTTCTTAACTGCCTGCTGCACCTGCATGCTTACCTTCAGCGACTGGTGCACAAGGACACCTGGGTCTCGTTGCACTTCCCCTTCTCCCAATCTATTGCCATTCAGATAATAATCCGCCTTCCTGTTTTTGCCACCAAAGTGGATAACCTCGCATTTATCCACATTATACTGCACCTGCCATGCATCTGCCCAATTACCCAACCTGTCCAAATCATACTGGAGTTTCTCGGCATCCTCCTCACAGCACACATACCCACCCAGCTTTGTGTCATCTGCAAACATAAGAACATAAGAAGTAGGAGAAGGAGTAGGCCATACGGCCCCTCGGGCCTGCTCCGCCATTCAATAGGATCATGGCTGATCCGAACCTAGACTCACGTCCACTTCCCTGCCCATTCCCTGTAACCCCTAATTCCCTTATCAGCAAGGAAACTGTTTATCTCCGTTTTAAATTTATTTAATGTTGCAGCTTCCACAGCTCTCTGAGGTAGCAAATTCCATAGATTTACTACCCTCTGAGTGAAGAAGTTTCTCCTCATCAGTTTTGAAACGGCAGCCCCTTATTCTAAGAATATGCCCCCTAGTTCTAGTCTCACCCATCAGTGGAAACATCCTCCCCGCATCCACCCGATCAAGCCCCCTCACAATCTTATATGTTTCGATAAGATCGCCTCTCATTCTTCTGAATTCCAATGAGTAGATACCCAACCTACTCAACCTTTCCTTATAAGTCAACCCCCTCATCTCTGGAATCAACCGAGTGAACCTTCTCTGAACCGCCTCGAGAGCAAGTATATCTTTTCTTAAATATGGAAACCAAAACTGTACGCAATATTCCAGGTGTGGCCTCACCAGTACCCTGTATAACTGAAGCAAGACTTCCCTGCTTTTATACTCCATCCCCTTTGCAATAAAAGCCAAGATTCCATTGGCCTTCCTGGTCACCTGCTGTACCTGCATACTAACCTTCTGTGTTTCATGCACCAGGACCCCCAGATCCCTATGTACTGCAGCACTTTGCAGTTTCTCTCCATTTAGATAATAACTTGCTCTTTGATTTTTTCCTGCCAAAGTGCATAACCTCACACTTTCCAACATTATATTCCATCTGCCAAACTTCTGCCCACTCACCTAGCCTGTCTATGTCCTTTTGCAGGTTTTTTATGTCCTCCTCACTCACTGCTTTCCCTCCCATCTTTGTATCGTCGGCAAACTTGGATACGTTGCACTTGGTCCCCTCCTCCAAATCGTTAATATAGATTGTAAAGAGTTGGGGTCCCAGCACTGACCCCTGCGGAACACCACTAGTCACTGATTGCCAACCCGAGAATGAACCATTTATCCCCACTCTCTGTTTTCTGTTAGATAGCCAATCTTCCACCCCCAATCCCATGATTTTTTATCTTGTGCAGTAATCTTTTGTGTGGCACCTTGTCAAATGCCTTTTGGAAGTCCAAATACACCACATCCACTGGTTCCACTTTATCCACCCTGTTTGTTGCATCCTCAAAGAATTCGAGCAAATTTGTCAAACATGACTTCCCCTTCATAAAACCATGCTGACTCTGTCCGATTAAATTATGCTTATCCAAATGTCCTGTTACTGCTTCCTTAATAATGGACTCTAACATTTTACCAACCACAGATGTTAGGCTAACTGGTCAATAGTTTCCAGCCTTTTGTCTACCTCCCTTTTTAAATAAGGGCGTTACATTTGCAGTTTTCCAATCTGCTGGGACCTTTCCTGAATCCAGGGAGTTTTGGAAAATTACCACTCATGCGTCCGCAATCCCTACAGATGCTTCTCTCAAGACCCTAGGATGTAAGCCATCAGGTCCAGGGGATTTATCTGCCTTAAGTCCCATTATCTTACCGAGTACCATCTCCTTAGTGATTTTAATCGTGTTTAGCTCCTCCCCTCCTATAGCCCCCTGTTTGTCCAGTGTTGGGATATTTTTAGTGTCCTCTACTGTAAAGACTGATACAAAATATTTGTTCAGCATTTCTGCCAACTCCATGTTCCCCACCACTAATTTCCCGGTCTCATCCTCTAAGGGACCAACATTCACTTTAGCCACCCTTTTTCTTTTTATATAACTGTAGAAACTTTTGCTATCTGTTTTTATATTTTTTGCTTGTTTACTTTCATAATCTATCTTCCCTTTCTTCATTAATCTTTTAGTTATTCTTTGCTGGCTTTTAAATGCTTCCCAATCTTCTGTCCTCCCACTAGATTTGGCTACTTTATATGCCCTTGTTTTCAGTCGGATACTATCCTTTATTACTTTACTTAGCCACGGATAGCTGTCTTTTCTTTTATGTCCCTTTTTCCTCAGTGGAATATATTTTTCTTGAAAGTTGTGAAATATCTCCTTGAATGTACACCACTGCTCATGTACAGTCTTACACCTTAATCTATTTTCCCAGTCCACTTTTGTCAACTCTGCTCTCATACCTTCATAGTTTCCTTTATTTAAGCTTAGTATGCTGGTTTGAGATCCAACTCTCTCACCCGCCAACTGAATTTGGAATTCAACCATGTTATGGTCACTCATTCCAAGGGGATCCTTTACTAAGACATTTTTTATTAATCCTGTCTCATTACACAGACCAAATCTAAGATTGCCTGCCCCCTGGTTGGTTCAGTAACATACTGCTCAAGGAACCCATCCCTAATGCACTCTATGAACTCTTCCTCAAGGCTGCCCTGCCCAATTTGATTTGTCTAGTCAATATGAAAGTTAAAATCTCCCATGATTATAGCTGTTCCCTTATTACAAGCCCCAACTATTTCCTGATTTATACTCCGACCAATAGAGTTGCAACGTTAGAAGGCCTATAGACTACGCCCACCAGTGACTTTTTCCCCTTATTATTCCTTATCTCCACCCAAACCGTTTCACTATCCTGATCCTTTGACCCAATATCATTTCTCACTATTGCAGTGATTCCATCCTTTATTAACACAGCCACCCCACCTCCCTTACCTTCCTGTCTGCCCTTCCTAATAGTCAAATACCCCTGGATGTTTCGTTCCCAGTCATGGTCATCCTGCAGCCATGTCTCCGTAATGGCCACCAGATCATACCCATGTGTAGTTATTTGTACCGTCAACTCGTCTATTTTGTTACGAATGCTGCGTGCATTCAGATAAAGAACTTTTAAATATGTTTTGTGACAATTTATTCCTGCTTTTACCCCCTTTACTACTTTACCTTTATCTTTATATATTCTGTCCCTTCCTGACACGCTCTGGTTTTTAATTCCCCCACTGCTACCTTGCTCTATTGCCTTCTCCGCAGACATTTTTATTTTTTGCTTTCTTGAAACCTCCCCCCCCCAGGAAACCATCCCGTATACACTCCAGGAATTCCTCCTCAACAGTATTGTTACTAATTTGGTTAGTCCAATCTATATGTAGATTAAATTCACCCATGATAACTGCAGCGCCCTTATTGCACGCGTCTCTAATTTCCCATTTAATCCCATCCCCAACCTCAACATTACTGTTTGGGGGTCTGTATACAACTCCCACTAATGTTTTCTGCCCCTTGGTATTTCTCAGCTCTACCCATACAGATTCCACATCATCAGAGCTAATATCCTTCCTTACTATTGTGTGAATCTCCTCTTTAACCAGCAATGCTACACCACCTCCTTTTCGCCTGTCTTTCCTGAATATTAAATACCCTTGCATGTTGAATTCCCAGCCTTGGTCAGCCTGGAGCCATGTCTCCGTAATCCCAATTATATCATATCCATTTACATCTATTTGCGCAGCTAATTCATCCACCTTATTAAGAATGCTGCTCGCATTAAGACACAAAGCCTTCAGGCTTGTTTTTTTTAACACTCTTAGACCTTTTAGAATTATTATTTACTGTGGCCATGTTTGATTTAAACCCTTGATTTCTCTGACTGCCACTTTTGCTTTTCTCCTGGGCTGGAGGAGGTTATAGTGATAGGGAGGGTTGTAGGGCTGGGGGAGGCTACAGAGATATGGATGGTTGTAGGGGCTGGAGGAGGTTACAGAGATAGGGAGTGTTGTAGGGGCTGGAGGAGGTTACAGAGATAGGGAGGGTTGTAGGGCTGAAGGAGGTTACAGAGATAGGGAGGGTTGTAGGGCTGGAGGAGGTTACAGAGATAGGGAGGGTTGTAGGGCTGGAGGAGGTTACAGAGATAGGGAGGGTTGTAGGGCTGGAGGAGGTTACAGAGATATCGAAGGTTGTAGGGGCTGGAGGAGGTTACAGAGATAGAAAGGGTTGTAGGGGCTGGAGGAGGTTACAGTGATATGGAGGGTTGTAGGTCTGGAGGAGGTTAAAGTGATAGGGAGGGTTTGTAGGGATGGAGGAGGTTACAGAGATAGGGAGGATTGTAGGGGCTGGAGTAGGTTACAGAGATATGGAGGGTTGTAGGGGCTGGAGGAGGTTACAGTGATAGGGAGGGTTACATAGAAACATAGAAGATAGGAGCAGGAGATGGGGGAGGTTTGTAGGGGCTGGAGGAGATTACAGAGATAGGGAGGGTTGTAGGGGCTGGATGAGGTTACAGTGATAGGGAGGGTTGTAGGGGCTGGAAGAGGTTACAGAGATGGGGAGGTTTGTAGGGGCTGGAGGAGATTACAGAGATAGGGAGGGTTGTAGGGGCTGGAGGAGTTTAAAGTGATAGGGAGGGTTGTAGTTGATGGAGGAGGTTACTGAGATAGGGACAGTTGTAGGGGCTGGAGGGGGTTACAGTGATAGGGAGGGTTGTAGGGCTGGATGAGGTTACAGGGATAGGGAGGGTTGTAGGGCTGGATGAGGTTACAGAGATAGGGAGGGTTGTAGGGGCTGGAAGAGATTACAGAGATAGGGAGGGTTGTAGGGGTTGGAGGAGGTTACAGAGATAGTGAGGGTTGAACGGGCTGGAGGAGTTTACAGAGATAGGGAGAGTTGTAGGGCTGGAAGAGATTACAGAGATAGGGAGGGTTGTAGGGCTGGGGAGGTTACACAGATAGGGAGGGTTGTAGGGGCTGGAGGAGGTTACAGAGAGAGGGAGGGGAGAGGCCATGGAGATGGACCAGTAGCTGTGTAATATAAAACGGGTCTCAGAGAAACGAGGATAAAGTGAAAATTTCAGGAGGTCACTGGCAGCTCAACACAAAGTGATAGCACGCAATAGGGTGAGTGACGGTTTTCTGTAATTGCTGTGAGATGGTGAGCAACTAGCAGGGGAGGTAATGAGACTGTTTGGCAGTCAACAGGAAATGCAAATGCACTTCCTGACTTCATTAGCCTGACATTCCTCTTCAAGTAAGCACTATTTCACTTTTTAATCAGGTTTGATTTGTGTCAGAAGCAGAATCTTCACATCCCAAATCAAATCCCAAATACTCCAGGCCCAGAGACTGACATCTTCTGGTTTTTTGCACCTCTTATCAGGAAGAGATTACCTCAGCCACTGCTTCAGCGCAAACTGCTTCCCCACTTATAAGTCTTCCCGGGCTGGGTCTGAAGTGAGAATTGTTCTTCAGGAAGCACCTGATCGTAAGAATCACACAGCACAACAGGAGGCCATTCAGCCCATCGTGCCTGTGCCGGCTCTTTCCTTTGTTCTTTCCTCACCTCCTCCCTTTCCTTGCCCCACACTTGCTTAAAAATCTGTTACTTCTCTATAGCCTACTCCTGTTCCTATGTTCCTGTTCACTCTATCCTATCATGGACTCTACCCCATCCGTTCAATCTCCTTCTAAAGACCCTGTACAATATAAATTATCATGAACTCTACCCACCCATTTAATTTCCTACCGCACACCCTGTAAACTCTGTTCTATCATGAACTTCACCCACATATTTAATTTCCTTCCACACATCCTGTACACTCTACCCCATCATGGACTCTACCCAATCCATTTAATCTCCTGCCACAGATCCAGCATACTCCACCCTATTTTGGACTCTACCTACCTATTCAAACTCCTTCCATGGGAAGCACAGGACCTCCAATAATGCAGCACTCCCTCAGGACTGCACCAAGGTATCGGCCTTGATGGAGCTCTCAAGTTCTGGAGCAGGGCGCTTGATGTAAGAAAAAGGAGTCTCACACATTAAGTAACTTTAAAGTAAGCTTTAAGCAACTTATAATCACACTATATACACGAGAGGTCTTCACCATGCCTCTGGTAGAAGCCTCTTACAATACTGAGGAGTTTACTATTTATACCAGTCCAACAGGAAGTGACATATGACAGGAAGTGATGTATGTACAAAGTTCACAGTTCATAGTTCACAGTTCACAGGAAGTGATGCACATAACTTCCCGGAAGTTTTATTATTATCACAGCGCTCTTAATTGATCCAACACACTGCCGTGTTAGACTTTCTGATCCGCCAAATGTAATCAATGAATAATATTCATCCATCCTGACATCTCCACTATTCCAGCCTGGCTTGTTGTTAAAACCTCCTCGCTCCTCCCCAGCTACAAAGGAAATATTGCAGCACATGGAGTATTAAATCAGATCAAATCCTCTGGTATTAGTGGTAATATACTGAGCTGGATTGAGAACTGGCTGGCAGGACGTGGACAAAAAGTAGTTATAGATGGACCTGGATCTGTTTGGAGACTGGTCACCAGTGGCGTCCCGCAGGGACTGGTGTTGGGACCGTTGCTCTTTACTATTTTTATTAATGATCTGGGTATAGGTGGTTGGGGGCATGACCTGCAAATTTGCAGATGATACCAAGATCTGTGCGAGTGTCAGGACTGTAGATGGCGCTTATCTGCTTCAGGCAGATCTTAATGTGTTGGGAGTTTGGGCTCATAAGTGGAAAATATTAAATGGGGCAGAAATTCGGGTCTCCACGGGTGAGTACGCACGGGGTACTCACCCATAGGCCCAATGGAAGTGCCGGTTTCCTGCATGCACTGCGCATGCGCAGGAAACCAGCACTTTCGTTCCCCTGAAAGCAGGGGTTCAGAGTTCGAATGCGTGCGCGGGAGAGGCTGCGCGTGCGCATCGAACTTGCGTTTTTTTTACAGGTTTTCCCGGGAAGGTAAGTCTCCAGAAGTTAGACATTTAAAAAGCAGGCGTAAGGCCTTTACAAGGTAAGTGGTGAATTAATTAAAATTAAAACATTTTTTCCACAGGTTTATTATTTTTAAATACTTTAAAGAAAGGTAAGTTTATTTTTAGCCCAGTTAGAAAATAAAATTATTTTTTTCAAAAATTTAAATTATTGTTTAAAATAGTTATTTCATGTAATTTATAGTTTATTTAAAAAATGTGATTTTTAAAAAATTTATTTGAAGATTTAGTGATGTTTTGGGGCCGTAGTATTTCTAAGTTTTGACAGCACTTCCTGTCAACCTTATGAATGGAGCATTCCCTGCTACCATTGGCTCCCCATGGCCCACGTGATCCCAGGGGACGCATCGAACTAACTGCGCCCCTGGGATACGCAAGCACTGCACGCCGGCAGTTGGAGCAGGCCCCGGATCGGAATTCCACGGGGGCCCACAGCACAATGGCCGGCGCGCTAGTTAAGTGCAGGTCGGGGGCTTACACCCGCGGGAAGCCCCCAACCCGAATTTCTGGGCCATCGATGTATAACTTAGATAAGTGCAGTGTTGTGCATGTGGGCAGGGCAAATGCTCAACATTCATACACCCTTCAGGGAAAAGCATTAAAGAAGGTGGAGATAGAAAGAGATCTGGGCATTCTAGTGTATACATCTCTAAAGATACATGAGCAATGCCGTGAAGTGATAGCTAGAGCAAATAGGGATTTGGGGTGTAGCCATAGGATAATTGAGTATAAGACGAGGCGCACTGTTTTGTCTTTGTACAAGACTTTAGTCAGGCTGCACTTGGAATACTGTGTTCAGTTTTGGTCTCCTCACATGGTGGGTGATATTGAGGCTTTGGAAAGGATGCAGAGGAGGAGCCATTAGACTGATTAAAGCAGTTTAAAGCATTTTAGTTATCAAGATAGGCTGAAAGAGTTGGGACTCTACACTTTAGAGAAACGTAGATTTAGGGGTGATCTGATTGAGGTTTCTAAGATAATGAAGAGAATAGATTGTGTTCCAGTTGACAATTTAGGTTAGGCAGGACAAGGGGCCACAACTTTAAGTTGTGTAAGGCCAGATCGAGGTTAGATGTCAGGAGCTGGTTCTTTTCCCAGAGAATAGTGGAGCTCTGGAACAGGCTGCCGTCTCGTGCAGTGGACGCCGATTCACTGAATTTCTTCAAGTGGGAGACCTTTTTCTGGCTGGGGTCCGCCGGAGGTCACCTCTTACAGGAGATAGGTACTGTAGGGAAGTCAGGACCAGAGTGGTCTCCTGGACGAGTTTCGATCGCCTTGATGGGTCGGAGAGGAATTTCCCAGATTTTTCCCCCCCCAATCTTTTTTTTTTGCCTCTCCCAGGAGATCACAAGGTTTCGGGTGGGGTGGAGAGTGTATGTTGTGATTCACAAGGTATCGCAATTGTGTGGGACTTGCCGGATGGACCAGATGGTCTTTACATGTCCATCATTGTTCGTATGTTCGTATGATCGTAAATCCATAATAATCCTGAGAACCTCCAAATCCTGTCAGCCCCCCTTCCTAAACCAAGCCACACCCCAACTGCTCTCATCTACCGGCTGTCAGCACCAAGTTGATCCATGTAATGAACACGTCTCTGAAGTTCTGGGAATTGAAAAGGAATGGGAACGCTGCAGCACAAAACAAGACTTATTGAGTAGATGTTAATATTTCATAAACAACCATGTTTAAAATGTTGTAAAGCTACAGGGGGCCATACTTCAATTTCACATTCCAATTACAAAAGATGTTGGATTTAACATATCAGGAAGCTCATAAAACCTTCACAAGCCTCATGTGACTTCTGAGCTGCAGCACAGAGCAGGAGAGCGCAGGGCTTTACTGTGTATATACCCCGTACTGTACCTGCCCCAGGAGTGTGTGGTGGGACAGTGTAAAGGGGGCTTTACTGTGTATCTAACTCGTGCTGTACCCACCCTGGGACAGTGTAGAGGGAGCTTTACTCTGTATCTAACCCCGTGCTGTACCTGCCCTGGGAGTGTTTGATGGGACAGTGTAGAGGGAGCTTTACTCTGTATCTAACCCGTGCTGTACCTGCCCTGGGAGTGTTTGATGGGACAGTGTAGAGGGAGCTTTACTCTGTATCTAACCCGTGCTGTACCTGCCCTGGGAGTGTTTGATGGGACAGTGTAGAGGGAGCTTTACTCTGTATCTACCCCGTGCTGTACCTGACCTGGGAGTGTTTGATGGGACAGTGTAGAGGGAGCTTTACTCTGTATCTACCCCGTGCTGTACCTGCCCTGGGAGTGTTTGATGGGACAGTGTAGAGGGAGCTTTACTCTGTATCTAACCCGTGCTGTACCTGCCCTGGGAGTGTTTGATGGGACAATGTAGAGGGAGCTTTACTCTGTATCTAACCCGTGCTGTACCTGCCCTGGGAGTGTTTGATGGGACAGTGTAGAGGGAGCTTTACTCTGTATCTAACCCGTGCTGTACCTGCCCTGGGAGTGTTTGATGGGACAGTGTAGGGGGAGCTTTACTCTGTATCTAACCCGTGCTGTACCTGCCCTAGGAGTGTTTGATGGGACAGTGTAGAGGGAGCTTTACTCTGTATCTAACCCGTGCTGTACCTGCCCTGGGAGTGTTTGATGGGACAGTGTAGGGGGAGCTTTACTCTGTATCTAACCCGTGCTGTACCTGCCCTGGGAGTGTTTGATGGGACAGTGTAGAGGGAGCTTTACTCTGTATCTAACCCGTGCTGTACCTGCCCCAGGAGTGTTTGATGGGACAGTGTAGAGGGAGCTTTACTCTGTATCTAACCCCCTGTACCTGCCCCAGGAGTGTTTGATGGGACAGTGTAGAGGGAGCTTTACTCTGTATCTAACCCTGTGCTGTACCTGCCCTGGGAGTGTTTGATGGGACAGTGTAGAGGGAGCTTTACTCTGTATCTAACCCGTGCTGTACCTGCCCTGGGAGTGTTTGATGGGACAGTGTAGAGGGAGCTTTACTCTGTATCTAACCCGTGCTGTACCTGCCCCAGGAGTGTTTGATGGGACAGTGTAGAGGGAGCTTTACTCTGTATCTAACCCCCTGTACCTGCCCCTGGAGTGTTTGATGGGACAGTGTAGAGGGAGCTTTACTCTGTATCTAACCCCCTGTACCTGCCCCAGGAGTGTTTGATGGGACAGTGTAGAGGGAGCTTTACTCTGTATCTAACCTGTGCTGTACCTGCCCTGGGAGTGTTTGATGGGACAGTGTAGAGGAAGCTTTACTCTGTATCTAACCCGTGTTGTACCTGCCCTGGGAGTGTTTGATGGGACAGTGTAGAGGAAGCTTTACTCTGTATCTAACTCGTGCTGTACCTGCCCTGGGAGTGTTTGATGGGACAGTGTAGAGGGAGCTTTACTCTGTATCTAACCTGTGTTGTACCTGCCCTGGGAGTGTTTGATGGGACAGTGTAGAGGGAGCTTTACTCTGTACCTAACCCGTGCTGTACCTGCCCTGGGAGTGTTTGATGGGACAGTGTAGAGGGAGCTTTACTCTGTATCTAACCCGTGCTGTACCTGTCCTGGGAGTGTTTGATGGGACAGTGTAGTGGGAGCTTTACTCTGTATCTAACTCGTGCTGTACCTGTCCTGGGAGTGTTTGATGGGACAGTGTAGTGGGAGCTTTACTCTGTATCTAACCCGTGCTGTACCTGCCCTGGGAGTGTTTGATGGGACAGTGTAGAGGGAGCTTTACTCTGTATCTAACCCGTGCTGTACCTGCCCTGGGAGTGTTTGATGGGACAGTGTAGAGGGAGATTTACTCTGTATCTAACCCGTGCTGTACCTGCCCTGGGAGTGTTTGATGGGAGAGTGTAGAGGGAGCTTTACTCTGTATCTAACCCGTGCTGTGCCTGCCCTGGGAGTGTTTGATGGGACAGTGTAGAGGGAGCTTTACTCTGTATCTAACCCGTGCTGTACCTGCCCTGGGAGTGTTTGATGGGACAGTGTAGAGGGAGCTTTGCTCTGTATCTAACCCGTGCTGTACCTGCCCCGAGAGTGTTTGATGGGGACAGTGTAGAGGGAGCTTTACTCTGTATCTAACCCGTGCTGTGCCTCCCCTGGGAGTGTTTGATGGGACAGTGTAGAGGGAGCTTTACTCTGTATCTAAGCCGTGCTGTACCTGCCCTGGGAGTGTTTGATGGGACAGTTTTGAGGGAACTTTACTCTGTATCTAAGCCGTGCTGTGCCTGCCCTGGGAGTGTTTGATGGGACAGTGTAGAGGGAGCTTTACTCTGTATCTAAGCCATGCTGTACCTGCCCTGGGAGTGTTTGATGGGAGAGTGTAGAGGGAACTTTACTCTGTATCTAACCCGTGCTGTGCCTGCCCTGGGAGTGTTTGATGGGACAGTGTAGAGGGAGCTTTACTCTGTATCTAAGCCGTGCTGTACCTGCCCTGGGAGTGTTTGATGGGACAGTGTAGAGGGAGCTTTACTCTGTATCTAACCCATGCTGTACCTGTCCTGGGAGTGTTTGATGGGACAGTGTAGAGGGAACTTTACTCTGTATCTAACCCATGCTGTACCTGCCCTGGGAGTGTTTGGTGGGGCAGTGTAGAGGGAGCTTTGCTCTGTATCTAACCCGTGCTGTACCTCAGACTGGATGACTGATGTGGAAAGTATTCCATTTCCCAACACTGACATGCCTTACCTGGATGAATTTTTAAAAAAGCTCAAATCTATAATTGTGATTTCTTCTGTTCCTCATTTTGGCTTCTCGACACAAATCCCACTCATGTCCTGCACGCGGTTGATCTGTGCAAAGTGCGCAAACTTTCTCAATTAAATTGCAGTCCCATTCTGATTGCTTAAATGCTGCATTTGATAAAATCATTAATCACACATCAGTCAGTTTATAATAAACAAGGGGTTTAATAAATCATCAGAAGATTGGCATGCTCGGGACACTCTTGATAGAAATTCATTTGCGTTTATCAGACTGTGAACTGGGTACAGATCGATTATCATGTTAACTACTCACAGAATCATAGAAGGTTACGGCACAGAAGGAGGCCATTTGGCCCATTGTGTCTGCGCCGGCCGACAAAGAGCTCTCCAGCCTGATCCCATTTTCCAGCTCTTGGTCCGTAGCCCTGTAGGTTACAGCACTTCAAGTGCACATCGAAGTACTTTTTAAATGTGATGAGGGTTTCTGATTCTACCACCCTTTCAGGCAGTGAGTTCCAGACCCCCACCACCCTCTGAGTGAAAAGATTTCTCCTCAACTCCCCTCTAATCCTTCTACCAATTACTTTAAATCTCTGCCCCCTGGTTGTTGACCCTCTGCTAAGGGAAATAGGTCCTTCCTATCCACTCTACCTAGGCCCCTCATAATTCTCTACACCTCAATAAGGTCTCCCCTCAGCCTCCTCTGTTCCAACGAAAACAACCCCAGCCTATCCAATCTTTCCTCGTAGCTAAAATTCTCCAGTCCTGGCAACATCCTCGTAAATCTCCTCTGCACCCTCTCTAGTGCAATCACATCCTTCCTGTAATGTGCTGACCAGAACTGTACGCAGTATTCTAGCTGAGGCCTAACTAGTGTTTTATACAGTTCAAGCATAACCTCCCTGCTCTTAGATTCAAACCTCAGCTAATAAAGGAAAGTATCCCGTATTCCTTCTTAACCACCTTATCTGGCTATCCTGATATCATCAGGGATCTGTGAATATGCACTCCAAGGTCCCTCTGCTCCTCTATAATTCTTAGTATCCTACCATTTACAGGAAACTCTTTATTATCCGGCATCAAAAAGTCCGGATTACAGAGAGGTATAGTTTAAAAGGTACGAGAGCTCCGTACACAGCAACAAATCCAGGCTTCCCTGTTGCTTAGCAACATGTGCAGGAACTCCGGCCACAGACCAAGCATCCCTGTTGCTTAGCAACAAGTGCACGAACCCCAGTTACACAGCCACAGATCCAGGAACTGCCACTAATATGAAGTAAAACTTACCTGAACCTACTCCTGAATTTTGCCGGTTAACAGAGAATTCCGGTTATTTTTTTAAGGTGCTGGTTAAAAGAGAGTTTCCTGTATTGTGTATTCACAGAATCACAGAAACCCCACAGTGCAGATAGAGGCCATTTCGGCCCATCGAGCCTGCACCGACACATATCCCACCCGATCCCTGTAACCCCTACACCAACACATATCCCACCCTATCCCCATAACCCCACGTATTTAATCCCCCTAACACTAAGGGTCAATTTTTTATCATAGCCAATCAACCTAACCCGCACATCTTTGGACTGTGGGAGGAAACTGGAGCACCCGGAGAAAACCCACGCAAACACGGGGAGAATGTGCAAACTCTACACAGACAGTCACCCGAGGCCGGATTCGAACCCGGGTCCCTGGCGCTGTGAGGCAACAGTGCTAACCACTATGCCACCCTTGCCTTGTTAGCCCTCCCCAAATGCATTACCTCACACTTCCCCTTATTGAATTCCATTTGCCACTTTTCTGCCCACTTGACCAGTCCATTGATATCTTCCTGCAGTCTACAGCTTTCTTCCTCACTATCAATCACACAGCCGATTTTTGAATCCTCTGAAAACTTCTTAATCATGCCCCATACATTGAAGTCTAAATCATTGATATATATACCACAAAAAGCAAGGGACCCAGTACTGAGCCCTGTGGAACCCCACTGGAAACAGCCTTCCAGTCACAAAAACACCCATTGACCAGAGGGACCTGGGTGTTCTTGTGCACCAGTCACTGAAGGAGAGCATGCAGGTGCAACAGGCGATTAAGAAGGCAAATGGTATGTTGGCCTTCATATCAAGGGGGTTCGAGTATAGGAATAGGGATACCTTACTACAGCTGTACAAGGTGCTGGTGAGACCGCATCTGGAGTATTGTGTACAGTTTTGGTCGCCCCATCTGCGGAAGGATGTTCTTGCCATGGAAAGAGTGCAGCGGCGATTCACCAGGCTGATACCTGGAATGGCGGGAATGACCTACGAGGAGAGATTGAATAGTTTGGGCTTGTACTCACTGGAGTTTAGAAGGTTGAGAGGGGATCTCATCGAAACATATAAAATTATGGCAGGCCTGGACAGGCTGAATTCAGAGAGAATGTTTCCAATGGCAGGGGAGCACAGAACCAGGGGCCACAGTCTAAAAATAGCGGGCAAATCATTTAAAACAGAGATGAGGAAGAATTTCTTCACTCAAAGAGTAGTGAGCCTGTGGAATTCCCTGCCACAGAGGGCTGTGAAGGCTAATTCAATAAATATTTTCAAGAGAGAATTGGATATATTTCTGAAGGCTAAGGGGATTAAGGGTTACGGAGAAAAGGCGGGGACGGGGTACTGAACTGGTAAGATCAGCTATGATCTCAGACGAAGATCAGCCATGATCTCATTGAATGGCGGAGCAGGCTCGAAGGGCCGAATGGCCTACTCCTGTTCCTATCTCTATGAAAAAAAAAAAAATTACCCTTTGCTTCCTGCCACTGAACCAATTTTGGATCCAACTTGCCACTTTTCCTTGGATCCCATGGGCTTTTACTTTTCTGACCAGCCTGCCATGTGGGACCTTGTCAAAAGCCTTGCTGAAATCCAAGTAGACTCCGGGGGAATAGAAAACATAGAAAAAAAAACATAGAAGATAGGAGCAGGAGTAGGCCATTCGGCCCCTCGAGCCTGCTCCACCATTCAATAAGATCATGGCTGATCATCGACTTCAATTCCACTTTCCCTCCCGATCTCCATATCCCTTGATTCCCCTAGAGTCCAAAAATCTATCGATCTCAGCCTTGAATATACTCAATGACTGAGCCTCCACAGCACTCTGGGGCAGAGAATTCCAAAGATTCACCACCCTCTGAGTGAAGAAATTCCTCCTCATCTCAGTCTTAAAAGGCCGACCCCTTATCCTGAGACTATACCCACTAGTTCTAGACTCTCCAGCCAGGGGAAACAACCTCTCAGCATCTACCCTGTCAATCCCCCTCAGAATCTTGTATGTTTCAATGAGATCACCTCTCATTCTTCTAAACTCTTTTTTAATTTTGTGGGACTTTACGCAGCAACAAAGGACTTGCCCTATTTAGGAGTTGCTCAACAATAAAAAGGCAGAAAGTACATTTCAGCTGGCTGGGAGATTGCAGTGTCAGCCGTGGATCAGTGGGTCGCACACTCTCTCGCCTCTGAGTCAGAAGGCTGTGGGTTCAAGTCCCACTCCAGAGGCTTGAGCACAAATATCTCGCCGACACTCCAGCGCAGTACTGAGGGAGCACTGCTCTCTTGGAGTTACCGTCTTTCAGATGAGAAGCTAAACAGAGCCAGCTCTCTCAGGTGGACACAGAAGATCCCGCGGCACTATTTCGAAGAAGAGCAGGGGAGTTCTCCCCGTTGCCCTGGGGCCAATTTTCATCCCTCAATCGGTTTCACTAAAACAGATGATCTGGTCATTCTCACATCGCTGTTTGTGGGAGCTTGCTGTGCGCAAATTGGCTGTCGCGTTTCCTACATTACAACAGTGACTCGATCAGCTCCGATGGACGGGTCACATTGTCCGCATGCCCGATACGAGACTCCCAAAACAAGCGCTCTACTCGGAACTCCGACACAGCAAGAGAGGCCCAGGTGGGCAGAGGAAACGCTTCAAGGACACCCCTCAAAGCCTCCTTGAAAAAGTGTAACATCCCCACCGACACCTGGGAATCCCTGACCCAAGACCACACAAAGTGGAGGAGAAGCATCCGGGAAGGTGCCGAACACCTCGAGTCTCTTCGCCGGGAGCAAGCGGAAGCCAAGCGCAGGCAGCGCAAGGAGTGCACGTCAACCCAAGCACCCCACCCACCCGCCCCTTCAACCACCGTCTGCCCCACCTGTGACAGAGACTGTAGGTCCCGCATTGGACTCATCAGTCACCTGAGAATTCATTTTTAATGTGGAAGCAAGTCATCCTCGGTTCCGAGGGACTGCCTAAGAAGAAGAAAAAGACAACAGTGACTCCACTTCAAAAAATTGGCTGTAAAGTGCTTTGGGACATGCAGTGGTCGTGAAAGGCGCTACATAAATGCAAGTCTGTCTTTCTTTTAATGATTTGTTCACCTGTATCCCTAGAACACTTCGCTCTTCTAACACATTCAGTTTCTTATTTTCCAAGGTGTCGGTGATGTTTCTATTCTTCCTACCAAAGTGCATCACCTGACATTTATCTTTGTTAAAGTTCGTTTGCCATTTAACTGCCCAGTCTGCAAGTTTTCTGAAGCCTTCTTGTATTGTGTTACATTATCCCTCAATCGGTGGTCACTAAAACAGATGATCTGGTCATTCTCACGTTGCTGTTATGGGATCTTGCTGTGCACAAATTGGTTGCCACCTCACAACAAGGACTCCATTTCAAAAGTACTTACAGTAATTGGTTGTAAAGCGATTTGGGACGTCGTGAATGGCATCGTGTAAGTCTTTCTTTCTTTCAATGGCGCTCGTGAGGCGGAATTTTACCAGAGCCTCCTGGCTATTATCGGCAGGCTTGGGGGCCAAGTGAAGGCCTGGAGAAGATTGGTACCAAGTTTGATGCGGAAAAAGATAAAGGGGAAAGAAGAGTGCAAGCTGGGAGACCATCAAGTCAGGTTTAGACAGGACTGAGAAATGGCCAATGACAGCCACACTCCAGAGAGAGTCAATCTGACACATCCTTCCTGTCATTTGAAAGGCTGCGCTGTCTCTCTGGGAACCAGCGGATCTTCTGTGAATTCGAGCAAAAAAGACAGAGACGTCTTATAATATTATTCTCCTCGGCTGCTTTTGCTGCAGCAGTGTTTCAAAAAGCAGCGTCAGTCCCTCGCAAAGTATCTCAGCCATCACCACTGAACACAAGAAAAATATATAACACCCCCCAAGGGCGAAATCTTTCTTCATGTGTAGGACAACAATTGTTGTGGTGACAATAAAGTGAGGGAGAGAAGCTGTATTGTAAAAATGCCTCACACCTGAAGCTGCACAGGCCAGAAGGGGCCAGCGCTTGGAAGTGGCTTGAGAGCATCTTGCTGCGCTTTAGGGGGCCATGGGGACCCGTATGTGCACTGGCAGTCCTACTCAGACGGACTTCCATGAAGGTCTGGTTTCTCTGTTCAATAGATGGCCAACGCTCCTCAAGAGATGTCATTCTCTTATGAGCACTCACCATGTTTTCCGTACCCTGGCGAGTTATCTCCTCCATGGAGGTTGCCAACCTTTCCATGGTGATGCGTTCCTGCGCCAATGGCTCCACAAAGGCTCAACTCATGGCCGCTATGGACTCCTCCATTCGCTCCACACTTGCAGCGACCCTGGAGACAAAACCTGCCAGAGACTCCTGCATCTGTGCATGGAGATCCATCACCTCTTCTCTTGCGGATGGACCCAGAGGCAGAGGGTCGACATGCAGCGCAGCTGAGCTGAGCTGGCAGAGTCCTGCGCCCTCCGACCAAGGTCCCCCCGAGGTGTGAGTGTCTGCGCTGGTGCTGGGTGCGCTTACTTCTGCTGACACTGCGCCCTCAGAGGTTGGAGCTTCCTCTGAGGAGTCTGGCTGCACAGCCTCTTCCTCCTCCACAGTGGGGACGGGGGCTCTGGATGGTCCTGTGGGGGAGTAGAGGAAGGAGTTAGAGATGTGATGCCAAGGTTACATGCACATTCGAGTTGACATCTGCTGACACCTGCATCCATGCGGCCTTGGTCTCAGTGGGAGGCCTCTTTCTGCCTGACCTAGGGAAGAGGACCTCCCTGTGGGCCCTAACCCCATCCAATAATGCCTGCAGTGAAGCTTTGTCAAATTTGGAGGCAGCTCGGGGTCTGGCACTGGCCACAGCTGCTGCAGGCTCCTCTGCCATCCTGTATGGTTCATTTGGAAGCCAACAGATGAAGCAATGCTTGCTGTGGACCTTGAAAGCACCACGAATGATGACATCATACTGTGGGGCTTCCTGACTGGAAATGGACAATTAGCAAGGCTGCCCACACGCTGGAAATTAATTGGCCACTGGAGGGAAAATTGCGTGGAGCTGGCTGACCCATTTTTTTGTGTGTCAGAAACCCCACATTCGGGGGAATCCGACCATTTCCCACACAATCCACAAAATTGGGCCCGATAACTCCAAAACAGATTATCTGGTCCTTACCACATTGCTGTTTGTGGGAGCTTTCTGTGTGCAAATTGGCTGTTGTGTTTCCTACATTACGTGGTACCTTTGTTTGAAAAGGGAGAAAGGGATAGACCGAGTAATTACAGGCCAGTCAGCCTAACCTCGGTGGTGAGAAAATTATTGGAAAAAATTCTAAGGGACAGGATAAATCTTCATTTAGAAGGACATGGATTAATCAGGGGCAGTCAGCATGGATTTGTTATGGGAAGGTCGAGTCTGACTAACTTGATTGAATTTTTTGAGGAGGTAACAAGGAGGGTCGATGAGGGTAGTGCGTTTGATGTAGTCTATATAGATCTTAGCAAGGCTTTTGATAAGGTCCCGCATGGCAGACTGGTCACGAAAGTAAAAGTCCATGTGGTCCAAGGCAAAGTGGCAAGTTGGATCCAAAATTGGCTCAGAGGCAGGAAACAAAGGGTAATGGTCGAAGGGGGTTTTTGTGACTGGAAGGCTGTTTCTAGTGGGGTTCCACAGGGCTCAGTACTGGGTCTCTTGCTTTTTGTGGTATATATCAATGATTTGGACTTGAATGTAGGAAGTATGATTAAGAAGTTTGCAGATGATGCAAAAATTGGCCGTGTGGTTGATAACGAAGAAGAAAGCTGCAGACTGCAGGAAGATATCAATGGACTGGTCAGGTGGGCAGAAAAGTGGCAAATGGAATTCAATCTGGAGAAGTGCGAGGTAATGCATGTGGGGAGGGCTAACAAGGTGAGGGAATACACTATAAATGGTAGGACACTAAAGTGCAGAAGATCAGAGGGACCTTGGAGTGCATGTCCACAGATCCCTGAAGGTAGTGGGGCAGGTAGATAAGGTGGTTAAGAAGGCATACGGGATACTTTCCTTTATTAGCCGAGGCATAGAATATAAGAGCAGGGAGGTTATGCTTGAACTGTATAAAACACTAGTTAGGCCACAGCTAGAATACTGCGTGCAGTTCTGGTCACCACATTACAGGAAGAGATGTGTTGCACTAGAGGGGGTGCAGAGGAGATTTACGAGGATGTTGCCTGGGCTGGAGAATTTTAGTTATGAGGAAAGATTGGATAGGCTGGGGTTATTTTCTTTGGAACAGAGGAGGCTGAGGGGAGACTTTATTGCGGTGTATAAAATTATGAGGGGCCTAGACAGAGTGGATAGGAAGGACCTATTTCCCTTAGCAGTGAGGTCAATAACCAGGGGGCAGAGATTTAAAGTAATTGGTCGGAGGTTTAGAGGGGATTTGAGGAGAAATCTTTTCACCCAGAGGGTGGTGGGGGTCTGGAACTCACTGCCTGAAAGGGTGGTAGAGGCAGAAACCCTCATCACATTTAAAAAGTACTTGGATGTTCACTTGAAGTGCCGTAACCTGCAGGGCTACGGACCAAGAGCTGGAAAGTGGGATTAGGCTGGAGAGCTCTTTGTCTGCCGGCACGGATAAGATGGGCCGAATGGCTTCCTTCTGTGCTGTAATCTTCTCTGATTCTATCATTCTATTATTCTATGATTACAACAGTGACTACACTTCAAAAGTACTTCATTGGCTGTAAAGCACTTTGGGATGTCCTGAGGTGGTGCAAGGCGCTATAGAAATGCAAGTCTTTCGTTCTCTCTCCATGGATGCTGCCTGACCTGTTGAGTATTCTCAGCATTTTCTGTTTTTATTTCAGATTTCCAGCAACCGCAGTATTGTGCTTTGGTGATAGCGTCTTAAGCGTTCTGTTTAACAGCCCCTGTTTACTCTCTATTTCACACCTCGTTTAGGTGCACTGCATGCAAGAACAAACATAAGTAAATAAAACCTCGTTAATACTCAATTACCTTTTGTGTACTTGAGCTCTTCTAATCCCTCCTAAGTGGTGTGGGGTTTGGAGTGTGTACTAAGCATTGACTGCTGTTTAAATTAAGATGCAGGTCAGAGTGGGGCTGGAAAGATCTGTCAAAAGGTTGCTACACAGAAGGAGCGTTCTTGTTATTTAGCAATAGCGCTACCCCATTATACCGGCTATCGCGTATAGCGGGCAAATACACGAACACGCCCACTATAAGCAGTGGGGACTGTACTCCCATCAGGGGGCCACTAAGTGTTCAGTGTTATTTTTCGTTCCCGGGATGTGGGCGTCGCTGGCAGGGCCAGCATTTATTGCCCATCCCTAATTGTCCTTGAGAAGGTGGTGGTGAGCCGCCTTCTTGAACCGCTGCAGTCCGTGTGGTGAAGGTGCTCCCACAGTGCTTTTAGGGAGGGAGTTCCAGGATTTTGACCCAGCGACGATGAAAGAAGGGCAATTTATTTCCAAGCCAGGATGGTGGGTGACTTGGAGGGCAACTTGGAGGTGGTGGTGTTCCAATGCGCCTGCTGCCCTTGTCCTTCTAGGTGGTAGAAGTCGCAGGTTTGGGAGGTACAATATGCAAGTGTCATACATATCAGTCAGGACTCCCAAGTGAATGCCACTGCTCTTTGAGTAGTTCCATGGGATCTTTTACATCCACTTGAAGAGTTAGAAAGGACCTCAGTTTAACATCCAACATCAAAAGATAGCACTTCCAACAATACAGCTCCACTGAAGAGTCAGCCCAGACTGTATACTTAAGACCCAGAGTGGGACCTGAACCCACAACCTGTTGACTCAAAGACAGGAGTGCGGAAAACTAGGCATTTTTACTTTTGTGATGGCGGTGGGGAGGGGGTGGGTGGAGAGGAGAGGTGGAGGGAGATTTGAGTGCTGGGAGCAATGCATGATTCCCATGCATAATCTGGGCTGGCACTCCAGTGCAGTACTGATGGACTACTGCATTGTCAGAGGTGCAGTCTTTTGCATTAAACTAAGGCCTGTCCAGATGGATATCAAAGATACCATGGCACCATTTTGAAGAAGAGCAGGGGAGTTCTCCCTGGGTCCTCGCCAACATTCCTCAACCAACACCACTAAAAACCAAATTAAACGCTCGTTCATTTCATTGCTCCAGTATATCATCCTGCTCCGACGTAAATGGAATACTCTCCACTTGCCTGGATGAGTGCAGCTCCAACAACACTCAAGAAGCTCGATACCATCCAGAACAAAGCAGAGTGCTTGATTGGCACCCCATCTGTCACCTTAAACATTCACTCCCTCCACCACCGGCGTACTGTGGCTGCAGTGTGTACCATCTACAAGATGCACTGCAGCAACTCGCCAAGGCTCCTTCGGCAGCACCTCCCAAACCCGCGACCTCTTCCACCTAGAAGGGTAAGGGCAGCAGGCGCATGGGAACACCATCACCTCCAAGTTCCCCTCCAAGTCACACACCATCCTGGCTTGGAAATATATCGCCTTCCTTCATCGTCGCTGGCTCAAAATCCTGGAACTCCCTCCCTAACAGCACTGTGGGAGCACCTTCACCACACGGACTGCAGCGGTTCAAGAAGGCGGCTCACCACCACCTTCTCAAGGGACGACTAGGGATGGGCAATAAATGCTGGGCCTTGGCAACGATGCCCACATCCCATGAACGAATAAAAAATAGACAACACCTTAGCTGCAAAGACATTCACACTATGTGAAGTGTTTCCAGGTGTTTCTGAGAGACTTGTTAAGGTGTGAAATAAAAGCAGATTTTTCTTTTTGCACCAGTGTGGGATAGTGGTCTTCTTGCCACCTCCTCCCCTTTAGCCGTGGATGTAGCAGCCAGGACAACATCAGCAGCGGTGGCAAATCGGAGCGATGTAGCTCAGCCATTTTAACGTTGAGCGCCGTGGCTTTTATTCCCGATACACAGAAGTAAGCAGGTGCTCACACCAAACACTACAAATATTCAGTTTTTTTTTGATATGTAGAGAAAAAAAATATTTTCTAATTTACTCCCCACACCCACCCCAAATTCTGACGGTGTTGACTCTTGCCGGAATATCGGTTCACGCTCTGGTCATTCTTCAATTCTTCATCCAAGCCGTGCGTGAGTCTAGACAGACCGTCAACCAACTCAGCTCAGCTTCACCCTCTCCTCAACCTCTATCAGAGATGGGGGTTGGGTGGCGGGGCGGGGCGGGGGCGGGGTGTGGCGGGGGCGGGGTGTGGAAATGAAACTGTTTGAGATGGGGAATGGTCTGCTGTCAGATGCAGATCTTTAAGCTGTGTGTTCAGATAGTCACGTTGGGCTGAGTGCTTTGCACTGAAAGCATTTCCTTGGGGTAAATTCTACTGAGCTCTATTTTTAGCTCACTGATTATTGTACTCATGTAAAATTCCTCTGTGCATTTCTGTAATGAAGTCATTAACCCAGCAGCTTGATATCTACAGCATCGAAACCAACTTTTTTTCCTGTTGAATTATAAATTTTAATGCGTCTAAGTGTGAAGTGATGCACTTTGGGAGCCACGACATGGAGAGGCAGTATAATCCAAATGGTATTGTGAAGGGGGTGCAAGAGCAGAGGGACCTGGGGGCACAAAGTCACAAATCCTTGAAGGTGGCAGGGCAAGTTGATAAGGCGGTTAAGAAAGCATAAGGGATACTTGGCTTTGTAAATAGGGGCATTGAATATAAAAACAAGGGCAGCCATGCTAAACCTTTACTGGTTAGGCCTCAGCTGGAATATTGTGTCCAATTCTGGGCACCACACTTCAGGAAAGCTGCCAAGGTGATGGAGAGGGTGCAGAGGAGGTTTACCAGGATGATACTGGGGATGAGGGAGTTCAGTTATGTGGAGAGACTGGAGAAGCTGGGATTGTTCTTAAAGCAGAGAAGCTTAAGGGGAGACTTCATCGTGATATTCAAAATTATGAAGGGTTTTGACAGAGCAAATAGGGAGAAACTATTTTCTCTGGCAAGTGGGTCGATAACTAGAGGTCAGAGGTTTAAAATAATTGGCAAAAGAACTAGAGGGGATATCATAGAATCATAGAATGGTTACAGCACAGAAGGAGGCCATTCGGCCTGTCGAGCCCATGCCGGCTCTCTGCAAGAGCACCTCAGCTAGTCCCACTCCCCCCGCCCTTTCCCTGTAGCCCTGCAAATTGTTTTTCCTGCAGGTACTTATCCAAATCCCTTTTGAAAGCCGTGATTGAGTCTGCCTTCACCACCCTTTCAGGTAGTGCACTGCAGGTCCTAACCACTCGCTCAGCAAAAAACCTTTTCCTCATGTCGCCTTTGGTTCTTTTGCCAATCACACGAGGAGAAACTTCCTCACACAGAGGATTGTCAAGATCTGGAATGTAACTTTCAAGAGGCGATTGGACATGTACTCGAAGAGGACTAATTTGCAGAGTTACGGGGGAAAGGGCAGGGGGAGTGGGACTAAATCGGAGAGCTCGTTCAAAGAGCCGGCACAGGCACAACGGGCCGAACGGCCTCCTTCTGTGCTGCAAGAATCGATGATCCTATGAAACGAGGTGACTGAAACTAATTTAAAACACACTTAGCTTAAGGACCCCTCAAGCCAGATATGAAGGAACTTAAAAGGTGTGAATAATTGATGGACATGCAGAGTTTCATATTGGATTTGGATAGTTTAGACCCCAGGCCGGAGATTGTGTCTTGGTTCAGCAAGGCTTGAAACAAGGAAATATATCTCCTTTCTTATCAGTTAAAGGGGCTCGCTGTCACTTCACTGTAGATTGACGTGCAGGCTATACTCCTGAACAGTCATGGCAGAATAATGTCCTTCTATAGTTACAGCTTTTGGCAGCACAGTAAGAGGGCCATTCTGCCCATCGTAACTGTGCTGGCTCTCTAAAAGTCCCATTTAGTCCCATTCCCCTGCCTTTTCCCCATACCACTACCATTTTTAAAATTTCTTCAAATATTTACCCACTTCCCTTTTGAAAGCTATGATGGATTCTGCTTTCACCACTGTCTCTGCTGGTACATTCCACGTGTGAATAACATTCTCCGATCCTCGCCCCTTGCTCCTTTAGTGATGATCTTACATTTACTGACTCACCAACCAGTGGAAATTCCTGATTTACTTTATCAAAACCTCTCTTCATTTTGAACGCCTCTTATCAGATCTCCTGCTGAGCCTTCTTTGTTCCGATGAAACAAGCCCCAGTTTCGCTGCTACCTCCTCAAAATTAAAGCCTCTTATCTCCGGTATTGTGTTGGGGGAATCTCTTCTGTACCCGCTCGATGGCCTTGACATCCTTCCTAAAATAGGTCACCCAAGCTGGGATGCCATAGTCTAACTGCTGCCTAACCTTCAGGCCCGTATTTTCCGATGCCTACGGGTGTGTATGCGCTGTGGACATCGGAAATGCCGGTTTCAGACATACACAGCACATGCGCTGAAAACCGGCATTTCTGATCTGTCAAGAATGCTCTAGACAGATCGGACGCCTGCCCTGGAGAAGAGCCTCTGTGGGCGGATAGTTCCGCTTTCTGGAGGCCCTCCGCCCGCTGAAAACCCTTGGAAATCTTAAGCCTAGTAAAAGCAGAGGCGCAAGGCCTGCTTTTACCAGCATAAGATTTGAAAAAAGTAAAAAGAAATTTTTTTTTTCACTCATTTATAATTTAAAAATACTTTTAAAAAAGGTAAGTTTATTTTTAATAACAACAGAAAATGCTGGAAATACTCAGCAGGCCAGGCAGCATCCGTGGAGAGAGAAACAGAGTTAATGTTTCAGGTCTGGGACCCTTCATCAGAACTGGGTTTATTTTCAGTCCCGTAAAAAATTTAGTTTTTTTTTCAAAAAATTTAATTTTTGTTTAAAATATTAAATTTAATGTAATTTTAACTCATTTTAAAAATGTGACTTTAAAAAAAAAATTATTTAATGTTTTAGTGTCTTTTTTTCAGTGATTCCCCATTCATATATTTGACGGGTCTATCTGTCAAAAGTATGAAGGGGGATTCCCTTCTCACATTGGTTCCCAATGGCCCACGTGATCCCAGGGACGTTTGCGAACCGCCTGCGCCCCTGGGATACGTGGGCCTCTGCGCATTTCGACTGTGGAGAGGCCCAGGATCGGAAATGGCTGGACCTCGGGAGCCCTCAGGTAAGGGCGTAGATTTTTTTCCCGATAGGAGGCCTCCGCACGCAGGAAGCCTCCGATCGGAAATTACGAGCCTCAGTGTTTTTAGGTTTGGCAATACTTCTTTGCTTTTATACTTTATACCCCTACTTATAAGAGTGAGCCAATGGCCTAGCGGTAGCATTCCTGCTCTTGAGTCAGAAGGTGAGAGGTTCGAGCATTCAGTTCAGACAACCCTGGCGAGTGGAGGCAAGAATCTGGTCTCTAAATACTGGGTTGACATTGAGCAGGATACACACTGCTCCCTTTACCATTCAGTGCATTATTTCCTCTCTTCGTCCTTCCTCTCACATTTCTCCATATCAAATTTCATCCGACATCCGCTCAATCTGTCTGGGTCCTTCTGAAGTTCCTTATAGTCCTTTTAAATGTGATATTGTATCCCCTTATACCCAAGTCCAGATTCTTAATTTGCAAGATGCACTGCAGCAACTCGCCAAGGCTTCTTTGGCAGCACTTCCCAAACCCGCGACCTCTTCCACCTAGAAATACAAGGGCAGCAGGCGCATGGGAACACTGCTGACATAAGAAAACTACTAGGCACTTGGTCTAAGCGTTAAACAAAGCTTTAATCAACTGTTTTACAACATGGAGGCCTAGTTGTGTCCTTCACTAGTTCCTGTTAAGAATGTCCTGCGCAAGCTGGGCCCGTGCCCGAGTATTTATACTCTCCCTGGACAGCGCCACCCGTAGGCCGCTCAGTTGATTCATGTCAATCACCACCTCCAAGTTCCCCTCCAAGTCACACACCATCCTGACTTGGAAATATATCAGCTGTTCCTTCATCGTCACTGGGTCAAAATCCAGGAACTCCCTCCCTAACAGCACTGTGGGAGTACCTTCACCACACGGACTGCAGCGGTTCAAGAAGGCAGCTCACCACCACCTTCTCAAGGACAATTAGGGATGGGCAATAAATGCCGGCCTTGCCAGCGACGCCTACATCCCATAAATGAATTTAAAAAAAATACTGTAACGAGCAATGGCCCTAACTCTGGACCCTGGGGGACACCACTGTTTAAATCCCTACAGATTAATTAAATCCCTACATCCATTAACCACTAGTCTCTGTCCTTTAATCCATTTACTGCCCATGCTGCCCCACTTCCTTTAACAACTTGTATTTATACTTGTATTTACATAGCACCTTTATCCTTTATTCTAGAAGCTTACCCATTACCAATGTTAGGCTGACTCGTCTATAGTTTATCGCTATACTCACTGCCAAAAAATTCAAAAAATAATATTGTAGGACAAATATATATGAGGAATGTGAGACATGACGTGTGGTGAGTGTAGCGTGCTCGGGAGGAACAGGTGACATTTGACCTCTGGTTCCCAAAGCTCTCCACCACTGGGGGTTTTCCTCACCTCATGTCTGTTGTAGACTCACTGATAGAGATTGAGCGCTACGGAGGCTCACAATCCCAGTGCAGTACTGTGGGAGCGCTGCACTGTCGGTGGTGTTAAACTGAGGCCCGGTCTGCTCTCACAGGTGGATGTTGAAGATCCCACGGCCACTATTTTGAAGAAGAGCAAGGGAGTTCTCCCCGGTGTTCTGGCTAATATTTATCCCTCAACCAACATCACTAAAACAGATTATCTGGTCATTATCACATTGCTATTTGTGGGAGCTTGCTGTGTGCAAATTGGCTGCTGCGTTTCCTACATTACAACAGTGACTACACTTCAAGAAGTACCTCATTGGCTGTGAAGCGCTTTGGGATGTCCGGTGGTCGTGAAAGGCGCTAAAGAAATGCAATTATTTGTTCCTTTACCAGGATGGTAGAAGGCGAACTAAATGGAGCGTAGTCTTTTTTGTCTCTAGTAATTTCTACGTTCCTATTTGAAAATGAATACTCAGAGGAGAGTGACATAAAATGATATGCCTCTCGCCAGCAATTTTCAATCATTATCCACAGTGAAAAGTGCCCCCTTCAGTAGACAAAACTCACAGTGGGCTTGAGCAGATTCCACATCAAACCATTTCAGCACCGTAACCGTTGTCAACAACACAAAATAACTGCAGTGACTGACCATCACCATGACTGAATGGAAGAGTCTCAGGTTCTTCTACCCGTATCCTATCCCGCACCGAGTCCCATTTGCCCAACACCCCTGTGCTTGCTGACCTACATTGGCTGCCGGTCCTCCAACTCCTCAAATTTAAAATTCTCATCACTGTGTTCAAATCCCTCCGTGGCCTCACCCCTCCCTATCTCTGTAACCTTCTCCAGCCCCACAGCCTTCCCCTCCCGACCCCTTGAACTCTCCATTCCTCTGACTCCAGCGCCTTGTGATTCACCCCTTTGCTCCACCATTGGCGACCGTGCCTTCAGCCGTCTTGGTCCTAAACCCTGGGACTCCCTCCCTAAACCTCTCCGCTGCTCTACCTCCATCTCCTCTTTCAAGACTCTCATTAATATCTACCATCTTTGACCAAGCTTTCAATCACCCCCTCCTATTGGGCTGGATAGTCCGACCCCCACGGGTGGGTACGAGGTGTGTACACACCCATAGGGGCCTCGCAAGTGCTGGTTTCAGGCATGCGCTAAAACCCGGCACTCCCAACCTGTCAAGAATCCTCTTGACAGATCCTCCGCCTGCCCAGGAGAAAGGCTTCTGTGGGGGTGAGAGTTCCGCTTTCTGCAGAACCTCCGCCCACTGAAAACCTTTAAAAACCTTTAAATATCATGCGTAAGGCCTGCTTTTACCAGCATAAGGGGGAGAAATTCGGTATCGCCCTGTTTGGGGCGCAACTATCGGCCGGGCGCAAAATTTAGCGCCTGGCGCTAATTATCGCCTCTGACTGCAAAATTGGCTTTTATTGCCCCTGGAGGTGATTGGAGCGCTAAATCAGGTGCTACACACCTCTCTTAAGGCGCGAAGGACAAGGAGCAAGGCGCTACCTCACAGCGCTGGCGAAGCTCATGTGATGTCAGTCAGCAATGGAACACCGACACACTGGCACCATCCAATTCTTAAAGAGGAGTTCTGACGAATGGTCATCGACCTGAAACGTTAAATCTGTTTCTCTCTTCACAGATGCTGCTTGCCCTGCTGAGTTTCTCCTGCATTTTGTGTTTTTATCTTAAAGGCGAGGGTTGATCTTGCTCTCTAGCCACATCCTGCTCATTGCAGCCTTGAATCTCGGCCTGGAGAGACCTCTACATCAAATCTGCTGGAAAGAACAATGGAGAGGCCCAGGGAAAGAGCTCAGAGTGCAGCCCCCATAGTCTCTTCTAAATCAATACAAGGAAGGGCAAATCAAAATCAACCTGCAAAGTGCTGCTCAGTACCCAAAACTCCTTCACACAGCGTTGAATCTCTCCAGAAGTCTCTCTCTCTCTCTCAGAATGCGTGGTGCAAAAATGTCACCGAAAAAAAATGCAGGAAGTGGTCGCCTTTAAATAACGCTCCCCTAGACCCTTTCTGACTGCAAAACGCTCCCCTCAACCTGTCGTTGCTAGCGGCAGGCGGTAAGGCAGGGGGCGCCACTCAATTTCCAGTCCGGGGCGCTAACGGGGCGTTGCGCACGTGACTGATGTCATGATCTACCGCCGCACGAGGTCGTGGCGGTAGTGTTTAGCGCCACCACAAAATGTCTGATTAATTTCGCGAGCGGCGCAAACATCGCCGTGCCCGGGCGCTAGTTGCTTTGCGCCCCACTTGGCGCCCTCTTAAGGCGCTAACGGGAGGCGCAACCAACTGAATTTTTCCCCTAAGAGTTTTAAAAAATTTTCACTCATTTATAATTTTAAAAAAGGTAAGTTTATTTTTAGCCCCGAAAAAACTTCAATTATTTTTTTCAGAAAATTAAATTTTTGTTTAAAATATTAATTTTAACTAATTTTAAATATGTGATTTAAAAAAAATTATTTAATGTTTAACTGTGTTTTTAAGTGATCCCCATTCATACTTTTGACAGATCTGTGCGGAGAGACCTGTCAAAAGTGTGTAGGGAGATTTCCTTCTTTGATTGGTTCCCCATGGCCCACGTGATCCCAGCGAACCGCCTGCGCCCCCGGGATACCTGGGCCTCTGCGCGCGCGGACCAGGAGAGGCCCGGGAGCGGAAGTCTCGGCACCTACGGAGCCAGCAGGTAAGTGCGTAGACTTTTTCCGATCGGAGGCATCCGCCCGCAGGAAGCCTCCGATCGGAAAATCCAGCCCAATATCCCCTTTGGCTCGACATCCATTTATGTTTTATTACGCATTTGTGATGCACTGTGGGCTGTTTTTCCACGTTACAGGTGCTGTATAAATGCATGCTGTCAATTTTTCAGGAAAATTGTTGAATATGACGCAAGGCTCAAATCCCAGGGGACACAGGCTAAAAATGATGAAGTTCGGAGTAAGAAAGTAAAGGCTGGTGGAACTGTTTTTTTTTACTGAAAGGGTAATCGGGATGTGGAACAAGTTACAGAGGAAGGACATTGAAGTGGCCTGTCTAAATGGGCAAGGATGGAAGCCTCGCAATTATAGAGCGTATTATCACATCTCTCAGACACCTCACAACAGACTCCAAACAATGAATCACGTTGAAATGCACCGTAATGTAGGAACACACACACAGCAGCCATTTTTTACAGAGCAATATCCCACAAACAGCAATGAGACCAATAATCAGGTTTGCTTTGTGTGGTTGATTCATGTCCTACATTACAACAACAACAACAACAGCTTGGATTTATATGGCGCCTTTAACATAGTAAAACGTCCCAGGGCGCTGCACAGGAGTATTTAAGACAACAAATTTGACACCGAGCCACATAAGGATAAATTAGGGCAGATGACCAAAAGCTTGGTCAAAGAGGTAGGTTTTAAGGAGTGTCTTAAAGGAGGAAAGAGAGGTAGCGAGGTGGAGAGGTTTAGGCAGGGAATTCCAGAGCTTAGGACCTTGGGCAACAGGAGGCACGGCCACCAAAGGTTGTGCGATTATAATCAGGGATGCTCAAGAGGGCAGAATTAGAGGAGCGCAGATACCTCGGGGGGTTGTGGGGCTCAAGGAGATTACAGAGGTAGGGAGGGGCGAGGCCATTACAACTGTGACTACACTTCAAAAGTACTTCACTGGCTGTAAAGCACTTTGGGAAGTCCCTCATAAGAGACTGTTATCTAAGGTTGAAGCTCATGGAACTGAAGGAAAATTATTGACCTGGTTAGGAAATTGGCTGAGCGGCAGGAGACAGAGAGTAGGGATAATGGGTAGGTATTCAAATTGGCAGGATGTGACTAGTGGTGTCCCACAAGTATCTGTGTTGGGACCGCAACTATTCACCATATTTATTAACGACTTAGATGATGGGATAGAGAGCCACATATCCAAGTTTGCCGATGTCACAAAGATAGGTGGCATTGTAGATGGAAGCATAAAATTACCAAGAAATATTGATAGATTAAGTGAATGGGCAAAACTGTGGCAAATGGATTTCAATGTAGGCAAATGTGAGATCATCGACTTTGAACCTAAAAAGGATAGAACAGGGTACTTTCTAAATGGTGAGAAGCTAGAAACATTGGAGGTCCCAAGAGACTTGGGGGTCCATGTACATAGATCATTAAAATGTCATGAACAGGTACAGAAAATAATCAAAAAGGCTAATGGAATGCTGGCCTTTATATCTAGAGGACTAGAATACAAGGGGGTAGAAGTTATACTGCAGCTGTACAAAACCCTGGTTAGACTACACCTGGAGCACTGTGAGCAGTTCTGGGCACCACACCTTAGGAAGGATATATTGGCCTTGGAGGGAGTGCAGCGTAGATTTACCAGAATGATACCTGGACTTCAAGGGTTAAGTTATGAGGAGAGATTACACAAACTAGGGTTGTATTCCCTGGAATTTAGAAGGTTAAGGGGCGATTTAATCGAAGTTTGCTAGTGCTCTGGGGGAGGGTTTAAACTAAAATGGCAAGGGGTTGGGAACCTGAGCAGGGAGACAGAGGAAAGGGAAACAAGGATAAAAGCAAAAAATAGGAAGGAGAAAAACAAAAGTGGCTGTCAGAGAAATCAGCGGTTTAAATCAAAAATGGCCACAGTAAATAATAATTCTAATAGGTCTAAGAGCGATAAAAAAACAAGCCTGAAGGCTTTGTGTCTTAATGCGAGGAGCATTCGTAATAAGGTGGATGAATTGGTTGCGCAAATAGAGGTAAACGAATATGATTTGGTTGGGATTACGGAAACGTGGCTCAAGGGTGGCCAAGGCTGGGAACTCAACATCCAGGGGTATTCGATATTCAGGAAAGATAGGCAAAAAGGAAAGGGAGGTGGGGTAGCATTACTGGGAGTAGTATATAGACCTCCAAACAGTAAGGCGGAGGTTGGGGATGGCATTAAAAGGGAAATTAAAGAAGCGTGCAATAAGGGCACAGCAGTCATCATGGGTGACTTTAATCTACATATAGATTGGGCTAACCAAATTAGTAACAATACTGTGGCGGAGGAATTCCTGGAGTGTTTACGGGATGGTTTCCTGGACCAATATGTCGAGGAACCAACCAGAAATCAGGTCATCTTAGACTGGGTATTATGTAACGAGAAAGGATTAATTAGCAATCTTGTTGTACGAGGCCCCTTGGGTCAGAGCGATCATAATATGATCGAATTCTTCATTAAGATGGAGAATGAAGTAGTTGACTCAGAGGCTAGGGTCCTCAATTTAAATAAAGGAAACTACGATGGTCTGAGGAGCGAGTTGGGTAGGATTGATTGGGGAATGACACTCAAAGGGTTGATGGTGGATAGGCAATGGCAAACATTCAAAGACCGAATGGATGAACTACAGAATTTGTTCATCCCAGTTTGGCATAAAAATTAAACAAAAAAGGTGACTCAACCGTGGCTAACAAGGGAAATTAGGGATAGCATAAGATCCAAGGAGAGGACATATAAATTGGCCAGAAAAAGCAATAATCCTGAGGATTGGGAGCAGTTTAGGATTCAACAAAGGAGGACAAAGGGATTAATTAAGAAAGGGAAAATAGATTATGAGAGTAAGCTTGCAGTGAACATAAAAACTGACTGTAAAAGCTTTTATAGATATGTGAAGAGAAAAAGATTGGTGAAGTCAAGTGTAGGTCCCTTGCAGTCAGAATCAGGGGAATTTATAATGGGGAACAAAGAAATGGCAGACCAACTAAATACATATTTTGGTTCTGTCTTCACAAAGGAGGACACAAATAACCTCCCAGAGATGCCGGGGAACATAGGGTCTGATGAAAGGGTGAAACTGAATGAAATCAGTATTTGTAGGGAAATGGTGTTAGGAAAATTGATGGGACTGAAGGCCGATAAATCCCCAGGGCCTGATAATCTACATCTTAGGGTACTTAAGGAAGTGGCCCTAGAAATAGTAGATGCATTGCTGGTCATCTTCCAGAACTCGATAGACTCTGGAACGGTACCCATGGATTGGAGGGTAGCTAATGTTATCCCACTATTCAAAAAAGTTGGTAGAGAAAAAGCGGGGAATTATAGACCAGTAAGCCTGACATCGGTAGTGGGGAAAATGTTAGAGTCCATAAAAAAGATGTAATAGCAGAGCACTTGGAAAGCAGTGACAGGATCGGACAAAGTCAACATGGATTTACAAAAGGTAAATCATGCTTGACTAATCTACTGGAATTTTTTGAGGATGTAACTGGTAAAATAGATAAGGGAGAACCAGTGGATGTGGTGTATTTGGACTTTCAGAAGGCTTTCGATAAGGTCCCACATAAGAGATTAGCGTGCAAAATTAAGGCACATGGGATTGGGGGCAAGGTATTGTCTTGGATAGAGAACTGGTTGGCGGACAGAAAGAGTTGGAATAAACGGGTCGTTTTCCGAGTGGCAGGCAGTGACTAGTGGGGTACCGCAAGGATCGGTCCTAGGACCCCAGCTGTTCACAATGTATATTAATGATCTGGACGAGGGAATTGGATGTAATATCTCCAAATTTGCAGATGACACAAAGCTGGGTGGGAGGGTATGCTGTGAGGAGGATGTCGTGAAACTCCAGTACGATTTGGACAGGTTGGGTGATTGGGCAGAAACATGGCAAATGCACTATAATGTGAATAAATGTGAGGTTATCCACTTTGGTGGCAAAAATAGGAAGGCAGATTATTTTTTGAATGGCAGTAGATTGGGAGATGGGGAAGTGCAAAGAGACCTGGGTGTTCTTGTGCACCAGTCGCTGAAGGTAAGCATGCAGGTGCAGCAGACGGTTAAGAAGGCAAATGGTATGTTGGCCTTCGTAGCAAGAGGGTTTGAGTACAGGAACAAGGATGTCTTGCTGCAGTTGTATAGGGCCTTGGTGAGACCGCACCTTGAGTATTGTGTGCAGTTTTGGTCACCTTATCTGAGGAAGGACGTTCTTGCCATGGAAGGAGTGCAGCAAAGATTCACCGGGCTGATACCTGGGATGGCAGAAATGACGTATGAGGAGAGATTGTGTTGATTGGGCTTATACTCACTGGAGTTTAGAAGATTGAGAGGGGATCTCATCGAAACCTATAAAATTCTGTCAGGCCTGGACAGACTAGATGCAGGAAGGATATTTCTGATGGCCGGGGCGTCCAGAACCAGGGGTCATAGTCTAAGGATAAGGGGTAAGCCATTTAGGACTGAAATGAGGAGGAATTTCTTCACCCAGAGAGTGGTGAACCTGTGGAATTCTCTGCCACAGAGGGCGGTGGAGGCCAGTTCATTAAATATATTCAAGAAGGAGTTGGATATATTTCTTAAGGCTAAAGGGATCAAGGGATATGGGGAGAAGGCAGGGACAGGGTACTGAATTTGGATGATCAGCCATGATCTCATTGAATGGCGGAGCAGGCTCGAAGGGCCGAATGGCCTACTCCTGCTCCTATCTTCTATGTTTCTATGTTTTTCAAGATATTAAGGGGAACAGATAGGGTAGATAGAGAGGAACTATTTCCACTGGTTTGGGATTCTAGGACTAGGGGACATAGTCTAAAAATTAGAGCCAGACCTTTCAGGAGTGAAATTAGGAAACACTTCGACACACAAAGGGTGGTAGAAGTTTGGAACTCTCTTCCGCAATTGGCAATTAATGCTAGGTCAATTGTTAATTTTAAATTGGAGATTGATAGCTTTCTGTTAACCAAAGGTATTAAGGGATATGGGGCAAAGGCCCATGGAGTTAGGTCGCAGATCAACCATGATCTCATTGAATGGCAGAACAGGCTTGAGGGGCTGAATGGCCGACTCCTGTTGCTATGTCCCTATGTGAAAGATAATATATAAATGCAAGCCTTTCCATTATCCTTTTGTTTGAGAGAGGAATGGTCACCAAAACTCCCAGCTCTCTTTCAAACAGTGTCATAAGGTCACCTGTTTTGAAGTGATACATAAAAATAAACCGACTGGGGCACATCTCCATTCGAGTAGAAGCCGAACAAGACGAGATTTGAAAGAAAGACTTGCATTTCTATAGCGCCTTTCACGATCTCAGGACGTCCCAAAGCGCTTCACAACTAATGAAGTACTTTTGAAGTGGAGTCACTGTTGCAATGTAGGAAAAGCAGCAGCCAATTTGCGCACAGCAAGCTCCCACAAACAGCAATGTGATAATGGCCAGAGATACTATTTTAGTGATGTTGATTGAGGGATAAATATTGGCCACAGGACACCCGGGAGAACTCCCCTGCTCTTCTTCCAAATAGTGCCAAATTTTACATCCACCTGAGAGAGAGCAGACGGGGCCTCGGTTTAGCATCTCGTCCGAAAGACGGCACCTCCGACAGTGCAGCACTCCCTCAGTACTGCACTGGAAGCGGCAGCCTGGATTTTATTCTCAAGTCTCTGGATTGAGGCAGACAGAGATTTCGCAGTGAGACTTCGAAGAAATGGCGGGGGGGCGCGCCGTGAAAAAAAGACAAAATTTGGAAGGGCAGGAATGGCCACGAAAATTTTAAAAATTGATTTTGAGTCATGAGGTGAAAGCTCACCAGAGTAAAAGAAAAACAAAATCAGAGAGAGAAAAAAAAAATCAACCTTCAAAACCAGTTTTTGTTCTTTGACCTCCTGAGTTCTTAATAACTGTGCCAGTTGCGGTTTCTGTATGCATCGGTCCTTGCAACACGAGGGCTACAAAGGAAGAAATTCTATTTGCTTCCAGTTTGCTCGGCCTGTATTCGGAGCTGTTAATCTGTCAGGCGAGCGGGCTTGTTTGAAAAAATAAAATAAAATAAACCTTTTGATTACACTTTCATTAAGGAGTAAGAGGAACCTGTGTACTGACTGCTGCTTGTAATCTGCTCATCGACCGAACCACATCCCTCGAGGCCCCCAGTCTGTGTGTTTATTCTAATACAGCAGCAGTAGAATTCTTTTATGGAAAATGAATTAAATATGTTTGTAGGTCAGAATCTGTGGCCCAGCCGGAAGCAAAATTCATCATCTCAAAGCCCACAGAGGGATGCAAGTCTCCCAAAAGACCCAGATCTCTAAACGTACCATCAGAGCCCTTAAAGGCTGCTTTGCGCAAGAGGAAGAATTAAAATCTTAATTAAAACGTGCAGTGCGGGGGGTGAAAAATCACCGGTCGTCAGTCAGAACCAACAGGGCGACTTTATTGCATCTGGGTTGTCAGAAGGAGATTTGGGGAGAAAGAAAGACTTGCATTTCTATAGCGCCTTCCACGACCACCGGGCGCCCCAAAGCATTTTACAGACAATGAAGTACTTTATGAAGTGTGGTCACTGTTGTAATGTAGGAAACGCGGCAGCCAATTTGCGCACAGCAAGGTCCCACAAACAAGAATGTGATCATGATCAGATCATCTGTTTTAGTGATGTTGGTTGAAACTCCCCTGCTCTTCTTCGAAACAGTGGCCGTGGGATCTTTTACATCCACCTGAGAGAGCAGACGGGGGCCTCGGTTTAATGTCTTATCCAAAAGACGGCACCTCTGGCAGTGCAGCACTCCCTCAGCACTGCACCGGAGCGTCAGCCTAGATTTTTTGTGCTCAAGAGTGGGACATGAACCCACGACCCTCTGACTCAGAGATGCGAGTGCTACCCACTGAGGCACAGCTGACATTTGCAGCCCTCACAGTGTTGACAATACTCGAAGGGCAAATGACATTTATGATATCGCCAGAAAGGTGCTTGAAGTTGATTTCATTACAGAGGAACTCCAGGACACAACGGGAAGGAGAGCATTCGTATTCACCGTGGAAACACACTTAAGTAGGGTCGTCAGCCCTCCAGGATTGGCCCTGGAGTCTCCGGGAATTGAAGATTAATCTCCCGGACACTGCAGCGAACAAAAATCCGGGAGAAAAATCATAGGGGCATTAGAAAATTAATTTAAAAAAAATTTCTTTGAAACAGAAACAGGCCATTCGGCCCAACCTGTGACCTCCTCCAGCCCTACAAGACACCGAGAGCTCTGCCTTCCTCCAATTCTGGCCTCTTGGTCTCACTTCCATCGCTCCACCATTGGCGGCCGTGCCTTCAGCCGCCTGGGCCCTAAGCTCTGGAATTCCCTCCCTATAAACCTCTCCGCCTCTCTTTCCTACTTTAAGACACTCCTTAAAACCTACCTCTTTGACCAAGCTTTTGGTCACCTGCCCTAATATCTCCTTATGTGGCTCGGTGTCAAATTTTGTTTGATAATCACCCCTGTGAAGCGCCTTGGGACGTTTTACTACGTTAAAGGTGCTATATAAATACAAGTTGTTGTTCTTGTTGTGACATAGAATGTACAGCACACAAAGAGGCCATTCGGCCCAACTGGCCTGTGCCGCTGTTTATGCTAGGAACAGGAGGAGGCCGTTCAGCCCCTCGAGCATGTTCCACCATTCAATGAGATCATGGCTGATCTGCGACCTAACTCCATCTACCTGCCTTTGGCCCATATCCCTTAATACCTCTGGTTAACAAAAAGCTATCAATCTCAAATTTAAAATTAATAATTGATCTAGCATCAATTGCTGCTTGTGGAAGATATTGCCGTTTGCGGCATGGGCCTCCTCCCACCCCTCTTCATCTCACCCTATCAGCATATCCTTCTATTCCTTTCTCTCTTCGGTAATTATCCAGCTTCCCCTTAAATGCAAAAGCAAAATACTGCGGATGCTGGAAATCTGAAATAACAGAAAATGCTGGAAACACTCAGCAGGTGGGGCAGCATCGAGGAGAGAGAAACAGAATCAACGTTTTGGGTCAATGACCTTTGCTCAGCACTGGAAAAGGTTCAAGATGAGAGATTTTTAAGCAGGGACAGGGAGGAGGTGAGGAAAGAACAAAGGGAGTGCCTAATCGAAAGATGAGGTGCTGTTCCTCGAGCTTACATTGAGCTTTGTTGGAACAGTGCGAGAGGCCGAGGACGGAGAGGTCAGAGTGGGAGTGGAGCGGAGAATTAAAGCGACAGGCGATCGGAAGCTCAGGGTCACCCTTAACAGACTGAACGGTGGTGTTCCACAAAGACTATTCAACAATAACAACAACTTGCATCTATCTATCTATCTATCTATATATAAAAGGATCCGTCCGTCTGTCTGTCTGCGTGTCTGTCTGTCTGCGTGTATGTCCGTCCGCCATACACTCAAAAGTTATAGAGCGTACCTACACATATGTTATATCAAAAGAAAGCTTATGATTAGGGGAGTGTCATAGGCATATTTACTTTTTGGTCAGACAAAAATTGTTCCGACAGTATACAAAAAACGTTCAAACAATGGACAAAATCCGCTCATTAGTGGTTTACCAATCCTACCGCTCATTAGCGTTGAGTGATGTGATGGCTGACCAATTGGGGGGAGTTTCATAGCATTTGTGGGCAGGGCCTAATCCTTCAAACTGCCGAGCGGCAGCTGAGCTGAGGTGAGTGGCAGCCATTAAAGACCGGCCGGGCCTGAAGCTAAATAAATGGTAATGGAGGTGAGGAAATTGTTGATTCATTGGTATTGATTCAGGAATTTCTCTCTCTCGCTCTCTCCTTCCACCCCTCTCTCTCTCTTTCTCTCTCTCTCCTTCCCCCCCCTCTCTCTCTCTCTCTCTCTCCCGAAGCGGGAGCTCAGCTGAGGTGAGTCGCGGCCCGAGAGCCCGGCCGGGCCTGAAGCGCTAGGCTGCGCACGGTCACCGCGGCCTGCCTCTAAGTCCTTCAACCCCCCTCTCTCTCTCTCTCTCTCTCTCCTTCACCCCCCTCTCTCTCTCTCTCCTCTTCCCTCTCTCTCTCTCTCTCCTTCCCTCTCTGTCTCTCTCTCCTTCCCTCTCTCTCTCTCTGTCTCCTTCCCTCTCTCTCTCCTTCCCTCTCTCTCTCTGTCTCTCTCTCCTTCCCTCTCTCTCTCTCTCTCTCCTTCCCTCTCTCTCTCTCTCTCCCTCCTTCCCTCTCTCTCTCTCCTTCCCTCTCTGTCTCTCTCCTTTATTGACAGTGAAGAATCATCCATAGAGTCACATAGAGTCATAACAGCTCAGAAGGAGGCCATTCGGCCCATCAAGTCCGTGCCGGCTCTCTGTAGAGCAATCCAGTCAGTCCCATTCCCCCGCTCTATCCCCGTAGCCCTGCAAGTTTATTTCCCTCAAGTGCCTATCCAGTCTCCCCTTGAAAACATTGAGTGTCTCCGCTTCCACCACTTCCGTCAGCAGCGAGTTCCAGGTCACCACCACTCACTGCGTAAAAAAGTTTTCCCTCACATCCCCCCTGTATTTCTTGCCCAAAACCATAAATCTGTGTCCCCTAGTCCTTGTACCATCAACTAGTGGGAACAGCCTTTCCCCGTCTAGCCTATGCAAACCCGTCATAATCTTGTACACCTCTATCAAATCACCCCTCAACCTCCTTTGCTCTAATGAAAACAAATCCAGCTTCTCCAACCTGTCTGACATGAATCAGTCATTCATGGAAGAAAGACTTATGAAATAATACTGAGTGGCCTGCTGGTGGCGCTGTCCAGGGAGAGTATAAATACTCGGGCACGGGCCCTGCTTGCGCAGGACATTCTTAACAGGAACTAGTGAGGGGCACAACTAGACCTCCATGTTGTAAAACAGTTGATTAAACCTCCTCTGCACCCTTTCAAGGGCCTTCACATCCTTCCTGGGACTAGGGACAGGGTCACTGGCAAGTGCTTGGAAACTAAGCAGAGTCAGGCCTGGTTAGTACCTGGAGGAGTGACCATCAGGGAAGACCAGGTGCAGAAGGTCACAGAAGGAGCCCCGAGGAGGGGCGGTTGGTGAGAAGGTCACGGAAAGAGCCCCGGGAGGCGTGGCTGGTGAGCAGGCCCAGGCGTTGGGCTGAAGATTGTCAGACAGGAGGAATGGTGGAAATGGAATGGCAGCACGCACAGACGCAGCAGCTTTGCTTCTCCCAGGACGGTGCTATTTACGTTTAATGTTAATGTTATTTGTACTGGACTCATGGGAGCTTGCAAGATCACATTTCGTTGTTCATGTACTTGTGCATTGTACAATGACAATAAAGTTGAATTATTATTATTAAAGTGTGGTGACCAGAACTCGACGCAATACTCCAGTTGTGGCCTAACCAGCGCTTTATAAAGGTTCAGCATAACTTCCCTACTTTTGTACTCAATACCTCTATTTATGAAGCCCAAGATCCCATATGCTTTGTTAACCACTCTTTCAATATGTCCCGCCAACTTCATAAGAACATAAGACGTAGGAGCAGGAGTCGGTCATTTGGCCCCTCGAGCCTGGTCCGCCATTCAATAAGATCATGGCTGATATAATCTTGGCCTCAACTCCACTTCCCTGCCCGGCCCCCATAACCCTTGACTCCCTTATCATTCAAAAACCTGTCTATCTCCACCATTAAATATATTCAATGGCCCAGCCTCCACAGCTCTCTGGGGAAGAGAATTCCAAAGATTCACGACCCTCTGAGAGAAGAAATTCCTTTTCATTTCTGATTTAAATGGGTGCCCCCCTATTCTGAAATGATGCCCCCTACTTCTAGATTCCCCCACAAGGGGAGACATCCTCTCTGCAACTACCCTGTCGAGCCGCTTCAGAATTTTATATGTTTCAATAAGATCCCCTCTCATTCTTCTAAACTCCAATGAGTATAGGCCCAACCTGCTCAACCTTTCTTCATAAGACAACCCCTTCATCTCCGGAATCAACCTCGTGAACCTTCTCTGAACTGCCTCCAATGCAAGTATATCCTTCCTTAAATAAGGAGACCAAAACTGTACACAGTACTCCAGGTGTGGTCTCACCAATGCCCTGTACAGTTGTAACAGGACTTCCCTACTTTTATACTCCATTCCCTTTGCAATAAAGGCCAACATTCCATTTGCCTTCCTAATTACTTGCTGTACCTGCATGCTAACTTTTTGTGATTCATGTACAAGGACCTCCAGATCCCTCTGTACCGCAGCATTTTGTAATCTCTCCCCATTTAAATAATAAATTGCTTTTTTATTTTTCCTACCAAAGTGGATAACCTCGCACTTTCCCATATTAAACTCCATCTGCCAGATTTTTGCCCACTCACTTAGCCTATCTATATCTCTTTGCAGATTCTTTGCAATCCTCCACACAATTTACTTCCCCACCTAGCTTTGTATCATCAGCAAATTTGGCTACATTACACACAGTCCCTTCATCCAAGTCAGCATCGGACCTAGGAGTGAGCAGCGAGGTCAGGAGGAGGAGCTATAACCCGGCATAAAAACCAGCGGCAGCGACCAGAGGCCCGAGACCAGCATCGGACCTAGGAGTGAGCAGCGAGGTCAGGAGGAGGAGCTATAACCCGGCATAAAAACCAGCGGCAGCGACCAGAGGCCCGAGACCAGCATCGGACCTAGGAGTGAGCAGCGAGGTCAGGAGGAGGAGCTATAACCCGGCATAAAAACCAGCGGCAGCGACCAGAGGCATACCAAATCAACAGCAGCGGAGAGAGGTAAAAAATAATCCAAGAGTGACGTCACCAGGAAGCAGGTAAGTGATTGGTTGGATTGGTTGGTGAGTATTTCTTCTTTTTATTACAAGCTTAAATTCGGCGGTTTTTTTCTACGGTCTGTGCTGTAAGGGAGACAGTTGGTTAACCATTAAACTGGTGTAATTTAGAGGGATTGATTTAATCTAAATCCAATTAATTAAATAAATTTTTTTATAATTAATTACATAGAATGGAGCAGATGATGTGTTACTGTTGCGAGATGTGGGAGCCGGTAGACCCCATTGAGGCGAACGGTGATTACATCTGTGACAAGTGTCTGCTGCTACAGGATCTCCAGCTCCGTGTTGATGAGCTGGAGTCTGAGCTTCAGATACTGCGACACATCAGGGAGGGGGAGAAGTACCTGGACTCTGTGTTTCAGGAGGTGGTCACACCTATGAAGTTAATTAATTCAGATGTAGCCCATGGTCAGGGACAGGACGGTGTGACCACGAGTGAGGCAGGTACGGGGATCCAGAAGGTAGTGTTTGAGGAGCCGCAGCCCTTGCTCTTGTCCAACAGGTTCGAGCTTCTTACTCCCTGTGGAGACGGAAGCAGGGGCTGCAGGGAGGATGAGCAACCTGGCCACAGCACCGTGGAGAGGGGGGCCATTCAAGAGGGGGGAGTAAATAGAAATGTTGTAGTGGTAGGGGATAGTATTATTAGGGGGATAGATAGAGTTCTCTGCAGCCAAGAGCGAGAGTCCCGTAGGCTGTGTTGCCTACCCGGTGCCAGGGTTAAGGACATCTCCTCTGGGCTGGACAGAAACTTGGAGTGGGAGGGGGAGGATCCAGTTGTCGTGGTCCATGTTGGTACCAACGACATAGATAGGACAAGGAAGGAGGTTCTGCTGAGGGAGTTTGAGCAGCTGGGGGCCAAATTAAAAAGCAGAACCACAAGGGTAATAATCTCTGGATTATTACCTGAGCTACGAGCGAATTTGGCTAGGACAAATAAAATAAGAGAGTTAAATGCGTGGCTCAAAGACTGGTGTGGGAGAAATGGGTTTTGCTTCCTGGGACACTGGCACCAGTACTGGGACAGGAGGGAGCTGTTCCGTTGGGACGGGCTTCACTTGGCCAGTGCTGGGACTAGAGTCCTGGCGGATCATATAACTAGGGCTGTAGAGAGGGCTTTAAACTAACTAGTGGGGGGGAGGTTCCTAGAGAGCAAATAATAAAAATGACAACAGAGAAGGTCAAAGACTTAGGTAGCAGTGGGGAAATTAAAAACCAGAGCGTGTCAGGAAGGGGTAGAAGGTGTGGAGTAAAAGGTAAAGTAATAAAAAGGGCAATAGCAGGAACGAAGTGTCACAAAACATATTTGAAAGTTCTCTATCTGAATGCACGTAGCATTCGTAACAAAATAGACGAGTTAAAGGCACAAATAGCTACATATGGGTATGATCTTGTGGCCATTACAGAAACATGGCTGCAGGGTGACAATGCCTGGGAATTAAACATACCAGGTTATTTAACAATCAGGAAGGACAGGCAGGAAGGAAGGGGAGGTGGGGTGGCTATGTTAATAAAGGAAGGAATCACTGTAATACAGAGAAATGATATTGGGTCAAAGGATCAGGATAATGAAACAGTTTGGGTGGAGATAAGGAATAATAAGGGGAAAAAAACACTAGTGGGTGTAGTATATAGGCCTCCGAACAGTCGCAACTCGGTTGGACGGAGTATCAATCAGGAAATAGTTGAGGCTTGTAATAAGGGAACATTTATAATTATGGGGGATTTTAACTATCATATAAATTGGACGAATCAAATTGGGCAGGGCTGCCTTGAGGATGAGTTCATTGAGTGTATTAGGGATGGGTTTCTTGAGCAGTATGTAACTGAACCAACCAGGGGGCAAGCAACCTTAGATCTGGTCCTGTGTAACGAGACAGGATTAATTAAAAATGTCCTAGTAAAGGATCCCCTTGGAATGAGTGACCATAACATGGTTGAATTCCATATTCAGTTAGAGGGTGAGGAGGCTGTATCTCAAACAAGCGTGCTAAGCTTGAATAAAGGAGACTATGAAGGTATGAGAGCGGAATTGAGTAAAGTGGATTGGGAAAATAGGTTAAAGGATAAGACGATACATGATCAGTGGTGTACATTTAAGGAGTTATTTTACAAATTCCAAAAAAGTATATTCCACTGAGAAAAAAAGGGTGTAAAAGAAAAGACAGCCATCCGTGGCTAAGTAAAGAAATTAAGGATAGTATTCGACTAAAAACAAGGGCATATAAGGTAGCCAAATCTAGTGGGAGGATAGAGGATTGGGGAAACTTTAAAAGACAGCAAAAAATAACAAAAAGATTGATTAAGAAAGGGAAGATAGATTATGAAAGTAAATTAGCAAAAAATATAAAGACAGATAGTAAGAGTCTTTATAGTTATATAAAAAGAAAAAGGGTGGCTAAAGTAAATGTTGGTCCCTTAGAGGATGAGACTGGGAAATTAATGGTGGGAAATATGGAGATGGCAAAAACACTGAATGAATATTTTGTATCAGTCTTTACAGTAGAGGACACCAAGAATATCCCAACACTTGACAAGCAGGGGGCTATAGGGGGGGAGGAGCTAAATACGATTAAAATCACTAAGGAAGTAGTACTTGGTAAAATAATGGGACTCAAGGCGGATAAATCACCTGGACCTGATGGCTTACATCCCAGGGTTTTGAGGGAAGTGGCGGTAGGGATTGTGGATGCATTGGTAATAATCTTCCAAAACTCCCTGGACTCAGCAAAGGTCCCGGCAGACTGGAAAACTGCTAATGTAACACCCTTATTTAAAAAGGGCAGTAGACAGAAGGCTGGAAACTATAGACCGGTTAGCCTAACATCTGTGGTAGGTAAAATTTTGGAGTCCATTATTAAGGAGACAGTAACAGGACATTTGGATAATCATAATTTAATAAGACAAAGTCAGCATGGTTTTATGAAGGGGAAGTCATGTTTGACAAATTTGCTGGAGTTCTTTGAGGAAGTAACATATAGGGTGGATAAAGGTGAACCAGTGGACGTAGTGTATTTAGACTTCCAAAAGGCATTTGACAAGGTGCCACACAAAAGATTATTGCTTAAGATAAAAAATCACGGGATTGGGGGTAATATTCTGGCATGGATAGAGGATTGGCTATCTAACAGAAGGCAGAGAGTTGGGATAAATGGTTCATATTCAGACTGGCAATCAGTAACCAGTGGTGTTCCGCAGGGGTCAGTGCTGGGTCCCCAACTCTTTACAATCTATATTAACGATTTGGAGGAGGGGACCGAGTGTAACACATCAAAGTTTGCAGATGATACTAAGATGGGAGGGAAAGTAGTGAGTGAGGAGGACATAAAAAACCTGCAAGGGGACATAGACAGGCTAAGTAAGTGGGCAGAGATTTGGCAGATGGAATACAATACTGGAAAGTGTGAGGTTATGCACGTTGGCAAGAAAAATCGTAGAGCAAGTTATTATCTTAATGGCAAGAAACTTGAAAGTACTGAAGTACAAAGGGATCTGGGGGTCCTGGTGCACGAAACTCAAAAGGTTAGTATGCAGGTGCAGCAAGTGATTAAGAAGGCTAATGGAATGTTGGCTTTCATTGCTAGGGGGATAGAATATAAAAATAGGGAGGTATTGCTTCAGTTGTACAAGGTATTGGTGAGACCGCACCTGGAATACTGCATACAGTTTTGGTGTCCATACTTAAGAAAGGACATACTTGCTCTCGAGTCAGTACAAAGAAGGTTCACTCGATTAATCCCGGGGATGAGGGGATGGACATATGAAGAGAGGTTGAGTAGATTGGGACTCTACTCATTGGAGTTCAGAAGAATGAGAGGCGATCTTATTGAAACATATAAGATTATGAAGGGGTTGGATCGGGTGGATGCAGGGAGGATGTTCCAGATGATGGGTGAAACTAGAACTAGGGGGCATAGTCTTAGAATAAGGGGCTGCTCTTTCAAAACTGAGATGAGGAGGAACTACTTCACTCAGAGGGTGGTAGGTCCATGGAATATGCTGCCCCAAAAAGCTGTCGAAGCTACATCATTACATAAATTTAAAACAGAAATAGACAGTTTCCTAGTAGAAAAGGGAATTAAGGGTTACGGGGAGCGGGCAGGAATTTGGACATGAGTCTAGGTTCGGATAGGTCATGGCCCTGTGGGTAGCGGAGCGGGCCCAGGGGCCGTGTAGCCTGATCCTGCTCCTGTTTTCGTGTGTCTAATGCTGTTAGATTCAGGAGATAGTCCTGTCATAGTGGATTGGCGGTTAGGATCAGATCAGCCATGATCTTATTGAATGGCAGAGCAGGCTCAAGGGGCCGATTGGCCTACTCCTGCTCCTATTTCTTATGTTCTTATAGATTGTAAATAGTTGAGGCCCCAGCACAGATCCCTGTGGCACCCCACTAGTTATAGTTTGCCAACCGGAAAATGACCCATTTATCCCGATTCTCTGTTTTCTGTTAGTTAGCCAATCCTCTGTCCATGCTAATATATTACCCCCAACCCTGTGAGCTCTTATCTTGTGTAGTAACCTTTTATGTGGCACCTTATTGAATGCCTTCTGGAAATCCAAATGCACTACATCTACTGGTTCCCCTTTATCCACCCTGCTCATTACATCCTCAAAGAACTCCAGCAAATTTGTCAAACATGATTTCCCTTTCATAAAACCATGCTGACTCTGCTTGACTATTTTATGATTTTTCTAAATGTCCTGCTATCACTTCCTTAATGATGGACTCCAGCATTTTCCCAATGACAGATGTTAGGCTAACTGGTCGATAATTGCCTGCTTTCTGTCTCCCTCCTTTCTTAAATAGGGGCATTACATTTGCGGTTTTCCAGTCCGCTGGGACCTCTCCAGAATCCAGGAAATTTTGGTAGATTACAACCAATGCATCCACTCTCTCTGCAGCCACCTCTTTTAAGACTAGGATGCAGGCCGTCGGGTCCAGGGGACTTGTCCACCTTTAGTCCCATTAGTTTGCCGAGTACTTTCTCTGTAGTGATAGAGATTGTTTTAAGTTCCCCCCCACCCCAATAGCCCCTTGATTATCTATTATTGGGATGTTTTTAGTGTCTTCTACCGTGAAGACCGATCCAAAATAATTGTTTAGAGTCTCTGCCATTTCTCTATTTCCCATTATTCCCCAGTCTCATCCTCTAAGGGACCAACATTTACTTTAGCTACTATCTTCCTTTTTCTATACCTGTAGAAACTCTTACTGTCTGTTTTTATATTATTTGCTAGTTTACTCTCATACTCTATCTTCTCCCTCTTTATAATTTTTTTAGTCATCCTTTGCTGGTTTCTAAAAATTTCCCAATCCTCTGGCCTACCACTAATCTTTGCAATATTGTGTTTCTTTAAGGTATTTTATTCCCTTCCCTCACAATCCCGGATTATCCTTGTGTCACAATGGCCGACACTTCTCACGGGCCCCAGTTCCAAGGCTCCTGACACCGAGGCTCTGCTCGGAAGCTGCCTGAAGGACACGACCAGAAATTAGTTGACGGCGGAGTGCAGATGGGGGCCTCGGTTTAACGTCTCGTCCGAAAGACGGCACCTCCGACAGTGCAGCACCCCCTCAGTGCTGCACTGGGAGTGCCTAGATTTTTAGATTTTAGAGATTGACATGGGGCAAAAAAACGTATCCCCACTCCCCAAAACTCTGTTATTGTCGACCCAATTTTCAATTCAGGGGCATTTGAACGGAATTAGAAATCAGGCCTCAAGGAAGCAGCTAGTTATGATGTTCTGTTCCGAGTCCATAACAAGATGAGCAAGACTGCATAATCTAACCTCAAACACATCCACTCAGAATTAGATAACAAGGTTCCCATCTTGGCAAGAAATTCTCTGACATTTTGCAGCCTGCTCTAACAATGTTTGAAATCAGTAGATTGATTTAGTTAACTGTAAATTGAGAGGAACAGCACTAGAAGTCAAGCAGGGATTCTGACAGATTAAAGGGACAGCTCCTTCACCAACAAGCACAGAGAAGAAATGTTCGGATTTATACTGCACCATTTCGCATCATTCAGAAACCCACCCAAGCCTTTCACACTCAGTGAATGCTGCAACCGTTTCGCACACAGCAAGATCACAGAAACGGCCAATTAATCTGCTTTTTTTGTGGTGTTGGTTGAAAGAGGAGCGTTGACCAGGACACTGAGAGAACACCCAGCTCTTTGCATAGTGCCGCAGGATCTTTAACATCCACTGGAACGAGCAGATAGGAGCTCGGTTTAACGTCTCATCCGAAAGACGGCACCTCCGGCAGTGCAGCACTCCCTCAGCACTGCGCTGGAGTGTCAGCCTGGATTCAAATCCTGGAGTGGGGCTTCAACACAAAACCAGCTAACTCAGAAGCATATAGTACGACCAATTTAACAAAAAAATTCATTCTCAGGTGCGGGCGTCGCTGGCAAGGTTGGCATTTATTGCCCATCCCTAGTTGGTTTCTGTACCACTGATTGGTTCGCTAGGCCAGTTCAGAGGGCAGTTAAAAGTCAACCACTCATTGGTGTGAGCCCCAGACCGCAAGTCGGCAGGTTTCCTTCCGTAAAGGAAATGAGAGAACCAGTTGGGTTTTTTACAACAATCCAACAGCTTCATGGTCACTTTTACTGACAGAAGATTTTTTAAACTGAATTCATAGAAACATAGAAGATAGGAGCAGGAGTAGGCCATTCGGCCCTTCGAGCCAGCTCCGCCATTCAATGAGATCATGGCTGATCATCCAAATTCAGTACCCTGTCCCTGCCTTCTCCCCATATCCCTTGATCCCTTTAGCCTCAAGAAATATATCCAACTCTTTCTTGAATATATTTAATGAACTGGCCTCCACCGCCCTCTGTGGCAGAGAATTCCACAGATTCACCACTCCCTGGGTGAAGAAATTCCTCCTCATTTCAGTCCTAAATGGCTTACCCATTATCCTTAGACTATGACCCCTGGTTCTGGACTCCCCGGCCATCAGAAACATCCTCCCTGCATCTAGTCTGTCCAGACCTGACAGAATTTTATAGGTTTCGATGAGATCCCCTCTCAATCTTCTAAACTCCAGTGAGTATAAGCCCAATCGACACAATCTCTCATACATCATTCCTGCCATCCCAGGTATCAGCCTGGTGAATCTTCGCTGCACTCCCTCCATGGCAAGAACGTCCTTCCTCAGGTAAGGTGACCAAAACTGCACACAATACTCAAGGTGCAGTCTCACCAAGGCCCTGTACAACTGTAGCAAGACATCCTTGTTCCCGTACTCGAACCCTCTTGCTACAAAGGCCAACATACCATTTGCCTTCTTAACCGCCTGCTGCACCTGCATGCTTACCTTCAGCGACTGGTGCACAATAACACCCAGGTCTCTTTGCACTTCCCCATCTCCCAATTTATTGCCATTCAAATAATAATCTGCCTTCCTGTTTTTGCCACCAAAGTGGATAACCTCACATTTATCCACATTATAGCACATTTGCCATGTTTCTGCCCAATCACCCACCCTGTCCAAATCGTACTGGATTTCACGACATCCTCCTCACAGCTCACCCTCCCACCCAGCTTTGTGTGGTTCAATCTGCCCTGGTGGTATTTGGAACTCACGTTCAACCTCAGTTATCAGTCCAGGCTCCTAGATTACTAGTCTAGTAACATAACTACTACACTACCATACCTATGGTAACTGAAGCATTTTTTGTTGCTAATTTCAGAGTTATAAAGAATGGACAAATTCCAAGTATGAGATTTTCAATCTAGAGCCTTATACTTGAGGTATCCCCTCACGTGCCACCCGTGGCTCAGTGTGGTAGCACCCTCGCCTCTAGATTCAGAAGGTTACAGGTTCAAGTCCCACTCCAGAGATCCAAGCAGAATATCTAGGCTGACACTCCAGTGCAGTACTGAGGGAGTGCTGCACTGGCGGAGGGGCAGTACTGAGGGAGCGCTGCACTGTCAGAGGGTCAGTACTGAGAGAGCGCTGCACTGTTGGAGGGTCAGTACTGAGGGAGCGCTGCACTGTCAGAGGGTCAGTACTGAGAGAGCGCTGCACTGTTGGAGGGTCAGTACTGAGGGAGCGCTGCACTGTTGGAGGGTCAGTACTGAGGGAGCGCTGCACTGTCGGAGGGGCAGTACTGAGGGAGCGCTGCACTGTCAGAGGGTCAGTACTGAGAGAGCGCTGCATTGTCGGAGGGGCAGTACTGAGGGAGCGCTGCACTGTTGGAGGGTCAGTACTGAGGGAGCACTGCACTGTCGGAGGGTCAGTACTGAGGGAGCGCCACACTGTCGGAGGGGCAGTATTGAGGTAGCGCCGCACTGTCGGAGGGGCAGTATTGAAGGAGCGCGGCACTGGTGCAGGGGCAGTACTAAGGGAGCGCAGTGCTGTCGGAGGGTCAGTACTGAGGGCGCGCTGCACTGTTGGAGGAGCAGTACTGAAGGAGCGCCGCACTGTCAGAGGGGCAGTACTGAGGGAGCACTGCACTGTCGGAGAGGCAGTACTGAAGGAGTGCTGCACTGTCGAAGGGGCAGTACTGAGGGAGTGCTGCACTGTTGGAGGGGCAGTACTGAGGGAGCACTGCACCATCAGAGGTGCCATCTTTCAGATGAGATGTTAAACCAAGTCCCCATCTGCTCTCTCAGGTGCACATAAAAGATCCCACGGCCACTATTTCGAAGAAGAGCAGAGGGATTACCCCCGGTGCCCTGGGGCCAATATCTATCTTTCAACCAACATCACTAAAACAGATGATCTGGTCATTTTCACATTGCTGTTGTGGGACCTTGCTGCGTGCAAATTGGCTGCCACGTTTCCTACATTACAACAGTGACTATACCTCAAAAAGTACTTAATTGGCTGTAAAGCACTTTGAGATGTCCGGTGGTTGTGAAAGGTGCTATAGAAATGCAAGTCTTTCTTTCTTTCATGCTAAAGAACAAACAGAGCTAACACCGCTAAGCGTGGTGAGCTGGGCCTGGGGGGAGGGGTGGCCAAGCGAATCAATGCGCATTTTCTCTTCTCATTCTCATTCTCTCTTCACTTCCTTTTCTCTTTCCCTCTTTCTCTATCTCCTTTTCTCTTTCCCTCCCTTTCTATCACCCTTCTTCTGTATTTTTACTTTTTCCTTCACAGCCCACCTGCGGATAAGGTTGCAAATGTTTTCTTCTGGCAAGCAAAACAAATCAAGCCAGAGCGATGGTGCATTTTTCTCCCAGCATTCATAGCGGTAGCGAAAGGACCCTATTAAAACTATAAACCCACTGGATTTAATAGAGGGGTTTCATTACAGCTGTGAATGCTGGGATACATCTTCCTCCATAGGAACCTCTGGGTTTCTCTTCCTCCAGCTCGGATTCACTGACACAGTCTGCTCAAGAGGAAGGTGGGATGATGGGAGATTGAAATGTCCTCTGTGACACTCCCGACCAATTATGAAACACGAGGAAGGTTTGCCACATGTGCCTACATAACAATAGTCGCTGCACTTCAAGATAACTAATTTATTTGAAGCACTTTGGGGCATTTCTGAGGCACGTGATCAAGCGCACAGTCCTTCTTTCAATTGCTGGGCAGTTGTCAGATGTCAGCCGTGGGCTGCACTCTCTCGCCTCTAAGTCAGATAGGTCATGGGTTCAAGTCCCGCTCCTGGGATTTGAGCACAGAATCTACGCTGACACTCCCAGTGAGGTAGTGAGGGAGCGCTCCACTGCCGGAGGTCCCGTCTTTCGGATGAGGTCTTAAACCGAGGTCCCGTCTGCCCTCTCGGGTGGATGTAAAGGATTCCAGGGATACTATTTCAAAGAAGAGCGGGGGAGTGCTCCCTGTTGTCCTGGGCCAACAATTATCCCATAACTAATATATCTGGTCATTTATCTCATTGCTGTTTGTGGGAGCTTGCTGTGCGCAAATTGGCTGCCGCGTTTCCTATATTGCAAAAGTGACTACATTTAAAAAGTACTTCATTGGTTGCAAGGCACTTTGGGACGTCCTGAGGCCATGAACGGCGCTGTATAGAGGCGAGTCTTTGTTTACTTTCTTTCCCTGCAGTGGCTGAACAAGCCATTGCCTTGGATCAAACCTGGGCACCTCAGGATGGGCAATAAATGCCGGCCTTGCCAGCGACGCCCACATCCCGAGAATGAATAAATAAAAAGTCTTTTTACTATTCATTTAAATGTTTTCTCACTGTGTGGTAGATAAACATAAATAATCACAGACACAGGCTGCACCGGCCCCTCTTGTTCAGATGTCAGTAGATAATGGAGATTATTAACTCAATATGAAAAGCCATCATTGCAATCATCGCCTCTCACTTCAGGCCCTCTCGTGGTCCATTCTACAGATTCACCTCACACACTTTCACTAGATTACATGAATTACTGCGCATTAGACACACTTCCAGTGAGACTGAAGGACCTACATATTCAGCTCTGTGACCACTCTGTGAGGAAGGCCCATTAGGGACGGGCGTTTGTCTCTCCTTCGGCTTCAGGGGGACGGTTCCCCCTGGGGTCTTTGCAAAAAAACAACCTAAAACGACAGAGTGCAGTCTCACTGCTCGGACACCCTGCTCGCTGCTACGTATTGTAAACCGATAATTATCACAGAATCTTACAGCACAGAAAGAGGCCATTCGGCCCACCGTGTCTGTGCCGGCTCTTTGAAAGAGCTCTCCAATTAGTCCCACTCCCCCGCGCTTTCCCCACAGCCCTGCAAATGTTTCCTTTTCAAGTAAATATCCCATTCCCTTTTGAAAGTTACTATTGAATCTGCTTCCCCCGCCCTTTCAGGCAGCGCATTCCAGATCACAACAACTCGCTGCGTAAAAAGAAATTCTCCTCCTCTTCCCTCTGATTCTTTTACGAATCACCTTCAATCTGTCTCTGGTTACCGACCCTCCTGCCACTGGAAACAATTTCTCCTTATTTACTCGATCAAAACCCTTCATAATTTTGAACACCTCAATTAAATCTCCTCTTAGCCTTCTCTGCTCTAAGGAGAACAACCCCAGCTTTTCTCCACATAACTGAATTTCCTCATCTCTGGAACCATTCATTCTAGTAAATCTCCTCTGCACCCTCTCGAAGGCCTTGATATCCTTACTCCCTCTTTTTACGTTATATTTTTCTCATCTCCTGAAAGCGCGGGGGGTGACAGTGCTCTTTGGGCGGAAAATGGGTGATAGCGACTTGGCAGCCTGCTTTTCACCTGGGCCGATCATCTTTCAGCCGTGGTGTAAAACGAGCTGCCGATTCATTATCGCTTGTCTTAGAAGATAGGAGCAGGAGTAGGCCATTCGGCCCCTCGAGCCTGCTCCGCCATTCAATGAGACCATGGCTGATCATCCAAATTCAGTACCCTGTCCCTGCCTTCTCCCCATATCACTTGATCCCTTTAGCCTTAAGAAATATATCCAACTCTTTCTTGAATATATTTAATGAACTGGCCTCCACCGCCCTCTGTGGTAGAGAATTCCACAGGTTCACCACTCTCTGGGTGAAGAAATTCCTCCTCATTTCAGTCCTAAATGGCTTACCCCTTATCCTTAGACTATGACCCCTGGTTCTGGACTCCCCGGCCATCAGAAACATCCTTCCTGCATCTAGTCTGTCCAGGCCTGACAGAATTCTATAGGTTTCGATGAGATCCCCTCTCAATCTTCTAAACTCCAGTGAGTATAAGCCCAATCGCCCCAATCTCTCCTCATACATCATTCCTGCCATCCCAGGTATCAGCCTGGTGAATCTTCGCTGCACTCCCTCCATGGCAAGAACATCCTTCCTCAGGTAAGGTGACCAAAACTGCACACAATACTCAAGGTGTGGTCTCACCAAGGCTCTGTACAATTGCAGTAAGACATCCTAGTTCTTGTACTCGAACCCTCTTGCTACAAAGGCCAACATACCATTTGCCTTCTTAACCGCCTGCTGCACCTGCATGCTTACCTTCAGCGACTGGTGTACAAGAACACCCAGGTCTCTTTGCACTTCCCCTTCTCCCAATCTATTGCCATTCAAATAATAATCTGCCTTCCTGTTTTTGCCACCAAAGTGGATAACCTCACATTTATCCACATTATAGTGCATTTGCCATGTTTCTGCCCAATCACCCAACCTGTCCAAATCGTGCTGGAGTTTCACGACATCCTCCTCACAGCATACCCTCCCACCCAGCTTTGTGTCGTCTGCAAATTTGGAGATATTACATCCAATTCCCTCGTCCAGATCATTAATATATATTGTGAACATCTGGGGTCCTAGGACCGATCCTTGCGGTACCCCACTAGTCACTGCCTGCCACTCGGAAAATGACCCGTTTATTCCAACTCTTTGCTTTCTGTCCGCCAACCAGTTCTCTATCCAAGTCAATACCTTGCCCCCAATCCCATGTGCCTTAATTTTGCACGCTAATCTCTTATGCGGGACCTTATCGAAAGCCTTCTGAAAGTCCAAATACACCACTTCTTGCACAAACCTTGCACGACTGACCTAGACTGCCTTCACTCCCTCTCACTCTTGCAGGGTTTGCAGGTCCACGAGCCCCCAGCAGACCATTGGGTACCTCTGGCCAATTTCTCCCTTGCGTGTGTGAGCCTAGACGGCGAGCATTGGTGGGCTATTTGACCATGGTGGGAGCACAGTAATATCAGATCCTCGAACGTTACCTGCTGTTTCATTGCACTGAGCTCAAAAAATGGAATGATCTCAGTATGCTTGGCTATCATGACACACCCGACCCCAAAACAACAACCTGTTGGCATCGCCTACTCATTTGATGACACTCACGCAATAAAAACGGCAATTTGGAAATGGCAATGTCAGCACATGCCAAATTTCATACAGTTCAGAAGGAGGCCATTCAGCCCATCCTGTCTGTGCCGGCTCTTTGGTAGAGCTCTCCAATTAGTCCCACTCCCCTGCTCTTTCCCCACAGCACTGCACATTTTTCCTTTAGAATATCCAGGAGGGTGGGTCACTGGAGAGCGGGAGCCCAGGCTGATTCTCCTCTCCGTACCCCAGGGCCTACACCTCCGCCCATCTGAGGTTACCGAGCTCAGCCCTGTTAACAACAAGATACCCCGGATCAAACTGTTAAGTGTGGGCAATAATACTGGTTCTAACCCACTAAAAGCCTGCTGAACGAGATGAGGCAGCGGTTAGGGGAGTGATGTCGGACAGGAGAGATGTGCATGGTGGATTCCCGCCTGGGATAGTTGCTGGGACCTGCTCTGTGCTGCGTTAGTTGATCTCCGGCAGGCAGCAGCGTGGGCGCTTCAGCTGGCTGTAATGAGCCTGGCGCGAGGAAGGAAAAACCAGCTGCTGCAGATCGCTGCTCAGTGACCTCTGCAGGAACATGAGCGTGTGTCCGTGCACCGGTGTATGTGCGCGGGTTCATTTGTCTGTGTTGGTGTGTGTGTGTGTGTGTGTGTATTCGTGCGTGCGTGTTTGCCTGTGTGCGTGTGAGTGTCTGTGCGTGTTTGTGCTTGTCTGTGTATGTGTGTATGCTCATGCATGTGTGCGCACATGTGTGTTTGTCTGTGTGCGTGTTCACCAGCGTGTGCGTGTGTCTACGTGTGTGCATATGTGTGTGTGTGTGCACTTGCGTGATCTGGTAGTGGACAAGAAGGTGTATTCGAACATTATGAGACAGCAAGAATAGCACGGCCAGAAGCTAGCCCCTATGGTCGACAGGAAGGAACAGAAGGAGAGGAACTCGAGGGGTTGGGCTTGAAGTCGCGGAGCAGAGGCCTGATCAGCTTTCTGACGGTGATCGGTTGCGGTCTGATCAACCCCAGCGCGGTTATCAATAGTGAGGATATCCCCTGCCACGTGATCCAAGTAACGCAATTAGGTTTTAGGAAAGTACAACATTGTGATTGTTAACGGGTAAAGTCGTGATTAAACACGGTTGTACGGACCTTGTTGCTGTCGACTCAGTTTGTATTTTGTAACTTGAGTGTCACGAATCAAAGTATCCAGACGGATGTTTGGCTTACAGTGTTGTGTGCGTGTGTAATAACAACAGGAAGTGCTGGAAACACTCGGCAGGTCAGGCAGCATCGAGGAGAGGAGAAACAGAGTCAATGTTCCGGGTCGAACCCTTCGTCAGTGTGTGTGTGCGTGTGTATGCACAAGCTTGGGTAAGGGCATCGCTGTCCTCGGCCTCAGTGCCCTCTGAGTATCTGGCTGACACTCCCTCCCTGGTCTGATGTGTGGTGAGGGCACAGCAGGATGACCGGCACTCCGGGTACGGTGCCCATGGGCAGCACCTTGGGGAGGCCTTGGCCATGTGGTCGATAGCGAGGAAGAAAGCTGTAGACTGCAGGGTGATATCAATGGACTGGTCAGGTGGGCAGAAAAGTGGCAAATGGAATTCAATCTGGGGAAGTGTGAGGTAATGCATTTGGAACAGAGGAGGCTGAGGGGAGACTTAATTGAGGTGTATAAAATTATGAGGGGCCTAGATAGAGTGGATAGGAAGGACCTATTTCCCTTAGCAGAGGGGTCAATAACCAGGGGGCATAGATTTAAAGTAATTGGTAGGAGGATTAGAGGGGAGTTGAGGAGAACTGTTTTCACCCAGAGGGTGGTGGGGGTCTGGAACTCACTGCCTGAAAGGTTGGTAGAGGCAGAAACCCTCACCACATTTAAAAAGTACTTGAATGTGCTCTTGAAGTGTTGTAACCGACAGGGCTATGGACCAAGAGCTGGAAAGTGGGATTAGGCTGGGGAGCTCTTTGTTGGCCAGCACAGGCATGATGGGCCGAATGGCCTCCTTCTCTGCCGTAAATTTCTATGAAAGAAATGTATGGGTGTATAATTGAGGCAGGAATACCAAATTAAAGGAAAGCTTCCATGCCGTAAGGCAGTAGTATGTTAGTTATTTACTGCCTGTCCCCAGGCAATACCAGACACTACAGCACCTGCTGCGCTACTCGCTCCCTGCCTGTTTCCTGCTCCCTGTCATTCCCTAGTGGCCTCAGCTGATCACAAGCGATATTGTTCCACTTTGCTTCTTTGCGAGAGCTTAGCTTCTACAAAAAAACCACAGTTTTAGTCCCAGTGGGCAGTTGCACTGCGCAAAACTAGCCCAAACACAGCACCAATTTTGGCAATCTCAATCTGAGAAAACATCGTATGTGGGATATGGAGAAAGGTTACACTTTGCGTATTCTCCTCAGATAGTGGTTCAGGCACATCGATGGAGCAGCATAGCGAGGGAGCTTTACTCTGTATCTAACCCGTGCTGTACCTGCCCTGGGAGTGTTTGATGGGACAGTGTAGAGGGGGCTTTACACTGTATCTAACCCGTGCTGTACCTGCCCTGGGAGTGTTTGATGGGACAGTGTAGAGGGAGCTTTACTCGGTATCTAACCCGTGCTGTACCTGCCCTGGGAGTGTTTGATGGGACAGTGTAGAGGGAGCTTTACTCTGTATCTAACCCGTGCTGTACCTGTCCTGGGAATGTTTGATGGGACAGTGTAGAGGGAGCTTTACTCGGTATCTAACCCGTGCTGTACCTGCCCTGGGAGTGTTTGATGGGACAGTGTAGAGGGAGCTTTACTCTGTATCTAACCCGTGCTGTACCTGTCCTGGGAATGTTTGATGGGACAGTGTAGAGGAAGCTTTACTCTGTATCTAACCCGTGCTGTACCTGCCCTGAGAGTATTTGATGGGACAGTGTAGAGGAAGCTTTACTCTGTATCTAACCCGTGCTGTACCTGCCCTGAGAGTATTTGATGGGACAGTGTAGAGGGAGCTTTACTCTGTATCTAACCCGTGCTGTACCTGCCCTGGGAGTGTTTGATGGGACAGTGTAGAGGGAGCTTTACTCTGTATCTAACCCGTGCTGTACCTGCCCTGGGAGTGTTTGATGGGACAGTGTAGAGGGAGCTTTACTCTGTATCTAACCCGTGCTGTACCTGCCCTGGGAGTGTTTGATGGGACAGTGTAGAGGGAGCTTTACTCTGTATCTAACCTATGCTGTACCTGCCCTGGGAGTGTTTGATGGGACAGTGTAGAGGGAGCTTTACTCTGTATCTAACCCATGCTGTACCTGCCCTGGGAGTGTTTGATGGGACAGTGTAGAGGGAGCTTTGCTCTGTATCTAACCTATGCTGTACCTGCCCTGGGAGTGTTTGACAGGACTGTGTAGAGGGAGCTTTACTCTGTATCTAACCCGTGCTGTGCCTGCCCTGGGAGTGTTTGATGGGAGAGTGTAGAGGGAGCTTTACTCTGTATCTAACCCATGCTGTACCTGCCCTGGGAGTGTTTGATGGGACAGTGTAGAGGGAGCTTTACTCTGTATCTAACCCGTGCTGTACCTGCCCTGGGGGTGTTTGATGGGACAGTGTAGAGGGGGCTTTACTCTGTATCTAACCCGTGCTGTACCTGCCCTGAGAGTATTTGATGGGACAGTGTAGAGGGAGCTTTACTCTGTACAGGAAACTTTGTGCTATCCGGCACCGACTGGACCGAGCTGTTGCCGTCCCATCAAAACTGCCGGACAAACTAGCGCTAATGTTAAAACATACGGAAGCTTTTGAGCTCCGTATCTAGCAACAAGCCCTGTTGCCTTCTAAACAGTCGGCCGTAGCTTGCAAGCATCTCTGTAGCTAAGCAACAACTGAGCTAGACCTTGCAGAGCCTGACTGGAGAAAAAAAAGCAACGAAGGGAAAAAAAACTTACTGAACCGACTCCTGAATTTTGCCGGTGGCTCGAGCATTCCGGACAGTTAACCTCCGGATAAACCAACGTTTCCTATATCTAACATGTGCTGTACCTGCCCTGGGAGTGTTTGATGGGACAATGTAGAGGGCGCTTTACTCTGTATCTAACATGTGCTGTACCTGCCCTGGGAGTGTTTGATGGGACAGTGTAGAGGGAGCTTTACTCTGTATCTAACATGTGCTGTACCTGCCCTGGGAGTGTTTGATGGGACAGTGTAGAGGGAGCTTTACTCTGTATCTAACCCGTGCTGTACCTGCCCTGGGAGTGTGTGATGGGACAGTGTAGAGGGAGCTTTACTCTGTATCTAACCCGTGCTGTACCTGCCCTGGGAGTGTTTGATGGGACAGTGTAGAGGGAGTTTTACTCTGTATCTAACCCGTGCTGTACCTGCCCTGGGAGTGTTTGATGGGACAGTGTAGAGGGAGCTTTACTCTGTATCTAACCCGTGCTGTACCTGCCCTGGGAGTGTTTGATGGGACAGTGTAGAGGGAGCTTTACTCTGTATCTAACCCGTGCTGTACCTGCCCTGGGAGTGTTTGATGGGACAGTGTAGAGGGAGTTTTACTCTGTATCTAACCTGTGGTGTACCTTTTCTGGGAGTGTTTGATGGGACAGTGTAGAGGGAGCTTTACTCTGTATCTAACCCGTGCTGTACCTGCCCTGGGAGTGTTTGATGGGACAGTGTAGATGGAGCTTTACTCTGTATCTAACCCGTGCTATACCTGCCCTGGGAGTGTTTGATGGGACAGTGTAGAGGGAGCTTTACTCTGTATCTAAACTGTTTATGTAATCTAGTGAAAGTGTGTGAGGTGAATCTGTAGAACGGACCATGAGAGAGGGCCTGAAGTGAGAGGCGATGATTGCAATGATGGCTTTTCATATTGAGTTAATAATCTCCATTATCTACTGACATCTGAACAAGAGGGCCGGTGCAGCCTGTGTCTGTGATTATTTGTGTTTATCTACCACACAGTGAGAAAACATTTAAATGAATAGTAAAAAGACTTTATTTATTCATTCTCGGGATGTGGGCGTCGCTGACAAGGCCGGCATTTATTGCCCATCCTGAGTTGCCCAGGTTTGTTCAGCCACTGCAGGGAAAGAAAGTAAACAAAGACTCGCCTCTATACAGCACTGTTCATGGCCTCAGGACGGGTAGTCACTGTTGCAATATAGGAAATGCAGCAACCAATTTAGGCACAGCAAGCTCCCACAAACAGCAATGTTATAATGACCAGTTCATCTGTAAGTTTTTCCTTTTCAAGTATTTATGCAATTTGCTTTTGAAGGTTACTATTGAATCTGCTTCCACTGCCCTTTCAGGCAGCGTGTTCCAGATCATAATAACTCGGCGTATAAAAAATTTCTCCTCATCTCCCCCCTGTTTCTTTTGCCTCGGTTTAACATCTAAACCGAAAGTTTGCACCTCTGACAGTGAAGATGGTTGCAAACACTTCAGCCTTGTCTTTTGCACTCACGTGCTGGGCTCCGTCATCATTGAGGATGGGGATATTCATGGAGCCTCCTCCTCCCTTTAGTTGTTTAATGGTCCACCACCATTCATGACTGGATGTGGCAGGACTGCAGAGCTTTGATTTGATCCGTTGATTGTGGGATCACTTAGCCCTGTCTATAGCATGCTGCTTCCGCTTTTTAGCATGCATATAGTCCTGTGTTGCAGCTTCTCCAGGTTGGCACCTCATTTTTAGGTACACCTGGTGCTGCTCCTGGCATGCTCTTCTACACTCCTTATTGAACCAGAGTTGGTCCCCTGGCTTGATGGTAATGGTAGAGTGAGGGATATGCCGGGCCATGAGGTTACAGATTGTGGTGGAATACAATTCTGCTGCTGCTGATGGCCCACAGCACCTCATGGATGCCTAGTTTTGAGCTGCTAGATCTGTTCTGAATCTATCCCATTTAACACGGTGGTAGTGCCACACAACACGATGGAGGGTGTCCTCAGTGTGAAGATGGGACTTTGGCTCCACAATGACTAGGCGGTGGTCACTGCTATCAATACTGTCATGGATAGATGCATATGCGACAGGTAGATTGGTGAGGACGAGGTCAAGTAGGTTTTTCCCTCATGTTGGTTCTCTCACCACCTGCCGCAGGCCCAGACTCGCAGCTATGTCCTTCAGGACTCGGCCAGCTCAGTCAGTTGTGGTGCTACCGAGCCACTCTTGGTGATGGACATTGAAGTCCCCCACCCAGAGTACATTCTGTGTCCTTGCTACTCTCAGTGCTTCTTCCAAGTGGTGTTCAACATGGAGGAGTACTGATTCATCATCTGAGGGAGGGCGGTAGGTGGTAATCAGCAGGAGGTTTCCTTGCCCATATTTGACCTGATGCCATGGGGTCCAGAGTCAATGTTGAGGATTCCCAGGGCCACTCCCTCCCGACTGTATACCACTGTGCTGCCACCCCTGGTGGGTCTGTCCTGACAATGGGACAGGACGTACCCAGAGATGGTGATGGAGGAGTCTGGGACATTAGCTGAAAGACTTGGAAATATATTGTCGTTCCTTCATCGTCGCTGTGTTAAAATCCTGGAACTCCCTCCCTAACAGCACCGTGGGAGTACCTTCACCACACGGACTGCAGCAGTTCAAGAAGGTGGCTCACCACCACCTTCTCAAGGGGCAACTAGGAATGGGCAATAAATGCCGGCCTTGCCAGCGACGCCCACATCCCAAGAATGAATTGAAGACAAAGAGCTATCGCCTCAATTAATGGAATGGGTAATGGGATCAGAAAACTTTTACAGAGTAAAAATTTCACCATGTGAGTTGCTGGGGGGGGGGGGGGGTGGTGGGTGGGGAGGTGAGGGGGAACTGGCAAGAGAGAGAATTAAACACAGAGAAAATGGAGAGGTGGAATCAAGACTGGGATGGGAACCAGAAGGGGTCTGAGCTTGTCAATGCTGATTACACTGTGTAAATGCGATCATTTTATATTTACAGCCCCTCGGCAGTGCATCCATTCAAGAGGTATTGATGTGGTCCCATTACAGGCGAATGAAATCAGTACCCCTCCTCACTCTGCTCGCCGAACAAAGAGCTCAAACGCCTGGAGCTCATGTGTGTGTGTGTTTATTTTTTCCCTCCCCTCGGAAGTGCCTGCTCATGATGTTTAAAATTACATTCCGGTTATTATTTGACGCTTATTTTGTTTCTCCATTTCCCCAGTGATTGGGCGGGGTATGCACAGCCCAGATATCTCGCGTGGAGCTGTACCCCCAGTCAGTGCTTTCAAGAGAGCAGTGCTGGGGGGGGCAGTGGGGTGGGGGTAAGAGAAAATTACAAAATCAAATGTCGGGATGAGAGGAGAATGAGTCGGTCACGGATTTAAACGTCAATATATTTTAGTTTGCTGGAGTCAGGAACGTTTTCACATCTCCTGCCAAACCCTACTTGACAGAATATTTTCCATCAACTGTACGGGTGTCAAAGGGCTGTCAGTGCCGACTGATGCTTCAAGGAAGGAATCCTGCTACTAGTGGAGTCAGACACAGAAACAGCTGAAGCCCCTCCACTCAGTGTTCTGCGACCCATCGCTCTCTCACCCAATCCGTGACAATTCCCAACACCTTCCTGCCTTTTAAACATGAAAGAACTACCACTTCTACAGAGCCTTTCACAATCTCAGAACATCCCAAAGCGCTTTACAGCCAATGAAGTACTTTATTTCGAAGTGTGGTCACTGTTGTAATGTAGGAAATGCAGCAGCCAATTTGCGCACAGCAAGGTCCCACAAACAAGAATGTGATCATGATCAGATCATCTTTTACGTCCCCCTGAGAGAGAGCAGACGGGGCGGCGTTGGTTTAATGTCTCACCCGAAAGATGACAAGCCTCAGTATCATTCCGGTCTCCATTACGGAAACGCGATGTGCTGACTGTAAACGCACTGAGAGAGTTGAGCTGCCTCGTGGGTGGCTGGAAGAGGAAGAAGAGTAAAATCAAAATGAGCGGCGGCTTGCTCACAGCTCGCTGTTTCCCGATGAGCGTGGCTGGCCAGCGAGGGGCCTCGACGGGAGCGGGTCATTCGGAGAACCAACCTGGAGGATTCAAGCGGATGTTAGGCCCTGATGGTTACTAGATTGGTGCTGCCTTTTTTTTCTTTCTCCGCCATCATGTACTCTACTCTCACTAACCCCTATGCTCCACTACTCATCATCCTTCCTACTCCCCTCACCGCCAACAATAAATTGTGAGGAGCTCATGGACTTCTGTTACAAAAGATCGACAACATCCGTTCAGCTGCTTCTGCTTTCAATTCCCTCCCTTTCCCTCACCCACTGGACCTAACTTCCTCTCCCTGTTCTCCCTGCCCTATCCTTAATGTTGCATATTGTTCTAATTTCTCTCCTATCTTCCCTCTTGCCTTTTCTCTCCTATCTCCCCTCAGCTCTTTCTGTCAACGAGACCGACCTCCTTCACTCTTGGCCCTATTCCTACTAAATTACTGACAACCCAACCTTCCTTCCTGCTCCCACGTTAGCGGATATTGTTAACTGTTCTCTCTCCTCTGGTACTGTCCCCCTTCCCTTTAAATTGGCTGTCATTGGCTCCCAGTTAAGCAACGCCTCGATTTTAAAATTCCCATCCCTGTTTTCAAACCCCTCCATGGCCTCGCCCTCTCCCTATCTCTGTAACCGCCTCCAGCCCTATAATCCCCCTCGACCTCTGTGCGCCGCCTGTTCTAGACTTTTGAACATCCCCAATTTCCTTCGCTCCACCATTGGTGGCCGTGCCTTCAGCTGCCTGGGTCCTAAACTCTGGAATTCCCTCCCTAAACCTCTCCACCTCTCTACCTCCCTTTCTCCTCCTTTAAGACTCTCCTTAAAACTGACCTCTTTGACCAAGCTTTTGGTCACCTGCCCTAATATCTCCTTATATGGCTCGGTGTCACATTGTGTTTGATAATCGCCTTGGGACGTTTTACTACGTTAAAGGCGCTATATAAATACAAGTTGTTGTTGTGTAGATAAATAGAAGAAAGAAATAGGTGTGTAAATGGAATAGGATAGATAGACAGACAGCAGATAGAGAAAGGGAGAGAAATAGATATGTAGAGAGAAAGACGTGAACAGAGAAACAGACAAGAGGAGAGAAGAACAGAAGGCCACTTCGATAAATAAAAATTTGCCTCCGGCGACACTTCTATTTGAACCACTGTGAATGAAAGCTGCCAGAGCCTGATACAAACCCAGCCTGCAGAGCAGGAGGGGACTGGTTAACTGAAACAGCGTCTGATGTGAAGGTTCAGTAGACACTGAAGCAATACAGGCCTGCCCTCTGGTGAGGCTGGTGCAGAACAGCAACTCGCCCTTTGCTGTCACTTCCCCCGACAATCAGCCAACCGCTCACCTTCACACAGGAAGCGACTGTAATGATATAAGAACTTTGCCAGGGTTGGGTCTCAATTCGATGAAGGCAGCATTAGTTCACAGAAGATGGGATAGTCGGAGGCCAACACAGGCTTGAAAGAAAATTAAAAAAATCATGAAACCTTTATTTTAACTCTCCGCTCCATTCTTATTCCATACGTTGTTTCTACCCGGGAAACAAATGGACGGCGGTCAGATCCGGGCCGCGATTCCCGGTCCAGCGCGCCCGCCGAATGAGGCTGTCAACAAATTGGTCCGGGGCAAATTGGCATAGAACCGGCGAACTGCGGGTGTGAACCGCACCACAAGAGGCAGCTGACCGGTCACGGGAGCGGGGGAGGGGAACGAGATTGACCGGTTGGAATGCCGGCTGAGGGCTTATGGTGAGGGAGGTGGGGGTGAGGGGGGGAGAGGGCGTGGGACGAGCGCGGGCTGTTGGCCAGGAGGAGGCGGGAGAGGCACATTCGGGTAAGTATAAATGTCCTATTTGACCCTGAGCTGAGCTTCCGACTCCATATCTTCTCTATCATCAAGACCGCCTATTTCCACCTCCGGAACATCGCCCGTCTCCGCCCCTGCCTCCGCCCCTGCCTCAGCTCTTCAGCTGCTGAAACCCTCATCCCTGCCTTTGTTACCTCCAGACTCGACTATTCCAACGCACTCCGTCCAGCCTACCATCTTCCACCCGCCATAAACTTCAGCTCATCCAAAACTCTGCTACCCGAATCCTAACTCATATCACCCCCCCCACCCCGCCCTGTGCTCACTGACCTACATTGGCTCCCAGTCCGGCAACGCCTCGATTTTAAAATTCTCATCCTTGCTTTCAAATCCCTTCACGGCCTCTCCCCTCCCTATCTCTGTAACCTCCTCCAGCCCCACAACCCTCCGAGATCTCTGCGCTCCTTCAATTCTGCCCTCTTGTTCCTCCCCGATTATAATCGCTCTACCACTGGCGGCTGTGCCTTCAGCTGCCTGGACCCCGAGCTCTGGAATTCCCTCCCTAAACCGCTCCACCTCCACCTCTCTCTTCTACTTTAAGATGCTCCTTAAAATCTTCCTCTTTGACCAAGCTTTTGGTTGCCTGTCCTAATCGCTCCTTATGTGGCTCGGTGTCAAATTTTGTTTGATAATTGCTCCTGTGAAGAGCCTTGGGACATTTTACTACAATAAAGGCGCTACATAAATACAAGTTGTGTAGTGTATGTACCTTTAAGAGGAACTATGTTTTTGAAGCCCCTGTATACTGTAGTACCAGTAGTAACCACTCGGGTATATAAGCCTGTGTAGCGTCTTGTGTAGTTAGTTCACCTCCAGACTTTGTTCAGTAAACACTTGTTAAATCAACTCCTGCATTCCGTGTCTCCATTAACACATGGATCTAACAGTGGTGACGAGTTAGAAACGAACTTACCTGCAATTCGGCAGCACCTCAAGGGGATCGATTGCTCAGACGAAGGTCGAAGCCAGAAGCAAGAAAAAAAAACAAAAAACTGTGGTTTCACCAGCTAAACGGGCTGGTGGCAGGTAGTGCACTGATCCTTCCTGGGCTGCGGCGGGCTAGAGCTCGATCGGGTGGCTCTGCAACGGGGCCGGGCAGCGAGTCGGAAAGCAGAAGCAAAGAGAGAGAGAGAGGGTGGAGCACTCAGGGCGCGGCCGGTGCTGCAAAGCAGGTCGGCGTTCGGACCGAGCAGAGGGAGGGGGAAGTCCCAGAGCGTCCGCTCCATGATGGGAACGGTTCTCCAAGTAACGGAGAAACTATTGAAGCGATATATAAAAAAAAAATAGAAATACCGCGAAAAGCTGCAGGTCGCAACGGGAACCGCGGAGAACAGCATTGGCAGCAGCGGCAGCGGCGGGAAAGCGCGGGAGGCGCCATCTTAACTCGGCGGGGAAGAAAAAAGTGCGGGAGGCGCCATTTTGATCAATCGGGGACGGAGGAAAAGCGCGGGAAGCGCCATTTTAGATTTTCAAGATGCCGAAGACTGGCAATATTACTGCTTTCGATAGTGATATAGAAGTTTGGACCACATATGTGGAAAGAGTGGAGGTATATTGCAAGGCGAATGAAGTAGCAGATGATAAAAAGGCATCGGTACTTCTAAATCTGATGGGCGCAAGGACATACGGGCTGTTACGAAACTTGATCACTCCAGCCAAACCGATGGACAAGAATTTTAAGGAGATTGTTGATACCTTACAGGAGCACTTAAACCCAACACCGCTGCTGATAGTGGAACGATTCAAATTCTTCAGGAGGAATCAGCACAAGAATGAAAGTAACGCTGATTACCTCACCGAATTACGAAAGCTGTCAAAGCACTGCCAATTCGGGGCAGGACTGGCAGATTCTCTACGAGACAAATTCGTCTGCGGTCTCCTAAGCGAAGGAACACAGAAAAGACTACTTTCTGAGAAAGATTTGACATTGGACAAGGCTTTCAGTGTGGCTGTATCATACAAAGCAGCAGCAAGAGGAGCTGCAGAGATACAGCAAAAGCCACAGGACTTCGGCACCCATGAAATGACACAGGGTTTCGAGAGATGTTATCGCTGCGGCAGATCCACCCATGACCAGAAGGACTGCTGGTTCAAGGACAAAGCATGCAGGCAATGCGGAAAGATGGGACACATTGCACGTGTATGCAGATCTGGAAAGAAATCCGCTGACAGTAAAAAGGTCAATAAGGAAAAGTACAGAAAGGTACAAATGATGACGGACAGTAGCTCCGAAGACCAGAAGAGCAATAGCGACTCCGGAAACAAGAGACTAAGCTGTCTCAAATTACATAATGTAATTGCCAAAGAAGATTACCAGACCATTTGGGTTACCCTCACGATAGCGGGGTCCCCAGTCAAAATGGAGCTAGATACAGGATCAGCTCTAACCGTCATAAGTCGACGGGATTACGAGCGGCTATTTCCGCATATACCTTTGAAAGACACATCCATTATCTTGAAGACATATACGGGGCAGAAAGTATACCCCAGAGGGAAAATAAGGGTGCCTGTTGTATACAACGGCAAGGAAATACAGAAGTTGTATTTATACGTTCTGCAAGATGGTGGTCCACCGTTATTGGGACGTGAATGGATCAGAAAGATACGTTTAGACTGGCACTCCATTCAGGCACTGACGGTGACCAGTAAGAAAAAAAATGATGATGACGTCATACCTGGACGATTAAAAGAAATCTTGGCTAACGCCAAAGAAGTGTTTCAACAGGAACTAGGAACCCTGAAAGGCACCACCGCCTCAATAAAAGTGGAAGATGCGGCAATTCCCAAGTTTTTTAAGGCAAGGCCGGTGCCATACGCAATTCGTCCAGCCGTCGAGGCAGAGCTGGAGAATCTGGAAAAAGCAGGCGTGTTATCCAAGGTAGATTGGAGCGAGTGGGCAACACCCATCGTCCCGGTCATGAAGAAAACGTTGAATAATGATAAATCTGAAGAACAGAGAAAAGTTCACATCTGTGGGGATTTCAAGGTGACTGTAAACCCGGTTCTTCACACGGTACAGTATCCTCTTCCGAGGATAGAAGATATTTTCGCCTCACTATCCGGAGGGAAACGTTTCACCAAAATTGACTTAGCACAGGCATATCTACAGATGGAGGTTGAGGAGGCCTCTAAAAAGTATCTCACGATAAACACACACAAAGGCCTGTACCAGTACAATCAACTGGTTTTCGGCGTGGCATCAGCTCCAGCTATCTGGCAAAGAGCTATGGAGCAAGTCCTGCAAGGGATTCCGGGGACTCAATGCTACCTAGACGACATCCTTGTAACAGGAGAAAACGACAACGAGCACCTTGCCAACTTGGAGCAGGTGCTCACTAGGCTGAGAGAACGGGGCCTACGAGCAAATCGCCCCAAGTGCAAATTTTTCCAGAAACAAATATCATATTGTGGCCATGTCATTAACGAAGAAGGGTTGCATAAGTCACCTGAAAAAATTGAAGCGGTCGTAAAAGCCCCAGCGCCTGAAAATGTCTCACAATTAAGGTCGTTCCTGGGATTAGTAAATTACTATCATAAATTTTTACCAAACTTGTCGACGGTTCTGCACCCTCTTTACGCACTGCTACAAACAGGAGTAGTTTGGAAATGGAGCGAAGACTGTAAACGTGCCTTCCATAATTGCAAAGGCTTGATCACGTCCAGGGAAGTGTTGGCTCATTACAACCCATCACTGCCAATCAGACTGGCGTGCGATGCATCCCCTTACGGCGTGGGAGCAGTATTATCGCATAGATTCCCTGATGGCTCGGAGCGGCCGATAGCTTTTGCGTCACGCTCATTGAACTCAGCTGAGCGTAACTATGCCCAGATCGACAGGGAGGCACTCAGCCTGGTGTGGTGGGTGAGAAAATTCAACCATTACCTACACGGACAAAAATTTACCTTGTTGACTGACCATCAACCCCTCGTCTCCATATTCAACCCTAAAAAGGGCGTTCCCATTATGAGAGCGCAAAGGCTACAGAGGTGGTCCCTTTTCCTAGGGGCACACCAATATGACATAGAATACAAAGGAACAAAACAGCATGGGAATGCTGACGGGTTATCGCGCCTACCGTTGCCAACGGTGGAAGAGGCGCCTACAGTGGACCCAGTGGAGTTGTTCCACTCGACCATAGTGGAATGTCTACCGGTGACAAATTCTACCATTGAAAAGGAAACGCGAAATGACCCGACTCTCTCACGAGTCTACGATTTAACGGTGAAGGGATGGCCAGCACATGGCGAACCACTGTTGCCAGCATTCTCGCAAAGAAGAGAACAGCTGTCAGTGTGCCGAGGAACCTTAATGTGTGGATCCAGAGTGGTGATTCCACCCAAACTCAAGGATAGAGTGCTAAAGGAGCTTCACGAGGGGCATCTGGGTGGAGTGAAAATGAAGAACTTAGCCAGAGCATTTGTGTGGTGGCCAGGTATCGATGGAGACATTGAAGAAATGACCAAGAGCTGTCTAGGATGCCAGAAGGTCCAAAACGCCCCACCACAAGCCCCTCTACATCCATGGGAGTGGCCCTCATCTCCATGGCAAAGGGTACATATCGACTTTGCTGGTCCATTTATGGACTCAATGTTCTTATTCGCGGTGGATGCACACTCCAAGTGGCTGGAGGTAATAAAGATGTCCTCCACCACCACAGAAAAAACCATCACAGTATTAAGGACCATATTCGCCAGGAATGGGCTGCCTGAACAGATCTGTTCTGATAATGGACCGCAATTTGTATCCGAAGAATTCAGGAAGTTCTTAAAAAACAATGGGGTTAAGCACTACACGTCCGCCCCATACCATCCCGCCACCAATGGATTGGCTGAAAGGTTTGTCCAGACCTTCAAGAAGGCCATAAAGGCCATGGGTAATGAAGACATAAATCTACAACATAAGGTAGATAACTTCTTGTTTGCGTACAGGAATGCAACACATGTGGTTACAAACCAAACCCCCGCCATGATGTTTTTCAATAGAAGCCTAAGATGCCGGCTGGATTTGGTCAAGCCAAACGTCAGAAGGGACGTAGAGAACCGGCAATTTCAAAGCATGAATGAAAGGCCAACTAGAACCTTCCAGATAGGTCAACCAGTTTTGGCCCGGGACTACCGTACCGAGAAATGGCAGCCTGGAACTATTTGCACACGACTAGGACCGCTGATGTATACCGTGGACATTGGAGAAAGCATAATAAGGCGCCATGCTGACCAGATCATAGAGTCATCCGAAAAAGGACAACCTACACCACAACTCTATACGCCTAGTGATGAAGCAGAGATACCCATAGTATCTACCTCCGATCCGGTGATACTGGAACCAGATGAACCCGACACTGGCATTGAAGCCGAAGCGACCTTGCCAAAAGAACCTACTACACCACCGAGGCGTTATCCGGACCGAGTCAGGAAGCCTCCAGAGAGACTGAATTTGTAATTGATTAACTTCAGCAAATGTGTATATTATTGTTCTTGTAAAAATTTTATTTAATGATTACTTAAAATGTTATGTACTATTTATCTAAAAGGGGAGGAATTGTAGTGTATGTACCTTTAAGAGGAACTATGTTTTTGAAGCCCCTGTATACTATAGTACCAGTGGTGACCACTCGGGTATATAAGCCTGTGTAGCGTCTTGTGTAGTTAGTTCGCCTCCAGACTTTGTTCAGTAAACACTTGTTAAATCAACTCCTGCATTCCGTGTCTCCATTAACACACGGATCTAACAAGTTGTTGTTGTTACATAGGATTACAGAGTATTTACAGCACAGAAACAGGCCATTCGGCCCAACTGGTCTGTGCCGGTGTTTATGCTCCACACCAGCCTCCTCCCACCCCTCTTCATCTCACCCCATCAACATATCCTTCTATTCCCTTCTCCCTCATGTGTTTATCTAGCTTCCCCTTAAATGGATCTATACTATTCGCCTCAACCACTCCCTGTGGTAGCGAGTTCCACATTCTCACCACTCTCTGGGTAAAGAAGTTTCTCCTGAATTCCCTATTGGATTTATTAGTGACTGTCTTATATTTATGGCCCCTAGTTTTGGTCTCCACCACAACTGGAAACATCTTCTCTATGTTTACCCTATCAAACTCCTTTCATAATCTTAAAGATTTCTATCAGAGCCCCAGCCTGTTCAATCTTTCCTGATAGTTTTACCCTCTCAGTTCTGGTATCATTCTAGTAAATCTTTGTCGCACTTTCTCCAGTGCCTCTCTATCCTTTTCATAATATGGAGACCAGAACTGTGCACAATACTCCCAGTGCGGACTAACCGAGGTTCGATACATGTTTAACACAACCTCTTCTGCTTTTCAATTCTATCCCTCTAGAAATAATCCCTAGTGCTTGGTTTGCTTTTTTTATGGCTTTCTTCACCTGTGTCGCTACTTTCAGTGATTTGTGAATCTGTACCCTTGTTTAGACACTTATTTTCTAAGGAGTGGGTCGCCTCCTTAACTGCAAGCTATAGAGTCATAGTCATAGAGTCATAACGACACAGGAGGCCATTCGGCCCATCGAGTCCGTGCCGGCTCTCTGTAGAGCAATCAGTCAGTCCCATTCCCCCGCTCTATCCCTGTAGCCCTGCAAGTTTATTTCCCTCAAGTGCCTATCCAGTCTCCCCTTGAAAACATTGAGTGTCTCCGCTTCCACCACGTCTGTCGGTTGTTGTTGTTCTTGTTGTCGAACACTCACAAAACCAAGCGCGTATGCTGTGTATAATGTAAGATATTTTTTCAGATTCTGATTTTAATTGTCCCGTTCCTCCTTATCTTTTCCCTTTGTTCCTCTTGCCCCCTGCAATCACCAGACTCGGACGGCCTGCGCACTCTCCCAACTGCCCACTAGGTGGCACAAGAGGACCGCCCCAGTTCAGCTGGTCCATTGAATCTCACCTTTTTTTTTGCAAAGTCTAAAACTGGCCCAGGTTTGGGGCTCTGAGGACCCGAGTTTGAACCCTGAGGATTGTTTTGCTGCGGATGAAAATTCTTTTACAACCTAAGCAAACGCCTGCAAATCAGAATTATTTTTTTTAAAAAGGGAGTTCTATTTTTTTTTAATATATTTTGCATGACCACTTTTATATTTTGGAAGAATTCGGGACAGTCAGAGATCAGACAGTGGGGTCCAGAAATCTGGCTGGGCGATTGACGCATTACCTCCTTAGCAGGCCAGGGTCACGAGTACAACCGTGTGAGGGGCCATCACTGGGATCAGCAGCTCTCCACGCACCACCGGACAGGATGTGACCTCACCCCACTCCACTCCCACTGAGGGGGTGCTGCACTGTCGGAGGTGCCGTCTTTCGGACGAGACGTTAAACTGAGGCCCCGTCTGCTCTCTCAGGTGGACGTGAAAGATCCCATGGCCACTATTTCGAAGAAGAGCAGGGGAGTTCTCCCCGGTGTCCTGGTCAATATTTATCCCTCAATCAACATCACTAAAACAGATTATCTGGTCATTTATCACAATGCTGTTTGTGGGAGCTTGCTGTGCGCAAATTGGCTGCCCCGTTTCCTACATTACAACAGTGACTACACTTCAAAAAATACTTCATTGGCTGTAAAGCACTTTGGGACATCCTGAGGTTGTGAAAGGCGCTATAGAAATGCAAGTCCTTTCTTTTACCCCTCCCTAAAGTCCAGACACTCTCTTGTCCACAGGAGTTGTGTCTGACTGGAGTCTAACGGCAGCTTCTTATAATCTTATAATAATAAAGATTACAGGTGGGTCCTCCCTGCGGGCCTGGATGCTCAGTTACACCGTGATGACATGGAACAGGCTGGGTGGAGCAGCTGGCCTTTATTTAAGAATTGTTAGACAAGGAAAAGACCAGGGTGCACCCAGTTCGCCATCTACCATCCTGGTAGTCACACCATACAACACTAATAGAGTTGTTGACTAACCATAGCGCCCAATCTCTATCAATGAGTCTACAACAGAGCCAGACATGAGGCGAGCAAAACCCCCCAGTGGTGGAGACCTTTGGAAACCAGAGGTCCAAAGTCACCTGTTCCTCCCCACACATAGAATCTGCAGCAAAGAAGGAGGCCATTCGGCCCATTTGGCTCTTGGAAAAAGCTATCCAGTTAGTCCTGTTCCTCTCCTACTCTTTCCCTGTGTCTCAAACTGTGGCAACAAGGGCAGGCCAGAGGCTGGGTATTCTGCGGCGAGTGTCTCACCTCCTGACTCCCCAAAGCCTTTCCACCATCTACAAGGCACAAGTCAGGAGTGTGATGGAATACTCTCCACTTGCCTGGATGAGTGCAGCTCCAAAAGCACTCAAGAAGCTCGACACCATCCAGGACAAAGCAGCCCGCTTGATTGGCACCCCATCCACCACCTTAAACATTCACTCCCTCCACCACCGGCGTACCGTGGCTGCAGTGTGTACCATCTACAAGATGCACTGCAGCAACTCGCCAAGGCTTCTTCAGCAGCACCTCCCAAACCCGCGACCTCTTCCACCTAGAAGGACAAGGGCAGCTAGCATGGGAACACCACCACCTCCAAGTTCCCCTCCAAGTCACACACCATCCCGACTTAGAAGGATATCGCCGATCCTTCATCGTCGCTGGGTCAAAATCCAGGAACTCCCTCCCTGACAGCACTGTGGGGGCACCTTCACCACACGGACTGCAGTGGTTCAAGAAGGCGGCAATAAATGTTGGCCTTGCCAGCGATGCCCACATTCCATAAACGAATAAAACATTTTTTTTAATTACTCGTATATTGTGTCCGTCAGCCTCTTTGAGCTCATCCTTCTGCCGTCTTCAAGTTATATCTTAACTCGCACCTCAACAGGCAGGTGAGACCCCGGGTGATTTCTCATCCGACAGACGGCACCTGCGACAGTGCGGCACTCCCTCGGTACTGCACTCGGATTTTCTCAGGCACTGGGCTCCTACCAGCAGGGCCACACCTGAGATACACTGACTGAGGGTAGTAAAGAAAGAACTCGCATTTCTACAGCACCTTTCTTGACCTCAGGAAGTCCCAAAGTGCTTCACAGCCAATGAAGTACTTTTGAAGTGTAGTCACTGTTGTAATGTAGGAAACGCACAATTTGTGCACAGCAAGCTCCCACAAACAGCAATGTGATAAATGACCAGATCATCTGTTTTAGTGATGTAGGTTGAGGGATAAATATTGGCCCAGGACACCGGGAATAACTCATTTGCTCTTCTTCAGAATTGTGCCATGGGATCTTTTACATCCACCTGAGAAGGCAGTCGGGCAATGTTCCCGTGCGGCTCCGCGGCCGCGATCTGGAGGTCCCATGCGGGCCGCTCACCAGTCTTACAATTGAGTTAACTGCGCATGCGCGGGAAATTGAACGGCCCGAGTTAAAGGGGCCGCGCATCCCCCCAAAAAATTCAGCAGGAACATTGCAGACGGGGCCTCGGTTTAACGTCTCATCCAAAAGATGGCACCTCTGACAGTGCAGCACTCCCTCAGCATTTTGCTGCCCATTTTGTAATTAACTATTCTGGAAGGTTCCATATCATTCCTGTGAGGACAGGGGAATTGTTGCTGGGGGAGCGTGATTGGTTGAAGACACCTGTGTGTAATATTTTGCTATAATGTATAAAAGAAGTTTCAATACCTTGTTGCTGGGGGAACGTGATTGGATGAGGACAAGAGAATTGTTGCTGGGGGAACATAATTGGATGAACACATTTGTGTAAAGTTTCAATACCTTGTTGCTGGGGGAACGTGATTGGGTGAACACATTTGTGTGTAGTGTTTTGCCTGTATAAAAGAAGTTTCGATATCACTGTAACGGTGAGAAGGTGATCACTAGACCGCGGGGTCTATGGCTCTTCTCCCAGAGCGCTCTGACCAATAAACTGTGAGCTTCTACTTTGAGACAGACTCGAGTGAATCTATTTTTCACCTACAATGGAGTGTCAGCCTGGATTATGGGCTCAAGTCTCCTGGAGTGGGACTCGAACCCACGACCTCTGACTCAGAGGCGAGAGTGAGTGCTCCCCATTGAGCCACGACTGACATAAAACCCCCAGCAAGAGGGGAGATGCCTTCATCGAATCCCCGCTGTAGAATCACACTGCGTTTGTGTCACAATAAGACCAGCATTCACATTATTTAAATGATGAAAACCTTTGAACCCTTTTACTGCTCTTGCCGCCACTTAATGGATTACCAAATAAGAAAACACTTGGAAACCGTTTCTTGTGAGCGGCTGAAATCTGTAAGTGCTGGCGAGAGAGGAAGACAAATATTCCTCACATTCCCAACTCAATTTCCAATCGGATGATTAATCTGGGAAACTTCCCAGTGTTCAGAAATCATCAGCCCCGAATCAGAACACAAAGCTCTGTTTTTCAAAGTTAAGAAAGAACTTGCATTTATATATCGCCTTTCACGTCCGCGTGACGTCCCAAAGCTTCACGGCTTTTTAAGTGGAGTCATTGTTGTTAGTGTGGTGCATGCAAGGCAGCTAATAATGTCCCATAAACAGCAGAGACCGGTGAATCTGGTACTGGGCGAGGGATGAACATTGGCCGGGACACCGGGAGAAATGTCTGCCCGTCTTCCGGAAGGGGCCAAGCGCAGACAGACAGAGCCTCGGTTTAAGGTTTTACCCGAAAGACGGTGACTCCGGCAGCGCAGCGCTCCCTCGGCACTGGCACCGGGAGTGTCGATGTCGGCCCGGATTATGCACTTAAGTCAATGCAATGGGGCTTGAACCCACGACCTACCTGGCTCAGAGGCGGGAGCCCTCCCAACGGAGCCAAGCTGACACTTAGGAGAGAGGCGAGAACATTCTGTCTGCGGTATGGCTCATGTGGTCGCGCAGTCGTTATGTACCCGGGATGAGAAAAGGCCATAGGTCCTGGAGTGATCCCCATGTAACGAAGGTTCCTCCCTCCCCGAGACTGAAGTTAGTTCAAGAACCCTGGTAAACACTCCTCTTCGACTCCTGAAAGGTGATCACCTAAGTCCCAAGATGCCCATTAGATAGAAAGAACTTGCATTTCTATAGCACCTTTCACTACCTCAGGGCGTCCCAAAGCATTTTACAAGAAATGTATTACTTTTGAAGTGTGGTCACTGCTGTAATGTAGGAAACGCGGCAGCCAATTTGCGCACAGCAAGCTCCCACAGACAGCAATGTGATAATGACCAGATAATCTGTTTTAGTGATGTTGGTTGAGGGATAAATATTGTCCAGGACACTGGGGATAACTTCTTCGAAATAATGCCATAGGATCTTTTACGTCCACCTGAGTGAGCAGACGGGGCTCCGGTTTAACGTCTCATCCGAATTGACGGCACCTCCGACAGTGCAGCACTCCTTCAGCACAGCACTGGAGTGTCAGCCTAGATTTTTGTGCTCAAGTCTCCTAAGTGGGACTCGAACCCACAACCTTCTGACTCTGAAACGAGGTCACAAAGACCTTTTGCTGATCTCAGTCACCCTGGCTTAGGAGTCAAAGCCTGCCTGGCCTGTGTGGTACAGGATTGACAAGGGCTGGTGCCTTTACCCATTGAGCCATTAGGGGGCAGCATTCGTGGAGCATTTTGATTGGGGGGGGTGAGGCTTGAGTCCTGTGACGCGATTAGACTTGACTATTCCAACACACTCTTAGCAGTCTCACACAATCTACCCTACATAAACTTGAGGTCGTCCAAAACTCGGCTGCCCGTGTCCTAACTCGCACAGAGTCCCCGTTCACCCATCACCCCTGTGCTCGTTGACCTACATTGGCTCCCGATTAAGCAACACCTCATTTTCAAATTCTCATCTTTGTTTTCAAATCCCTCCATGGCCTTGCCCCTCCCTATCTCTGTAATCTCCTCCAGCTCCGAGATATCTGCGCTCCTCCAATTCTGTCCCCTTGCGCGTCCCTGGTTATAATCGCTCCATCATTGGCGGCCGTGCCTTCAGCTAGCTCGGCCCTAAGCTCTGGAATTCCCTCCCTAAACCTCTCCACCTCTCTAACTCTCTCTCCTCCCTTAAGATGCTCCTTAAAACCTATCTCTTTGACCAAGCTTTTGATCATCTGCCCTGGTATATATATATTAATGATCTGGACAAGGGAACTAGATGTAATATCTCCAAGTTTGCAGACGACACAAAGCTGGGTGAGCGTGTGTGCTGTGAGGAGGATGCCGAGAAACTTCAGTATGATTTGGACAGGTTGGGTGATTGGGCAGAAGCATGGCAGATGCAATATAACGTGGATAAATGCGAGGTTATCCACTTTGGTGTCAAAAACAGGAAGGCAGATTATTATCTAAATGGGAATAAATTGGGAGAAGGGGAAGTGCAACGAGACCTGGGTGTCCTTGTGCACCAGTCGCTGAAGGTAAGCATGCAGGTGCAGCAGGCAGTTAAGAAGGCAAATGGTATGTTGGCCTTTGTAGCGAGAGGGTTTGAGTACAGGAACAAGGATGTCTTGCTGCAGTTGTACAGGGCCTTGTTGAGGCCACATCTTGAGTATTGTGTGCAGTTTTGGTCGCCTTATCTGAGGAAGGATGTTCTTGCCATGGAAGGAGTGCAGCGAAGATTCACCAGGCTGATACCTGGGATGGCAGGAATGACGTATGAGGAGAGATTGGGTCGATTGGGCTTATACTCGCTGGAGTTTAGAAGAATGAGAGGGGATCTCATCGAAACTTATAAAATTCTAACAGGACTAGACAGACTAGATGCAGGAAGGATGTTCCCGATGGTCGGGGAGTCCAGAACCAGGGGTCACAGTCTAAGGATAAAGGGTAGGCCATTTAGGACTGAGATGAGGAGGAATTTCTTCACCCAGAGAGTGGTGAACCTGTGGAATTCTCTGCCAAAGAAGGCAGTAGAGGCCAATTCATTAAATATATTCAAGAAGGAGTTGGATATATTTCTTAAGGCTAAAGGGATCAAGGGATATGGGGAGAAGGCAGGGACAGGGTACTGAGTTTGGATGATCAGCCATGATCTCATTGAATGGCGGAGCAGGCTCGAGGGGCCGAATGGCCTACTCCTGCTCCTATCTTCTATGTTTCTATGTATCTCCTTATGTGGCTCGGTGTCAAATTTTGTTTGATAATCGCTCCTGTGAAGCGCCTTGGGACGTTTTACTACGTTAAAGGCACTATATAAATGCAAGTTGTTGTTGAGAAGAATTGGACCTTTCCCTCTAAAATGGCCGCTCCATATTGTGCAGCGCAGTCTCAGCAGCGGACCGAGTATTTTGAGGGAAGCGGGGAAATTAATGTAGGCCAGTTGCCAGGCAAGCGTTTGCCTTTGGGGAAAATAAAGCGAGTGGAGTAATATCTCTCCAGTTTATTACCCTGTCAGGTTAGTAAAGCTGTAATTAAGTAGATTGGGAGTGCTTGTACAGGGACATGTTACAGCCTGCTGATTAATACAAACTGCTGCACATTCTACCAGTCTCTCAAACTCACAGTGATTGTGAGGCCTTTCAACCCACAATTAGCGCAAGTGTCCTTGAATGACGGAGCAGTGATCCTGAGTCCCGATGGAACATGTGGAACATAAGGAGGAGGCCATTCAGCCCCTCGAGCCTGTTCTGCCATTCAATTAGTTCATGGTTCATCTCCATCTACCAGCCTTGGTTCCATAACCCTTCATACCCTTTGCCGAACTGAAAGCTATCAATTTCAGTCTTGACATTTTCAATTGACCTCAACAGCTTTTTCGGGGAGAGAGTTCCAGATTTCCACCACCCTTTGTGTGAAGAAGTGCTTCCTGACATCACCCCTGAACGGCCTGGCTCTAATTTTAATTTCGTCGATGCCAATCCTAACCATCGGCGCCATCCACTCTCATCCCATCCCCCTGCTCTTGACCCATGTCCTTTTTCCTCTTCAACTGTTTATTCAACTCATAGAGTTACATCGAGTCAACAGCACAGAAACAGGCCATTCGGCCCAACTGGTCCATGCCGGTGTTTATGCTCCACATGAGCCTCCTCCCACCCCTCTTCATCTCACCCTATCAACATATCCTTTCATTCCTTTCTCCCTCATGTGCTTAGCTAGCTTCCCCTTAAATGCATCTACGTTATTTGCCTCAACTATTATTTATACTAGCAGCATAAAGGGTTGAGTGAAGGATCTTTTTTACTCTAAAATTGATTAGAATCTGGAATACATTACCAATTGTACGTCTTGAAGGTGAGTTAATCATGGTACTTAGGAGAAACATCTTTACCCAGAGAATAGTCAGATAATCTGTGTTTTAGTGATGTTGGTTGAGGGATAAATATTGGCCCAGGACACCGGGGAGAACTCCCCTGCTCTTCTTCAGATAGTGGCTGTGGGATCTTTCACATCCACCTGAGTGGGCAGACGGGGGCCTCGGTTTAATGTCTCATCCCTCAGTACTGGCACTGGGAGTGTCAGCCTGGATTATGGGCTCGAGTCTTTGGAGTGGGACTGGAACCCATAAACTTTCTAACTCTGAGGCGAGTGTGCTACCCACTGAACTACATTCCATTCGGAACTCAGATAATAGAACAGTCCATGCCCGCATACAGCAAGAGAGAGTCTAACCACCACCCCTTGACATTCAATGGCATTACCATCGCCGAATCCCCCACCATCAACATCCTAGGAGGTCACCATTGACCAGAAACTTAACTGGACTAGCCACATAAATACTGTGGCAACAAGAGCAGGTCAGAGGCTGGGTATTCCATGACGAGTATCTCACCTCCTGACTCCCCAAAGCCTATCCACCATCTACAAGGCACAAGTCAGGAGTGTGATGGAATACTCCCCACTTGCCTGGATGAGTGCAGCTCCAACAACACTCAAGAAGCTCGACACCATTCAGGATAAAGCAGCCCGCTTGATTGGCACTCCATCCACCTTCAACATTCACTCCCTCCACCACCGGCGCACCGTGGCTGCAGTGTGTACCATCTACAAGATGCGCTGCAGCAACTCGCCAAGGCTTCCTCGCCAGCATCTCCCAAACCCGCGACCTCTTCCACCTAGAAGGACAAGGGCAGCAGGCGTCCAAGTTCCCCTCCAAGTCACACATCATCCTGACTTGGAAGTATATCGCTGATCCTTCATCGTCGCTGGGTCAAAATCCTGGAACTCCCTCCCTAACAGCACTGTGGGAGTACCTTCACCACACGGACTGCAGCGGTTCAAGAATGCGGCTCACCACCACCTTCTCAAGGACAACTAGGGATGGGCAATAAATGCTGGGCCTTGCCAGCGACGCCCACATCCCAGGAACGAATAAAAAAAAGGTATCATACGTGGATCGACAGCACCTTTTGATTGTGGAGCTCCCCATGTGATGCAGGTGCAGCTGCCACTATTGTGTGTTCACCATTGTGTACATTACAGGGCTGATTTCAATCACTAGGGCTAGTGCTGACACAACCACAAGTGGGCAGTTATTTGAAAGTCACCATCGTGATCTCAAGCTCCTGGTTGGGATCTTCCTGAATCTCTGTACAGACCGACAGTGTGAAGACCCCCTACACCGGTGCCCTAGAGTTTACCAGCTCTGGTGAGACATATTCCCGAAGGTTTCTAGGGGTCACAGTCTCAGGATAAGGGGTCGGCCATTTAGGACTGAGATGAGGAGGAATTCCTTCACTCAGAGGGTGGTGAATCTTTGGAATTCTCTGTCCCAGAGGGCTGTGGAAGCTCAGTCATTGAGTAGATTCAAGACAGAGACCGATAGATATTTGGACTCTAGGGAAACGAAGGGATATGGGGATCAGGCGGGAAAGTGGAGTTGAGGTCGAAGATCAGCCATGATCTTACTGAATGTTGGAGCAGGCTCGAGGGGCCGAATGGCCGACTCCTGCTCCTAATTCTTATGTCCTTATGTTTCATCAAACGACCTCCCGCCTCCAACAATCCCACCCAGTCAAAGACCTTTATCTCCCCTCCATCACACCCTCCACCCCAGCCTCCCACCCCACTGCACCCAATCTACAATTTAAAAAAAAATCAGTAATAAAGTTTTTTTTAATGCCCCAATGATTTTCCTCCCAGGCTTTTTGCTCGCTGCGGTGCCCTGGAGATTAATCTTCAATTCCTGAAGACTCCTGGTGGGTTGGCATGGCAACCCTATGATGGCTGCACCATCTACTGTCAGATAACATGGCTTCCATCATCTCCGAGGTGGTGACCATTTGGGTTGGATGTAGACAACCCCATTGCCCGTGGGGACTCCCTCAGAAACCCACCTGTTGAGACGGGCCTCAATGCCTCTGAAGGCATCTAGAGGACTGGAATATAGATATCACCTAAAGCTTTCCATCTAAAGGAGAACCACACAGGGCAGACTCTATATGTACCATGCCTCCCTTAACCTGCCAGTATTCACATAAGAACATAAGACGTAGGAGCAGGAGTCGGCCATTCGGCCCCTCGAGCCTGCTCCGCCATTCAATAAGATCATGGCTGATCTGACCTTGGCCTCAACTCCACTTTCCCTGCCCACTCCCCATAACCCTCGACTCCCTTATCTTTCAAAAATGTGTCTATCTCCACCTTAAATATATTCAATGACCCAGCCTCCACAGCTCTCTGGGGAAGAGAGTTCCAAAGATTCACAACCCTCTGAGAGAAGAAATTCCTCCTCATCTCCGTTTTAAAAGGGCGCCCCCTTATTCTGAAATTATGCCCCCGAGTTCTAGATTCCCCCACGAGGGGAAACATCCTCTCTGCAACTACCTTGTCAAACCCCTTCAGAATCTTACATGTTTCAATAAGATCCCCTCTCATTCTTCTAAACTCCAATGAGTATAGGCCCAACCTGCTCAACCTTTCCTCATAAGACAACCCCTTCATCTCCGGAATCAACCTCGTGAACCTTCTCTGAACTGCCTCCAATCCAAGTATAAGGGGATGTTAAGGGGATGTTAGACCAACTTTACTCAATTTCATAAAGTTACATCGAGTGTACAACACAGAAACAGGCCATTCGGCCCAACTGGTCTGTGCCAGTGTCTATGCTCTACATGAGCCTCCTCCCATTCTAATTACCTCTCCCCACCCCACCCCTATATCCCTGTATTCTCCTTCGCCCTTCAATGCTATTTGCTTCATCCATTCCTTGTGGTAGCAAGTTCCATAGTACATAGTCATAGGGTTAAATTACGAGGAGAGATTACACAAATTAGGGTTGTATTCCCTGGAATTTAGAAGGTTGAGGGGTGATTTGATGGAAGTTTTCAGGATATTAAGGGGAAACAGATAGGGTAGATAGAGAGAAACTATTTCCGCTGGTTGGGGAGTCTAGGTCTAGGGGGCTATAGTCTAAAAATTAGAGCCAGACCTTTCAGGAATTAAATTAGGAAACACTTCTACACACAAAGGGTGGTAGACATTTGGAACTCTCTTCCGCAAACGGCAATTGATGCTGGATCAATTGTTAATTTTAAATCGGAGATTGATAGGTTTCTGTTAACCAAAGGTATTGAGGGATATGGGCCAAAGTCGGGAATATGGGGTTAGGTCACAGATCAGCCATGATCTCATTGAATGGCGGAACAGGCTCGAGGGGTAAAATGGTCTCCTCCTGTTCCTATGTTCCTACATAGTATTTACAGCACAGAAACAGGCCATTTGGCCCAACAGGTTCATGCCAGTACACACGAGCCTCCTCCCACACTTCTTCATCTCACCCTATCAGCATATCCTTCTAGTCCTTTCTCTTTCATGTATTTATCCAGATGCCCCTTCCTCTACACTATTCGCCTCAACCACTCCCTGTGGCAGCGAGTTCCACATTCTCACCACTCGCTGGATAAAGAAGCTTCTCCCAAATTCCCTATTGGATTTATTAGTGACTCTCTTATATTTATGGCCCCTAGTTTTAGTCTCCCCCACAAGTGGAAACATCTTCTCTACGTCCACCCTATCAAACCCCTTTATAATCTTAAAGACCTCTATCGGGTCACCCCTCAGCCTTCTCTTTTCTAGAGTCTTTCATTATTTAAACTGTTAGGGGGAAAAATTCAGTTGGTTTGCGCCTCCCGTTAGCGGCTTAAGAGGGCGCTAATGGGGCGCAAAGCAACTAGCGCTCGTGCGCGGTGATGTTTGCGTTGCTCACGAAATTAATCAGACATTTTGCAGCGACGCTAAACACTACCGCCACGATCTCCTGCGCCGGCAGATCGTGACGTCAGTCGACTGCGCAACGCCCCAGTAGCGCCCCGGACCGGATATTGAGTGGCGCCCCCTGCCTTACCGCCTGCCGCTAGCAACGACAGGTTGAGGGGAGCATTTTGCAGTCAGGAAGGGACTGGGGGAGCGCTATTTAAAGGCGACCGCTTCCTGCCTTTTTTTGTTGGTGACATTTTTGCACCACGCATTCTGAGAGAGAGAGAGAGAGGGAGAGACTTCTGGAGAGATTCAACGCTGTGTGAAGGAGTTTTGGGTACTGAGCAGCACTTTGCAGGTTCATTTTGATTTGCCCTTCCTTGCATCGATTTAGAAGAGACTATGGGGGCTGCACTCTGAGCTCTTTCCCTGGGTCTCTCCATTGTTCTTTCCAGCAGATTTGATGTACAGGTCTCTCCAGGCCGAGATTCAAGGCTGCAATGAGCAGGGTGTGGATGGAGAGCAAGATCAACCCTCCCCTTTAAGAACTGGCCGGCGCCGGTGTGTCTGTGTTCCATTGCTGACTGACGTCACATGAGCTTCGCCAGCGCTCTGAGGTAGTGCCTCGCTCCTCGGCGTTAGCACCTTAAGACAGGTGTGAAGCGCCTGATTTAGCGCTCCAATCACCTCCAGGGGCGATAAAAGCCAAGTTTGCAGTCGGAGGCAATAATTAGCGCCAGGCACTAAACTTTGCGCCCGGCCGATAATTGCGCCCCAACTGGGGCGATACCGAACTTTTCCCCCTTAGTGTTTATTTCAAATACAAGAGAGCCACTAAGATCACGGTAATTTGCTGCTGGAAGGTGGGGCAGGTGGGGGGACGGGGTGGGGGATGGGTTGTCGTGTGTGAACAGAAAATATAATGAACAGATTGGCCCAGGGAGGCAGTATATGTCAACCTGTCTGTGAGTGTGAGGGTTAGCAAATTGAAATCATAAATTTAAAATGTTCTCATTGCTAAGCGGATGAGAGGTGAAGAAAATAATATATAATTTTTTAAGATGGCGGATTCGAAATTACTTATTTATAAATGTCACTAATCGAATATTCTTCTCTCCCTGTGCTTCTCATTCAATATCTGACTAGTGAAGGAACAAAACAACTGCGTACACTTTTTTGACTATTCTGACAGTGCACAATCAGTCCAAAGTAGGGTTAGATATATTCCTGAGGGTTTCATAAGAAGATAAGAATTAGGAGCAGGAGTCGGCCATTCGGCCCCTCGAGCCTGCTCCGCCATTCAATAAGATCATGGCTGATCTTCGACCTCAACTACACTTTCCCGCCTGATCTCCATATCCCTTGATTCCCCTAGAGTCCAAAAGTCTATCGATCTCAGCCTTGAATATACTCAACAACTCAGCCTCCACAGCCCTCTGGGGCAGAGAATTCCAAAGATTCACCACCCTCTGAGTGAAGGAATTCCTCCTCATCTCAGTCCTAAATGGCCGACCCCTTTTCCTGAGACTGTGACCCCTGGTTCTAGACTCTCCAGCCAGGGGAAACAACCTCTCAGCATCTACCCTGTCAATCCCCCTCAGAATCTTATATATTTCAATGAGATCACCTCTCATTCTTCTAAACTCCAGAGAGTATCGGCTCAATATACTCAATCTCTCCTCATAGGACAACCCAGTTTTGAATGGGCTGTCTGGAAGTTTCTAGAATGTAAAATGAAAGCACCAAAAATCCAAGGCGCTTCACAGGAGCGATTATCAAACAAAATTTGACGCCGAGCCACATAAGGAGATATTGGGACAGGTGACCAAAAGCTTGGTCACAGAGGTCGGTTTTAAAGATCGTTTTAAAGTAGGAAAGAGAGGTGGCGAGAGGTGGAGAGGTTTAGGGAGGAAATTCCAGAGCTTCGGGCCAAAGCAGCTGAAGGCACGTCTGCCAATGGTGGAGCGATGGAAATTGCGAATGCACAAGAGGCCAGAATAGGAGGAGCGCAGATATCTCGGAGGGTTGTGGGGCTGGAGGAGATTAGAAAGATAGGGAGGGGCGAGGCCATGAAGGGATTTTTTTTTTCGTTCATGGGATGTGGGCGTCGCTGGCAAGGCCAGCATTTATTGCCCATCCCTAATCATTGGAAGACAAGGATGAGAATTTTAAAATTGAGGCGTTGCCGGACCGGGAGCCAGTGTAGGTCAGCGAGCACAGGGAGGGGTGATGGGTGAACGGGACTTGGCGCGAGTTAGGACACGGGGCAAGCAGAGATTGTATGAGCTCAAGTTTACGAAGTGTGCCAGGTGGGTTGCCAACTCTGGTTGGACACATGCATGACCTCCTGTCTCAGACCGCCCCACTCGGTCAAACAGCCTCTATTCCCCCTCCCCCATCTCCAATATGGTTATAACTAATAAACAAAGCAAACATTTTATTTTTAATGCCACTATCCTTTTTCTCCCAGGGTGTTGCTGGCCTCAGTTGCCTAGGAAATTAACCTTTAATTCCTGGAGACTCCAGGATAATCCTGGAGGGATGGCAACCCTGTCTGCAAGGTGGCAGTGTCAATTTGTGATAACAGGCAGCAAGCTGTAATTTAGAGGGTCTTACAATACTGCGGCGCAGAGGGTCGAAGGTGCATGCTGAGAAAGACAGATGTGCAGACAACGGCAGCTAGTTAAACAATGAGGACCTGATTACAGGCTTACTTTCCCATGCACATTCAAATCACTTCAAGTTAATTGGAAGCCAATCAATCTGCACCTAGATTATTGGAGAAGTGAGGACAACTTTCACAAAATAAACCGGGGTTGGGTGGGGGGAGGTGACGGAGTGGGACCCTCCCTTAAAAAGGTTTGTTCCCAAGTGACTGGGAAAAGGCAATGACATCAAACACCACCTGTTCCCTCTTTTGTTTGCCTAAAGCCCGAGGCTTGATCCCAAATTAACAAGCAATTCGCCCGAACGAATACCTTCCGTAAGCACACTTCTGTGAGGCTGCCTGCTCCAGATCATTGCTGGTTGTGAGGAGCTGAGGCTTCGGTTTAATCCTTTCATTATTAGCTCAATCACAGGATAGTAAGACTGTGAGGGAATATGCCATATTTCAGAAAGATACACCATAATATGAACAGAATACTGATATTATTAATACATGATATACTGGGTTTAAAAATCTAAAGCCTTGGGGACACAGGCTGCAAACAAAGAACAGGCTTCTGAGATAAAGATCAGTTGATAACAAAGCTGTAAACAAGCTTTGAAATGGGAATTAGTTAAAAATACTAAAACGATGAAAGATTGAAGCAAACCATTGGTGCTTCCGAAAGGTCTACGGTTTGCAACCAACACAATGAAAATGCCCAATTTAAAGTGTTAAGAACTAACACGTGAAACAGAAACACAAACATTAAAAGAACCATGTGCCTTTGAAAAGAATGACATCAAGTAAAAGAAACACCTGCTGGTCAAATAGTTTTTATGTTAAACTTGGAAGACAGGAAACAAGATTAAATATGCAACCAATTGAGACAGCTAGAAATGCACGAACCACCCTAGTTAAAGTGTCTTTAATTTCTACATATACAGGTAGACTATCCTTTATCCGAAAACCTCGGGACCAGCCGTGTTTCGGTTTTCGGAAAATTTCGGATTTCGGAAGGTATTTTATAAGACTGGGAAATTTGTCGGGGGTGGGTCGGCGGGGGTCCGCGGGGGGGTGGGGGTCGTCAGGGTCGGCGGTGGGGGTCGGCGGGGGGGTCGGCGGGAGTCGGGGTCGGCGGGGGGGTCGGCGGGGGTCGGCGGGGGTCGGGGTCGGCGGGGGGTCGGCGGGGGTCGGGGTCGGCGGGGGGGTCGGGGGGTCCACGGGGGGGGTCCGCGGGGGGTCGTCGACGGGGGTCGGGGTCGTGCGCATGACTTACGCTGACCCTCTGCTCAGCGTAAGTCGTGCACCACTCTGGTCATGTCGTGCGCACGACTTACGCTGAATGAAAAAACCTTCGGTTTTTAGAGGGTTTCGGTTTTCGGAAGTTCGGATAAAAGGTAGTCTACCAGTTGTAAATATGATACCAACAAGAAGACTTTGAAGATATAACTTCAATAGATGCACCAAGCAATTACATTGTGTTTGTATTGAACTTGGAGCAGCACGGATTCACAATGTCTGCTAAAAACCAGTAAAGCCAATATTAAGAATTGAATGAAAGCATTTTGTAAGGATGATGGTTTTTGGAACACCTAAACGTAGAGACATAATTATGCATGCAATGGTTGAATTGACAGTAAGAATAGAAAGCATTCAAAAGAGGTATCAATAAAGACAATTAGCTGACATCAGCAGAGAACTTCAAAGAAGAAACCAATGCAAAAAGAATATAAAACATAGACCTTTTCAAACAGAAAGTCAGAACTCGCTGAACGGGCAAAGAGTTTCTCAACTCTTCAGAGACATCCCTGTAAGTCTTTAACTATGAGTCTCGGGAGGTCAAAGTAATTGATTTTGGTGGATGTTCTAGATTTAGAAATAAGTAAGAAATAAGAAATGTAACAAAGTAAAGATTTGAGAATAAGGATCTCTGAGAAATAAGAAAAGTAAACTAATTGTATTTTGAATTGTTAATTTTGCAACTGATTCAGCAGCTGTTAAATGAAAATCAGCTCTTAAATAAAACTATATGGCCTAGAAATTCAGTATAGCCACGTTTGGGGCGCTACAGCTGGGTGTTCGCTAAATTTAGCGCCTGGCGCAACTTAGCGCCACCTTCGCTGATATTCAGTTGCATCGCCCCAAGAGGTTGCTGATGCGCTAAAGCAGGCGATGCACGACTATCATAAGGTGCTAAGCCGGCGTGCCGAGGCGCTAACACCGAGGGCGGGTGCAGCGCAGGTGCGGGGAATTTCTGAATGAAGGCAGACACGTTGGCGCCGGTCAGCTCTTAAAGGGGGAGGGTCGACTTGTTTGGCTGCCATGCCCTGCACACTGCAGCCCTGAAGCAAGGCCTGACCATTGCTGGTTCATCAGTTCTACGCCCTGGACCATGGGGAAGCCCGCTGCTTGTCTAGGGTCATGGGGAAAGAGATGTACTGATGTCTCCTTCTGAAAAGGGCATTGTTCACCTGGCGGATGCAGCAATGTACCGTGAACTGGGAGATGTTGGCAATGTCCCCAGTAGTGGATTGGAAGGAGCCGGTGGCATAGAAGTTGAGAGCCACCGTCACCTTCACTGCCACCGACAGAGACGTCCAGCTCCTCAGATGTGGCTGCAGATCTCTGCGAAGCAGGTGGCAGATCTCAGTGACCACCTCCCTTCTGAATTGCAGCCTCCGAACACACTGCTCCTCAGACATGTTCAGATATGAGAACTGCTGGCAGTATACCCTGGGTGGGTGATGCGCCTCAATAATTCCGAGACTCGAAGTTAGCAGAACAAAACAAGGCTTTTATTAACTTAGAACGTAACACGTAAGAGAGAGAGCTGTCTTCCTTCTGGAGACTGAGGCCAGACTGAGCTAGCTTACAAACGGGGCCAGGTATGGGCGGAGCCCTACACACAGCACATTCCAGCACATTCCAGTATACAATGCAGCACATTCCAGTACACAATACAATGAGGTCTGGGGGAAGGGAAATGACACTGAAACCGATCTCAGTCACAGGCAGTGATGAATGGAAATATTTCATCACATTCACCCCTTCTATAGATTTAGTCTGTTCGGGGGTTTGATAGTCCTCTGCGACCGACGTGGCTGTTGCGGTGCCGCGGGTGTCGGCTGGGTGTCCCCGGTAGCCTCCTGGGTCTCTGCCGGGGGTGCCACCAGGGTTGTTGAAGGGGTAGTTGGTGGGGGTGCCGTTGGTCGGTGTTCTTCCGGGGGTGATGAAAGAGTAGTGGGTGGGTAAGAGTTGCTGTGATCGTCGTTGCCGCTATTGCCGTGGTTGTTGTCGATGCCGGCTGGGGCGACGTCTTTTATGGACACGGTGTCCTCCCTTCCGTCGGCGTGCCGGACATATGCGTATTGGGGGTTGGCGTGGAGTAGGTGTACTGGCTCCACGAGAGGGTCCGTCTTGTGGCCCCTCACATGCCTTCGCATGAGTACCGGACCTGGGGTGGAGAGCCATGACGGCATGGATACGTCTGAGGTGGATTTCCGGGGAAAGACAAACATTCGTTCATGAGGCGTGGTATTAGTGGCTGTACACAATAGCGACCGTATCGAATGGAGCACATCTGAGAGGACTTCCTGCCAGCGGGAGATAGGGAGGCCCTTGGTCCTTAGAGCTAGAGTGACTGCTTTCCATACTGTCCCGTTCTCTCGCTCCACTTGGCCGTTACCCCGGGGGTTGTAGCTGGTGGTACGGCTTGTGGCGATCCCCCTGGACAGCATGTACTGGCGTAGCTCTTCACTCATGAAGGACGCCCCCCTATCCGTATGGATGTAGCTCGACATACCGAAGAGGCAGAACAGGCTGTTGAGGCATTTAATGACCGTGGCGCTGGTCATGTCTGGGCAGGGGAAGGCGAATGGGAACCGGGAGTATTCGTCCACAATGTTCAGGAAGTAAACATTGCGGTCGACGGACGGGAGGGGGCCCTTGAAATCTAAGCTGAGCTGCTCAAAGGGCCATGTAGCTTTGATTAAGTGGGCTCTATCTGGGCGGTAGAACCGAGGCTTGCACTCAGCGCAAGTGCGGCAGTTCCTGGTCAGGGACCGAACTTCCTCAATCGAGTAGGGTAAGTTACGGGACTTTATGAAGTGGAACAGCCGCGTGACCCCTGGGTGGCAGAGGTCGTTGTGGAGGGTCTGTAGCCGATCCCCGGTGGCGCTGGCACACATCCCTCGTGAGAGGGCGTCAGGGGATTCGTTAAGGGCCCCTGGCCGGTAAATGATGTCGTACTCGAAGGTGGAGAGCTCGATCCGCCACCTAAGAATCTTATCATTTTTAATCTTCCCCCTCTGTTTATTATTGAACATAAACGCTACCGACCGCTGGTCGGTAAGTAGGGTGAAGCGTTTGCCGGCTAGGTAGTGGCGCCAGTGGCGCACTGCCTCCACGATGGCTTGGGCCTCCTTTTCCACGGAGGAGTGTCTGATCTCGGGCCCTTGGAGGGTCCTCGAGAAGAAAGCTACGGGCCGCCCCGCCTGGTTGAGGGTGGCCGCCAAGGCGAAGTCAGACGCATCACTTTCCACTTGAAATGGAGTGTTCTCATCCACTGCCTGTAGCGTGGCCTGCTCAATATCCTGCTTAATGCTTTTGAAGGCGACGTGGGCCTCAGCAGAGAGCGGGAAAGAGGATGTTTTCAAGAGGGGGCGGGCTTTGTCGGAGTAGTTGGGGACCCATTGGGAATAATAAGAAAATAACCCCAGGCACCTTTTCAGGGTTTTGGGAGTGTTGGGCAGGGGCAGCTCCCGTAGGGGGCGCAATCGGTCGGGGTCTGGTCCGATTTCCCCATTCTCCACCACGCTGCCTAGTATGCAGAGGCGCGTGGTGTTGTAAACGCACTTGTCCTCGTTGTAGGTGAGGTTGAGTTTTTGTGCGGTTTTCAGGAACCTCTCGAGGTTCGAGTTGTGATCCTGCTGGTTGTGACCGCAGATGGTGACGTTGTCGAGGTAGGGGAAGGTTGCCTGCAAGTGGTGGTCATCGACCATGCGGTCCATCTCCCTCTGGAAGACCGAGACCCCATTCGTCACCCCAAAGGGGACTCTGAGGAATTGGTAGAGGCGTCCGTTCGCCTCGAAGGCGGTGTACGGGCGGTCCTCTGGTCTGATAGGGAGCTGGTGGTACGCTGACTTGAGGTCGATGGTGGAGAACACCCGGTATTGGGCGATTTGGTTCACCATTTCTGATATGCGGGGTAGCGGGTAGGCGTCTAGTAGGGTGTACCTGTTGATCGTTTGACTATAGTCGATCACCATCCGTTTCTTCTCGCTACCCCTTACCACCACCATTTGGGCGCGCCACGGGCTATTGCTGCGTTCAATAATGCGCTCTTTCAGGAGCCTGTCTACCTCGGTCGCGATAAACCGCCTGTCCTCCCAGCTGTACCTCCTGCTTTTGGTCGCTATTGGCCGGCAGTTAGGGGTAAGGTTCGCGAATAGCGAAGGCAGCTTTACCTTCAGGGTAGCCAGACCGCACACTGTGAGGGGCGGCTGGGACCCACCGTACTTGAGCGTGATGCTTTGGTGGTTGCACTGGAAATCCAGGCCCAAGATCACGCTCGCACATAGGTTCTTCATGATTAATACTTTAAAATTATCATATACAGTTCCGTTAACGCACAATTGTACCGTGCAGTAACCCAGAATGGTCGATGTCTGGGTTTTGTCAGCCATAGAGATGGTACCCTGAGTAGGGACCACCTTTAGGGAGAGTTGTTGTGCCAGTTCTGGGTGGATAAAGCTCTCCGTGCTTCCACTGTCAATTAAGCATTTAACCCGGCACCCGTTTACCTCGATGTCCACCATTGATCTGGATAGCGGGTGCGGCCTGGTCTGGTCCACTGTGACCGATGCCACTGTAGGGCCCTGATCGATACAAGATGGCGTCCACGCTGTCTGCTCACAAGATGGCGGACCCCACGAGGTCGGGCAAGATGGCGTCCAAGATGGCCGCTCCCACGGCGCACACGCGGCGGTGGCGGGTTTTCCGGCGGTTGGTTTTCCGGCGGGGTTCCCTCTGCACACCTTCCCGAAGTGCCCCTTCTTACCGCACTTAAAGCAGGTGGTGCCTTTCGCCGGGCACAGGTTTCTGGTGTGCTTTGGCTGCCCGCAGAAGTAGCAGTTGGGTCCCTGACGCGTCGCGGCTGTCGTAGGGCTTCTGGGGGGAGAGCGGGGCCCAGCCGGTGTCGGGCTGTCGGGCGGGGAAGATGCCTTCCAAGATGGCGGCGCCCTCGGTGCACACGTGGTGGCGTGGACGGCGCGGGCTGAAGAGTAGGCGTCCGAGTTTCTCTGGGCCACATCCAGGGATCGCGCGGTGTCCGCAGCCTGTTTCAGGTCCAACCCCGTTTTTTCCAGCAGTCTTTGCCGGATGTAAGTGGAGCTGAGGCCTGTGATGAAGGCATCGCGAACAAGCTCGTCAGTGTACACTGCGGCTTTTACATCTCGGCACTTGCAGTCTTTACCAAGCATTTTCAGGGTGCTTAGGAACTCCTCCACCGATTCCCCAGGTCGCTGTGCGCGGGTGGCGAGCAGGTGCCTAGCATACACCTCATTCGTAGGCTGCTGGTAATGCGCCTTTAAGATGTCGCAGGCGGCCAGGTACGTCTCGGCGTCTTGGATGAGGGGGTAAACCCGGTGGCTTACCCAATTCCGCAGAATTCCGAGTCTCATCCTCGCAGCGTCCATAGCGTCTTTGACGGCTGCGGAATTGTCCAGGAAGAATTCCATACACTCAAACCAGTGTCCGAAGCGTGCTGATGCGTCCGGAGCATGTTGATCCAAATCCAAACGTTCGGGTTTCAGGAGTTGATCCATAGTGTTGAAAAATAAGTTAATAAAATTGATGCGCCTCAATAATTCCGAGACTCGAAGTTAGCAGAACAAAACAAGGCTTTTATTAACTTAGAACGTAACACGTAAGAGAGAGAGATGTCTTCCTTCTGGAGACTGAGGCCAGACTGAGTTAGCTTACAAACGGGGCCAGGTATGGGCGGAGCCCTACACACAGCACATTCCAGTATACAATACAGCACATTCCAGTACACAATACAATGAGGTCTGGGGGAAGGGAAATGACACTGAAACCGATCTCAGTCACAGGCAGTGATGAATGGAAATATTTCATCACAGTGGGTAAGGCCTCCTGTGCCCTTCTCCGTCTGGCCATGACTGGCACTCTCTCACGGCGTCTCTGATCCCTTTGAATACAATGCAGAAAGCCAACGTTTCCACCCATTGCAGCCCCCATTATATGTGGCGACTCAAGGCTATGGCACTGAAAGTGAAATCCAAGTGCAAAGCTCTGGCCTGAAGCCAGAAGTACCTGTGCGAGCACTGAGTCAAAGCAGAAAGCTCTCTCCCTTTGTCTCTCCCCAAATATCCGTCTGTCACACAGAAGGATTGGCACAAAATGGCTGCCACTTATAATGCAGGAGGAGTCCCCTTTAAATAGCGCCCCTCGCGCCCCGCAGCGACTGGGAACCGTTCCCCTCTACCAGTCACTGGGGGCGCCAGGTGCAAAGAAGGGCGGCGCCACTGAAGTTCCGGTTCGGGGCGCACCAAGGGCGTTGCACCATGAAATGACGTCAGGATCTGTGCGCGCAGCTGAGCGGGCGCTGCGGTTTAGCACCGCCGCTAAATCTTGAGTGAAGTTCGCGAGAGGCGCAGATCGCACCGCGCCCGGGCGCTAGCCGCTTAGTGCCCCACTTCTCCTCCTCCTAAGGCGCTAGCGGCTGGCGCTAACAACTGAATTTCTAGGCCTATATTTTTAGAATTGTCTCAAAGAGTAATTCTGTATAAACTCACGAACCCAAATTCTGTACACGCTTTTGTAAGGAGTTGCAGAATTCTGGGGGGTATTCCGGACCTTTATAATATCTGGAAGGCTACAGTCTAGTTCAACTTATTAAAAGTACTATCTGGAGGATGGTAACATCTTCAGTCGTTCCTTCCCTTTAGGGAGAGATAGCCTGAAGCTTTAGACCCATTTAAGCGTTGTTATAAATCTCATCATTCATCAAGAAACTACTCGTGAAATAATACTGGACGGCCAGCTGGTGGCGCCGTCCAAGGAATATAAATACTCGGGCGTGGGCCCAGCTTTCCAGGGACATTTTGTAAGACAGAAACTAGTGAAGTACAACTAGACTTCCATGTTTTGAAACAAGTTGATTAAAGCCTTGCTTTATACTCAAACCAAGTGTGTAGTGAGTTTTATTACGTCAAGCGTCTTATGGAATTCGGCTATCTCTAGCTTAAGTTGAAGGTGAACGTCTGGGGAATACGCCTGATCTGGGATAGCCCAAAAGGGCTAGGACTGTAATTATCCCTTCAAGACCACTCTTGTGTGTCCGTCCCCGACTTCCACTCTCAAAGTTTTTGATCATCGCGCTGGTCTGCTTTTCCAGCGCGGGGGGGGGAAAGGCCTCCAACAACGTAGTCCAGTGGCAATGAACGTGGATCAGAGACATTGGTTCAGTCAGCAGGGGGAATGAGAGGGAAGGAAAACACTGCGATGGGATCCTTTTCAATCAGCTCATTAAACGAAATGGTGCAGAGTTCACTAGTGGCCACTACTGAGATAGAGCACAGAGCAGGAGAGAGAGGGAGTTTTCCTCTGTATCTAACCCGTGCTGTACCTGCCCTGGGAGTGTTTGATGGGACAGTGTAGAGGGAGCTTTACTCTGTATCTAACCTGTGCTGTACCTGCCCTGGGAGTGTTTGATGGGACAGTGTAGAGGGAGTTTTACTCTGTATCTAACCCGTATTGTACCTGCCCTGGGAGTGTTTGATGGGACAGTGTAGAGGGAGCTTTACTCTGTATCTAACACATGCTGTACCTGCCCTGCGAGTGTTTCATGGGACAGTGTAGAGGGAGCTTTACTCTGTATCTAACCCGTGCTGTCCCTGCCCTGGGAGTGTTTGATGGGACAGTGTAGAGGGAGCTTTACTCGGTATCTAACCCATGCTGTACCTGCCCCGGGAGTGTTTGACGGGACTGTGTAGAGGGAGCTTTACCCTGTATCTAACCTGTGCTGTACCTGCCCTGGGAGTGTTTGATGGGACAGTGTAGAGGGAGCTTTAGTCTGTATCCAACCCATGCTGTACCTGCCCTGGGAGTGTTTGATGGGACAGTGTAGAGGGACATTTCCTCTGTAACTAATCTGTGCTGTACCAGCCCTGGGAGTGTTTGATGGGACAGTGTAGAGGGAGCTTTCCTCTGTATCTAATCTGTGATGTACCTGCCCTGGGAGTGTTTGATGGGACAGTGTAGAGAGAGCTTTACTCTGTATCTAACCCATGCTGTACCTGCCCTGGGAGTGTTTGATGGGACAGTGAAGAGGGAGCTTTACTCTGTTTCTAACCCATGCTGTACCTGCCCTGGGAGTGTTTGATGGGACAGTGCAGAGGGAGCTTTACCCTGTATCTAACCCATACTGTACCAGCCCTGGGAGTGTTTGATGGGACAATGTAGAGGGAGCTTTACTCTGTATCTAACCCGTGCTGTACCTGCCCTGGGAGTGTTTGATGAGACAGTGTAGAGGGACCTTTACTCTGTATCTAACCCATGCTGTACCTGCCCTGGGAGTGTTTGATGGGGCAGTGTAGAGGGAGCTTTACTCTGTATCTAACCCGTGCTGTACCTGCCCTGGGAGTGTTTGATGGGACAGTGTAGAGGGAGCTTTACTCTGTATCTAACCCGTGCTGTACCTGCCCCGGGAGTGTTTGATGGGACAGTGTAGAGGGACTTTTCCTCTGTAACTAACCTGTGCTGTACCAGCCCTGGGAGTGTTTGATGGGACAGTGTAGAGGGAGCTTTACTCTGTATCTAACCCGTGCTGTACCTGCCCTGGGAGTGTTTGATGGGACGCTGTAGAGGGAGCTTTACTCTGTCTCTAACCCGTGCTGTACCTGCCCTGGGAGTGTTTGATGGGACAGTGTAGAGGGAGCTTTACTCTCTCTATAACCCGTGCTGTACCTGCCCTATGCTTGACACAGAGATTGGGTGTTTGAAATGGGAAAGTGTTCCATTCCCTTACAATGAGATCCCTCCACTTGATGAGCATGAAATTGAAAAATAAAAGAAAACATTATTTAAAAAGGAACAATTCTGGTCCCACAGAGAAGCACTTGGTGCCACCTGTGACAAAGACTGCGTTGGGATCCTACCTAACAAAGACAGCTCGCACACAGCCCTGCCAGGAATTTCCTGGCACCCGAGGGATCAGCACCTCATCTGTGGTATAAGGGCTCAATCCCAGCTGGCATTCAGCAGTGCAGTCATGCTAAGATATTCATCATCACACTGCAACAACTAGAACTGCTAGGGTTCCAAGAGAAACTTCAAGAAAAATTTACCAAAGGAAGGAATTTTAGTCTGAGGGAATAAAAGCTGAGAATGTGAAAGGTCATCGACCTGAAACGTTAACTCTGTTTCTCTCTACACAGATGCTGACCTGCTGAGTACTTCCAGCATTTTCTGTTTTTCCTGAGAATGCATTGCAAGGTTGCAAGAGCGATTTCCATCGCTCCACCATTGGCGGCCGTGCCTTCAGCTGCCTGGGCTCTAAGCTCTGGAATTCCCTCCCTAAACCTCCCCGCCTCTCTACCTCTCTTCCCCATTTAGACGCTCCTTAAAATCTAACTCTTTGACCAAATGTCCCAATAGCTCTTCACGTGGCTCGGTGTCAAATTTTATCTGACGACGCTCCTGTGAAGCACCTTGGGACATTTTACTACGTTAAAGGCGCTCTATAAATGCAAGTTGTTAATGTGCTGCATGAAATCTAAACTATCTAGGAATTCCTTTAAGGTTTTATTAAAATTCATTCTTGGGTGTCGCTGGCAAGGCCGGTATTTATTGCTCATCCCTAGTTGCCCTTGAGAAGTTGGCGGTGGGCCTCCTTCTTGAACCGCTGCAGTCCGTGCAGTGAAGGTGCTCCCGCAGTGCTGTTAGGGAGGTTGCTGCTATCGGTTTGATACAACTTGCTACGCCACTTCAGAGAGCAGGTAAGAGTCAACCTCGCTGGTGTAGGATTGAAGTCACTTGATTGAAGCCCAGACCGAGGAAGGATGGCAGGTTTCCATCACTGCAGGACATTAGTGAACCAGTTGGGTTTTTACAACAACCCCGCAGCTTCGTGTAACTTTTTACTTCAATGATTTTTAAACCGAGGCCCCCGTCTGCTCTCTCGGGTGGATGTAAAAGTTCCCACGGCCACCATTTTGAAGTAAAGCAGGGGAGTTCTCCCCGGTGTCCTGGGGCCAATATATATCCCGCAACCAACATCATTGAAAACAGATCATTATCACACTGCTGTTTGTGCAGAGCAAGATCCCACAAACAGCAATAAAATAAATAACCAGACATTTAGGCGTTGGTTGAGGGATAAACATTGTCCCAGGACACCGGGGAGAACTCCCCTTGCTCTTCTTCGAAATAGTGGCCATGGGATCTTTTACGTCCACCCGAGAGAGCAGACGGGGCCTCGGTTTAACGTTTCAGCCGAAAGACGGCACCTCCAACAGTGCAGCACTCCCTCGGCACTGCACTGGGAGTGTCAGCCTTGATTATGTGCTCAAGTCATTGAGCTACAAGAGAGGAAGGGCAAAGCAAATTGCACCAACTGTAATAATCTGACTCCAAGCAGACTGCCAACGACTAATCCCTCAGCGCTGCTGGGCCAGACGGGCCAGGGGAATAGGCGTTTAGCTTGGCGTGATTTTCTTTTTCTTGCCTTTAATTAATTACCTATGTGCTTGTTAGCAAGTAGACTATTAATGGGCATTACACTGCTACTCTCCATTTGATCTCTGGGCACCATGCCACTTTATTTTGGAAGTCAGAATAAAGTAAACAAGTAAACAAAGTGCCATGGACCCATCATTGGTACACAGGCTAAGCGTTCCTTTGTTGTTTTAGAAACTGAGGTGAGGGGCCAAGCTACAAGATGGACTGCAGCAACTCACCAAGGCTTCTTCGGCAGCACCTCCCAAACCCGCCACCTCTTCCACCTAGAAGGACAAGGGCAGCAGGCGCATGGGAACAGCACCACCTCCAAGTTCCCCTCCAAGTCACACACCATCCTGACTCGGAAATATATCGCTGTTCCTTCATCGTCGTTGGGTCAAAATCCTGGAACTCCCTCCCTAACAGCACTGTGGGAGCACCTTCACCACACGGACTGCAGCGGTTCAAGAAGGCGGCTCACCACCACCTTCTCGAGGGCAACTAGGGAAATGGGCAATAAATGCTGGTCTTGCTAGCGAGGCCCAGATCCAGAGATTGAATGTGTAAAAAGCTCCAGAGATCCCACCACAGCTCAAAGGATTTTGAGGCGATGCAAGGTAACTGTAGTCACAAGTAGACTGGGGTTTTGAAAGCCTGCAGATTGTAAGAGGGAGGGACAACTGAGGAAGATGAGGAGTTGCACAGATTTTAGGTCATGGAAAGGAATGAGTTCGAGCAGGACAAAAGGAGGCCATTCGGCCCTTCGAGTCTGCGCCAGCTCTTTCGAAGAGCAATCCAGTCAGTCCCACTGCCCCGCTCTTTCCCCATATCCCTGCAATTCTTTCTCCTTCAAGTATTTATCCAATTTCCTATTGATGGCTATTATTGAATCTGTATCAACCACACTATCAGGCAGTGCATTCCAAATCCTAACCACTCATTGCGTTAAAAACCTCTCCGCCTCTCTACCTCTCTTTCCACCTTTAAGGCGCTCCTTAAAACCTACATCTATTCAACCAAGCTTTTGGTCATCTGCCCTAATTTCTCCTTATGTGGCTCGGTGTCAAATTTTTGTCTTATAACACTCATGTGAAGCGCCTTGGGATGTTTTACTATGTTAAAGGTGCTATATAAATACAAGTTGTTGTTGTTTTATGTCGCCTCTGGTTCTTTTGCCAATCATCTTAAATAAGCGCCCTCCCGTTATCGACCCTTCAGCCACTGGAAAGTTTATTTATTCTATCTGAACCCTTCATGATTTTAAACGCCTCTATCAAATCTCCTCTTAGCCTTCTCTGCTCTTAGGAGAACAACCCCAGCTTCTCCAGTCGATCAACATAACTGCAGCTCCGTTCAGTCCGTGAGCATAACCCCGAGCTTCTGGTCACCTGTCACTTTAATTCTCCGCTTCATTCCCACACTGACCTCTCTGTCCTCGGCCTCCTACATTGTTCCAACGAAGCTCAATGTAAGCTCAAGGAACAGCACCTCATCTTCCGATTAGGCACTTTACAGCCTTCTGGACTCAACATCGAGTTCAACAATGTCAGACCATAACCTCTGGCCCTATTTTTTCAAATGGTTGATGTTTCTGCCATTCCCATTTACACCTCCTCTAGACCCATCTTTTGTTTCTTTACTTGTCCCATCACCATCTCCTTTCACCTTGCACCATCATCCCTTTTGTTATTTAATCTCTCCTGCCTTCCACCCTATCACAGACCTTCCCTTTTGTTCTTTCCTCCCCTCCCCCCTTTCCCTGCCCCTGCACTTGTTTAAAACCTGTTACAGCTCTAACTTTTCCAGTCCTGACAAAAGGTCATCGACCTGAAACGTTGGCCCAGAACTTGGTGTCGGGGGCTTGCCGCGCGTGCAAGCCCCCGATGTGCGCTCACCCTGCGCGTCGACATCTGAAACCTGGCCCGCAGTGGATTTCCTGTCAGTGGCCAGGTTCTGATGTCGGTGCGCTGTGCTAACCTGACCCAGCGGCGTAGTTAGTGCGATGTGCCGGCTGGGTTAGGTGAGCACTGTTCAGCCAATCAGGGGAGGGGAAACTTCATTCATAAGTTTGAGAGTAAGAACTGTCAAACTCATGAGAAGTACTGCACCTCAAAACACTACTTAAACTTTAAATAAAGTTTTTTAAAAATCCCAATCATTAAATTAAGTATAAATAAGTTTAAAAAAATAATTTAAACAATAATTTAAAAAAAAAAAAAAAAAAAATTTTTTAATTAAAAGGGTCTAAAACTAAACTTACCTTATTGTAGATTCTTTAAAATAATAAACCTGTGGAAATTTTTTTTCTAAATTGCACTAAAACACCACTTACCTGTAAAAATAAATACTTACGTGTGCTTTTTACAAGCGTAAAGACCGGAGGCCTTTACACATGCGCAAATCCCCCAAAACAGAGGAAATCCAAGACGCACGCGCTGCCCCCTACAGCGCACGCGCTAGCCTCTTCACCTCTTGGGTTAGAGGAGAGGAAATGCCGGTTTTCAGCGCATGCGCTGTGCATGCTGAAAACCGGCATTTCCTCCGGCCAGACGCGTGAGTACCCCTCCCGTACTCACGCGTTTGGGGAGGAATTTCTGCCCCATTAACTCTGTTTCTCTCTCCGCAGATGCTGCCTGACCTGCTGAGTGTTTCCAGCATTTTCTGTTTCTATTTCAGATTTCCTGCTTCTGCAGTATTTTGCTTTTGTATCTTTAACTGATATCAGCCTTGATATCAACACTGAGAAGGCTAAGAGGAGATTTGATGGAGGTGTTTAAAATCAGGAAGAGTAAATAAAGAGAGACTGTTTCCCAATGGCTGAAGGGTCAATAACCAGAGGGCACAGATTTAAGGCGATTGGCAAAAAAAACAGAGGTGACATGAGGAATAAATTTTTCTTACAACGAGTGGTTAGGATCTGGAATGCACTGCCTGATAGGGCGGTGGACACAGATTCAAGAGTAGCTTTCAAAAGAGAATTGGATAAATACTTGAAGGAGACAGATTTGCAGGGATATGGGGAAAGAGCGGGGCAGTGGGACTGACTGGATCGCTCTTCGAAAGAGCCGGCGCAGACTCGATGGGCCGAATGGCCTCCTTCTGTACTGTACGATTCTATGATTCTATGAGAGGAGGAAGAACGTGTAACTTGTGGGATTTGTAGCTTAAGAGGACCAAGAGAGGGGAGTTCAGAGACACAATGACCTTCCTAGGATTGAATAAATAGAGCGAGACGAAAGGCTGAAATGGAAAGAAGTTGGAAACAGCAATGGAAAGCAACCGATAATTGAGCATTAATTAGCATTAAATTGTCAATCTCAGAGGATAATGTGTGAGATGGAAGTGGCAAGCTAGCATTGGTTCAGCAGGCCTTGTTCTTCTGGAGTGTGAGCAAACTTCATTTTTGGAAGGAGTATCGGATATTCTTTTCACTGCACCGAACTTGTCTTTCCCTGCCCTGGGAGTGTTTGATGGGACAGTGTAGAGGGAGCTTTACTCTGTATCTAACCCTGTGCTGTACCTGCCCTGGGAGTGTTTGATGGGACAGTGTAGAGGGAGCTTTACTCTGTATCTAACCCGTGCTGTACCTGCCCTGGGAGTGTTTGATGGGACAGTGTAGATGGAGCTTTACTCTGTATCTAACCCGTGCTGTACCTGCCCTGGGAGTGTTTGATGGGACAGTGTAGAGGGAGATTTACTCTGTATCTAACCCGTGCTGTACCTGCCCTGGGAGTGTTTGATGGGACAGTGTAGAGGGAGCTTTACTCTGTATCTAACCCGTGCTGTACCTGCCCTGGGAGTGTTTGATGGAGCAGTGTAGAGGGAGCTTTACGCTGTATCTAACCTGTGCTGTACCTGCCCTGGGAGTGTTTGATGGGACAGTGTAGAGGGAGCTTTACTCTGTATCTAACCCCTGCTGTACCTGCCCTGGGAGTGTTTGATGGGACAGTGTAGAGGGAGCTTTACTCTGTATCTAACCCGTGCTGTACCTGCCCTTGGAGTGTTTGATGGGACAGTGTAGAGGGAGCTTTACTCTATATCAAACCCATGCTGTACCTGCCCTTGGAGTGTTTGATGGGACAGTATAGAGGGAGCTTTACTCTGTATCTAACCCATGCTGTATCTGCTCTGGGAGAGTTTGATGGGACAGTGTAGAGGGAGCTTTACTCTCTATCTAACCCGTGCTGTACCTGCCCTGGGAGTGTTTGATGGGACAGTGTAGATGGAGCTTTACTCTGTATCTAACCCGTGCTGTACCTGCCCTGGGAGTGTTTGATGGGACAGTGTAGAGGGAGATTTACTCTGTATCTAACCCGTGCTGTACCTGCCCTGGGAGTGTTTGATGGGACAGTGTAGAGGGAGCTTTACTCTGTATCTAACCCGTGCTGTACCTGCCCTGGGAGTGTTTGATGGAGCAGTGTAGAGGGAGCTTTACGCTGTATCTAACCTGTGCTGTACCTGCCCTGGGAGTGTTTGATGGGACAGTGTAGAGGGAGCTTTACTCTGTATCTAACCCCTGCTGTACCTGCCCTGGGAGTGTTTGATGGGACAGTGTAGAGGGAGCTTTACTCTGTATCTAACCCGTGCTGTACCTGCCCTTGGAGTGTTTGATGGGACAGTGTAGAGGGAGCTTTACTCTATATCTAACCCATGCTGTACCTGCCCTTGGAGTGTTTGATGGGACAGTATAGAGGGAGCTTTACTCTGTATCTAACCCATGCTGTATCTGCTCTGGGAGAGTTTGATGGGACAGTGTAGAGGGAGCTTTACTCTCTATCTAACCCGTGCTGTACCTGCCCTGGGAGTGTTTGATGGGACAGTGTAGACGGAGCTTTACTCTCTATCTAACCCGTGCTGTACCTGCCCTGGGAGTGTTTGATGGGACAGTGTAGAGGGAGCTTTACTCTCTATGTAACCCATGCTGTACCTGCCCTGGGAGTGTTTGATGGGACAGTGTAGAGGGAGCTTTACTCTGTATCTAACCCGTGCTGTACCTGCCCTGGGAGTGTTTGATGGGACAGTGTAGAGGGAGCTTTACTCTGTATCTAACCTGTGCTGTACCTGCCCTGGGAGTGTTTGATGGGACAGGGTAAAGGGAGCTTTACTCTGTATCTAACCCGTGCTGTACCTGCCCTGGGAGTGTTTGATGGGACAGTGTAGAGGGAGCTTTACTCTGTATATAACCTGTGCTGGATGTTGACACTTGGTAAAAATATTTTTAAAGTATTCCTGTTCCACTCATATATCTCTCATCACGATGAGAGCAAAAATTCCGCAAACTAGGAATAAAATGAAAGCCCTGAGTCTGAGAGACAGAATTAAGAAGCAAAGAGATCGGTGTTTGAGTGGAAAGACGATTCCAGAAGGCGGAAAGTACATCCAACACCTTCCTTTTTTACGTGCGATTCGGCAGTGATTTCCTAGATATGCAGTACAAGTATCTCTGTCATTGGTTATCCTGCTGTTGAGTTGGCAAATCAATTTGCAGTTTTGGCAGTGACTTTGACTCTGCTTGGTCCTGAGCCCAGGTGCCAGGAATATTAAGTGAAGCACAGTTCACTGACTGTTCTTGTTAAGGAATAAGTTTGTGTGGGGAGGGGATGGGGGTGCGGGGAGGGAGCTGCCCGGGAGGGAGCGGCGGGGATAGGAATTGTGATCCAAGTTTTTTTCTAATGATGAAAGAAAGAAAAGACTTGCATTTCTGTAGCACCTTTCACAACCACCGGACATCCCAAAGCGCTTTACAGCTAATGAAGTAATTTCCTCACAGCAAGCTCCCACAAACAGCAATGTGATAATGACCAGATAATCTGACTTTAGTGATGTTGGTTGAGGAATAAATATCGGCCCAGGACACCCCTGCTCTTTGTCGAAATAGTGCCATGGGATTTTCTTTACGTCCACCTGAGAGGGCAGACGGGGCCTCAGTTTAACGTCTCATCTGAAAGACAGCACTTCCGACAGTGCAGCACTCCCTCAGTACTGCCCTGGAGTGCCAGCCTAGGTTTGATTGACCATTTCATCCTTCTCCTTCGCCTCTCCACCATTGCCCAGTTGGGTGGTACTGCACTTGCCTGGTTCCATTCTTAACTATCTAATCGTAGCCAGAGAATCACCTGCAATGGCTTCTCTTCCCGCTCCCTCGTCCTTACCTCTGGTGTCCCCCAAGGATCTATCCTTGGCCCCTGTTAAGTCTGTGTGTTCTAGTTGTAATTACTAACACAGACTACAAGATTAAAGTTCAACAGGTCTTTACTGGTTGGAGGTCAGGACTATACTAAATACAATATTACTACACAGTGCTTATATACCGGTGGTCACCACCGGTATTACGTATACAGCAGCCAGAGAAAGTAGTACATCTCTTAAGGTGGAACAGGCTTAAGTTCTCTTAAGGTGGAACAGGTTACATACACCACAGCCCCCTCCTATTTCTCATCTACATGTTGCCCCTTGGTGACATCATCCGAAAACACAGCCTCAGTTTCCACATGTACGCTGATGACACCCAGCTCTACCTCACCACCACCCCTCCACGGTCTCTAAATTGTCAGACTGCTTGTCTGACAGAAATTTTCTCCAATTAAATATTGGGAAGACCGAAGCCATTGTTTTCGGTCCCCGCCACAAACTCCGTTCCCGAGCCACTGACTCCATCCCTCTCCCTAATATCTGTCTGAGGCTGAACCACACTGTTCACAACCTTGGTGTCATATTTGACCCTGAAATGAGCTTCGACCACATATCTGCAGCATAACAAAGGCCGCCTACTTCCACCTCCGTAACATCGCCCGTCTCTGCCCTTGCCTCAGCTCATCCGCTGTTGAAACCCTCATCCATGCCTTTGTTACCTCTAGACTCGATTATTCCAACGCACTCCTGGCTGGCCTCCCACATTCCACCCTCCGTAAACTTGAGGTCATCCATAACTCGGCTGCCCGTGTCCTAACTCGCACCAAGTCCCGATCACCCATCACCCCTGTGCTCGCTGACCTACATTGGCTCCCGGTTAAGCAGCGCCTCGATTTCAAAATTCTCACCCTTGTTTTCAAATCCCTCCATGGCCTCGCCCCTTCCTATCTCTGCAATCACCTCCAGCCCCACGACCCCCCCCCCCCGAGATATCTGCGCTCCTCTAATTCTGCCCTCTCAAGCATCCCTGATTATAATCACTCAACCATTGGTGGCCGTGCCTTCTGTTCCCTGGGCCCTAAGCTCTGGAATTCCCTCCCTAAACCTCTCCGCCTCTCTCCACCTCTATCTCCTCCTTTAAGACGCTCCTTAAAACCTACCTCTTTGACCAAGCTTTTGGTCACCTGCCCTCAATTTTCCTTATGTGGCACGGTGTCAATTTTCTTGTCTTGTAATAGTCCTGTACTACGTTAAAGGCGCTATATAAATACAAGTTGTTGTTGTTGTCAAGTCTCTGGAGTCTCAAAGTGCTTCATCGCCGATGAATAGAATTAGAATGCGTTTGGAATTTTTAGCAACGGAAAGGGGTCGATTTTGACTCTTGATCATCCTCACAAGAGGGTCAAGCGTGCCCTGCCCCTCCCCATGTGATTTTGAGGCTACTGCTCCATTTAAAATCTGGCAGGCGAGCTGCAGGTCGTCAGACGGGCGTCGCGAGGCAACTCGCCAGATTGAAGAGTGGAAATCGAGCCGGAGCCACCACCATAAAGGTAAGAAGCTGGGGTTGGTGGTGGGAGCGGGGGCGGGGGGGTGGAGGGGAGGGTGGGGTTCGCAATCGCGGAGGGTGGAGGTCCTGGAGGCAGCAGCGACCCAGATTACTGTTTGTGGGTCTTCACTCCTGCTCCTTCGGGGCCCAGGAAAGTAAACCGACACTTGCCCGTGGCCGGAGCCCCTTCAGTTCCATCACACGTGTGACTGATCGGAATGAGCACTGAACACAGGCTCTGACCTAAAATGGCGACGGCACAGCTCACAGGACCCCGACTTTCATACTAAAAGGACCCGTCACTTGAAACAGGCAGGCGCTTTGGACACCTGGTGCAGCATCACCGGTGTTAACAGGATGGTGAGGCGACCCACCCCCTTTAACCGCCCCTTTAACATGCGGCGAGGGGCAGTGAAGAGGCCCAACAATCCCTACTTCACAGTGAACTCCACCCGACCTTTAACAGCAAGTGTAACACCAATTTTACTTTAAAAAGTTCGACAAAACTGGCAGCAACAGGCCCATCGGCCTTCATCAATAATTGTCAAATAAGCGAAGTTACTCCAATTCTGGCCACTTGCGCATCTCCAATTGTCATCGCTCCGCCATTGGCGGACATGTCTTCAGCTGCCTTGGCCCTGAGCTCTGGAATTCCCTCCCTAAACCTCTCTGCCTCTTTCTCCTCCTTTTAGTCGTTCCTGTGTTGTCAGCTGTGGCTCAGTGGGCAGCACACTTGCCTTTGAGTCAGAAGGTTATGGGTTCAAGTCCCACTCCAGAGACTTGAGCACATAAAGCTAGACTGACACTCCCAGTGCAGTGCTGAGGGAGTGCGGCGCTGTTTGAGGTGCCATCTTTCGGATGAGACATTAAACCAAGGCCCGCCCCGTCTGCTCTCTCGGAGGACGTGAAAGATCCCATGGCACTATTTCGCAGAAGAGCAGGGGGATTTGTCCAGGGGCCAATATTTATCCCTCAACCAACATAACAAAAACAGATTATCTGGCCATTATCACATTGTTGTTTGTGGGAGCTTGTTGTGTGCAAATTGGCTGCTGCGTTTCCCACATTACAACAGTGACTACATTTCAAAAAGTACTTCATTGGCTATAAAGCGCTTTGAGACGTCCAGTGGTCGTGAAAGGCGCTATAGAAATGCAAGTCTTTCTTTCTTAAAAACTACCTCTTTGACCAAGCTGTTGGTCACCTGTCCTAATATCTAATGTGGCTTGATGTCAAATTTTGTTTGATAATCGCACCTGTGAAGCACCTTGGGATGTTTCACTACGTTAAAGGTGCTATATAAATGCAAGTTGTTGTTGTTATTTATTCTAAAGAATAGGGCTGAATGTTGGGCCGAATGGCCTGTTTCTGGGCTGTAAATACTCTGTGGAGAGTAGGCGGTCTGGTAAAAGGAAACAGCTGCCTGCCTTAACTTCTTTAGAAAGAGAAAATAAAGACTTGCATTTCTATAGCGCCTTTCACCACCTCAGGACGTCCCAAAGCACTTCACAGCCAATGAAGTACTTTTTGAAGTGTAGTCACTGTTGCAATGTGGGAAACGTGGCAGCCAATTTGCGCACAGCAAGCTCCCACAAACAACAATGTGAAAATGACCAGATCATCTGTTTTAATGATGTTGATAGAAGTATAAATGTTGGTCCAGGACACCAGGGAAAACTCCGCCTGCTTTTCTTCGAAATAATGACCATTGGTTCTTTTACATTCACCCGAGAGGGTGGAGGCTCCGTTTAATGTCGCATTCGAAAGACGGCACCTCCGACAGTGCAGCACTCCCTCAGTACTGCAGTGGAGTGTCAGCCTGGATTATGGGCTCAAATCTCTGGAGTGGGACATGAGCCCACAACCCTCTGACTCAGTGGCGAGGGTGCGACCCACTGAGCCACAGCTGACACAAGAACAGTTTAGGACATTACAAGAATCATCAATACTTGTATCACATCTTTCACACAACAAATTGGCCCAAGGCACTTCTTTAAAAACCTGCTCTCGGGATGTGGGCGCTGCTGGCAAGGCCGGCATTTATTGCCCATCCCGAACTGCCCTTGAGAAGGTTGGTGGTGGGCCGCCTTCTTGAACCGCTGCAGTTCTTGTGGAGCTCCCACGATGGCGCTCAGTAGGGAGTGCTCAGGATATTGACCCAGTGACGATGAAGGAGGAATGGTGGATACTGAGCAGGAAATAGCCAGGAGAAGAGTCTGAAAACATTGCTGAAGTGGTGAATTTGGAGGAGGCTTCTTTTTTTTAAGGTGGGAGACGTCACAAGGTCAAAGGATTGAGAAGAGTCCCAGAGTGCCGGGCAATGTTCCCCTAAAGGTGCGCGGCCGCGCAGTAATCTCGAAGGTCCCGCACAGGCCGCTCACCGGCTGTTACACTGTAAATACCGCGCATGCGCAGAAACTTAAAGGGACCACGCATTAAAAGAAACAGGCCGCGCAGAACATAACGCAGCTCACGGGGATCATTGGTGCCGGGGTGGGGTAGCTGTAGGTTCTGATTCGGACGTTAAAGGAAAGGGAGATGAGGCCAGAGTTGGAAAAGCCTTCATGCTTGCCCTCCAACACCGAATGATACCAGGGCTAAAAGGGTTACATTATGGGGATGAGTTGTGTAGACTAGGCTTGTATTCCCTCGAGTATAGAAGATTAAGGTGTGATCTAATTGAGGTGTTTAAGATGATTAAAGGAGTTGATAGGGTGGATAGAGAGAAACTATTTCCTCTGGTGGGGGGAGTCCAGAACAAGGGGGCAAAACCTTAAAATTAGAGCCAGGCCGTTCAGGGGTGATGTCAGGAAGCACTTCTTCACACAAAGGGTGGTGGAAATCTGGAACTCTCTCCCCCAAAAAGCTGTTGACGCTGGAGGTCAATTGGAAATTTCAAAACTGAGATTGACAGATTTTTGTTAGGTAAGGGTATTAAGGATTATGGAACCAAGGCGGGTGGATGGAGTTAAGATACAGATCAGCCCAGATCTAGTTGAATGGCGGAACAGGCTCGAGGGGCTGAATGGCCTCCTCCTGGTCCTATGTTCCTATGAACCTCTCCCTCCCTTGCCAAAGACTTTACTTGCTGCAGACGGATAGATTTCTTGCCGCTATCTGCTAAAGCGTGGTTTCGCTCTGACTGAGCTCTTGCGCTATTCGTTTCCTTGTTGACACGCCTCGCAGATTTCGTCTGTAAAAGTAGCAGTGAGCGAGGCCACGCTGGGCTCTTCGCTAACGCCAGTAACAGCCGTTTCTTTTCCCAGTTATCTCATCTCCCCTTCTGAAACAGGGGTATAGATACACGAGTGCCCTTCACTATCTTAACCCAAGTGGCTATTCTTAATGTGTGAACGCACCGCATGTCAGCGGACTATTCAACCGCAGAGGCATCGCAGCCCAGACTGATTCTATCCTTCACTCAACAGGGACGTTCCAACAGGGAGTGGGGGGTGCGGGGGCCAATTGAAGCGCCCTGCTCTTCCTGCTGCCGTGGTGGAGATCAGGCAACTAACCACAGATTGGAGCCGGAACCCGGGACCATCCCTAGTCCTGTGTAGCCGTGTTTCAATGAAGGAAAAACAGCAGCAGCAGGAGCACGGCGTGGTGTTATTGAGCCGAATATTTTAAATGCATGTGCCATAAGGGATGTTGAAAATAATTTCTATCATGCATATGGTAACTAAGGGAATGTGTCCAATAAAGGAATAAGCAACCGAAGGTGATCAGAGCTCCACTCACTCGTCCACATAGCTTTCGCCACCCATTGAAAGACAGGCCGGGGTGTCTGTCACACTCACAGGATCGGGGTGGGGAGAGAGATAGAAAGAACAAACACATTTGCATTTATGTACAGGGTTATCACAGGTCCCGAGAACCTGCCAAAGATTAAGAACTTGCATTTCTATAGCGCCTTTCACTACCTCAGGAGGTCCCAAAGCGGGTTACAGCCAATGAAGTACTTTTTGAAGCGTGTTCACTGTTGTAAGGTAGGAAAGGTGACAGCCAAAATTGCACACAGCAAGATCCCACAAACAGCAACCTGATAATGTCCAGGTCAGCCGTTGGTTGAGCGATAAATGATGACCAGGACACCGGGGGTAACTGCCCCCTGCTCTTTCTCGAAATAGTGGCCGTGGGATCTTTCGCATCCACCTGAGAGGGCAGACGGGGCCGCAGTTTAACATCTCATCCAAAAGACGGCACCTCCGACAGTGCAGCGCCCCCTCGGTACCGCACTGGGAGTGTCAGCCTGGATTGCGTGCTCAAGTCTCTGGAGTGGGACTTGAACCCACAACCTTCTGACTCAAGAGCTTTATTCACAATGAGTTACTGTCACTGTTGTTATGTGGGGGGTGCACAACGGCGATTTTGCACACAGCAAGATCCCAAAAACAGCAATGAAACGAAAGACCAGTTATTCCAGGGCATTATTTTGCATTAGCGTTGCTTCAGGGAGGCATGTTGGCCAAGGCACTGGGAGAACTCCCTGTTCACCCTCTGAGAAAAGCCGGAGAGTGGGAAAAGGCTGCGAGCCACAGTGCGCGGGATTAGCTGAGGCTTGTGAAGGATGAAAGTGTGCAGGCCGATGAGCAACGAATACAGAGCAGGTGATGAAGGCGAGGATTACAGGTACCATGGGGTAGGGAGAGAGGATCATCTCACTGGAACAGCCCTACAATCAGATCATGACTGATCTGTACCTCAACCCCATTTACCCTCTCAGGGCTGAAGCAAGTGGTCTTTCTAACAAACTCTATATTGAGCTACAAAGTTCAGGTCAATGTCGAACAGCACCACAAGCACACAGACAAACAGACTGATATACACACACTCACACACACACACACTCACTCACACAGACAAATAGACTGATACACACACTCACACACACACTCACACTCACAAACTCACAACCCACACACACCACACACACTCACACACTCATACACACTCACTCACACACTCACCCCACACACTCACACTCACACACCCCACACACTCACACAAACTCAAACACACTCTCACACACACACCCCACACACACTCACAGCACTCCCTCAGTACTGCCCCTCCGACAATGCTGCGCTCCCTCAGTACTGCCCCTCCGATAGTGCAGCGCTCCCTCAGTACTGCCCCTCCGACAGTGCAGCACTCCCTCAGTACTGCCCCTCCAACAGTGCAGCGCTCCCTCAGTACTGCCCCTCCGATAGTGCAGCGCTCCCTCAGTACTGACCCTCCAACAGGGCAGCACTCCCTCAGTAGTGACTCTCCAAAGGCGCAGCACACCCTCAGTACTGCCCCTCCAAAAGTGTTGTGCTCCCTCAGCACTGACCCGCCGACAGTGCAGCGCTCCCTCAGTACTGACCATCTGACAGCGCTGCGCTCCCTCAGTACTGCCCCTACGACAGTGCAGCGCTCCCTCAGTACTGCCCCTCCGACAGTGCAGCACTCCCTCAGTACTGCCCCTCCGACAGTGCAGCACTCCCTCAGTACTGCCCTTCCGACAGTTCAGCACTCCCTCAGTACTGACCCTATGACAGTGCAGCGCTCCCTCAGTACTGCCCCTCCGACAGTGCAACGCTCCCTCAGTACTGCCCCTCCGACAGTGCAGCGCTCCCTCAGTACTGCCCCTCCGACATTGCGGCGCTCCCTCAGTACTGCCCCTCCGACAGTGCAGCGCTCCCTCAGTACTGCCCCTCCGACAGTGCCGCGCTCCCTCAGTACTGCCCCTCCGACAGTGCAGCGCTCCCTCAGTACTGATCCTCCGACAGTTCAGCACTCCCTCAGTACTGACCCTATGACAGTGCAGCGCTCCCTCAGTACTGCACTTCTGACATTGCGGCGCTCCCTCAGTACTGCCCCTCTGACATTGCGGCGCTCCCTCAGTACTGCCCCTCCGACAGTGCAGCGCTCCCTCAGTACGGCCCCTCCGACAGTGCCGCGCTCCCTCAGTACTGCCCCTCTGACAGTGCAGCACTCCCTCAGTACTGCTGCTCCGACAGTGCGGCGCTCCCTCAGTACTGCCCCTCCGACAGTGCAGCACTCCCTCAGTACTGCCCCTCCGACAGTGCGGCGTTCCCTCAGTATTGCCCGTCCGACAGTGCGGCGCTCCCTCATTACTGCCCCTCCAACAGTGCGGCGCTCCCTCAGTACTGCCCCTCCAACAGTGCAGCACTCACTCAGTACTGCCCCTCCGACAGTGCGGCGTTCCCTCAGTATTGCCCGTCCGACAGTGCAGCGCTCGCTCATTACTGCCCCTCCAACAGTGCAGCGCATCCTCAGTACTGCCACTCTGATAGTGCAGCGCTACCTCAGTACTGCCCCTCCGACAGTGTAGCACTCCCTCAGTACAGCCCCTCCGACATTGCGGCGCTCCTTCAGTACTGCCCCACCGACAGTGCAGCGCTGCCTCAGGACTGGCCCTCCGACATTGCAGCGCTCCTTTATTACTGCCCCTCTGACAGTGCAGCGCTCCCTCAGTGCAGCCCCTCTGACAGTGCAGCGCTCCCTCAGTACTGCCCCTCCGACAGTGCAGCACTCCCTCAGTACTGCCCCTCCGACAGTGCAGCACTCCCTCAGTACTGCCCCTCCGACAGTGCAGCACTCCCTCAGTACTGCCCCTCTGACAGTGCAGCACTCCCTCAGTACTGCACCTCCGACAGTGCAGCGCTCCCTCAGTACTGCCCCTCCGACAGTGCAGCGCTCCCTTAGTACTGCCCCTCCGACAGTGCAGCACTCCCTCAGTACTGCCTCTCCGACAGTGCAGCGCTCCCTCAGTACTGCCCCTCCGACAGTGCAGCGCTCCCCCAGTACTGCCCCTCCGACAGTGCAGCACTCCCTCAGTACTGCCCCTCCGACAGTGCAGCACTCCCTCAGTACTGCCCCTCCGACAGTGCAGCACTCCCTCAGTACTGCCCCTCCGACAGTGCAGCACTCCCTCAGTACTGCACCTCCGACAGTGCAGCGCTCCCTCAGTACTGCCCCTCCGACAGTGCAGCGCTCCCTTAGTACTGCCCCTCCGACAGTGCAGCACTCCCTCAGTACTGCCTCTCCGACAGTGCAGCGCTCCCTCAGTACTGCCCCTCCGACAGTGCAGCGCTCCCCCAGTACTGCCCCTCCAACAGTGCAGCACTCCCTCAGTACTGCCCCCCGACAGTGCAGCACTCCCTCAGTACTGCCCCTCCGACAGTGCAGCACTCCCTCAGTACTGCCCCTCTGACAGTGCAGCACTCCCTCAGAACTGCACCTCCGACAGTGCGGCGCTCCCTCAGTACTGCCCCTCCAACAGTGCAGCGCTCCCCCAGTATTGACACTGGGAGTGTCAGCCTCGAGTTTGTCTCTGGAGTGGGACTTTGCAAGCTCTTGGACATGACCACTTAATCTGTCTAGATCTCTGATGACAGCCAAAAAGCTACACCGCTAACTAAATGGACTGTGGGGAGATGAGAGAGAGAGTTTTATTGAGGTGGCAGTAGCTTCTGGGTTGGAAGCCGTCCAAGAAAATGCCGGCTTCATGCAAAACGCTCGACATCAGCACTGAAGCTGCACCTCAAAGCGTCCAATCTTTTAAATTGGCCAGCTCTCCCCGCAAGAACCGTACTTCAACTCAAACTAATTCCACCATTTAGCACAATGACCCTTGAGCATCAGTTTGTGAAAGTCGAGAGGACCCCCCAGTTCCTTCAATCTTGCCTTGTGCTCAACATATGCATTACACGGGCATTAAAAAGCTCTCAACTTGATTGCATCTGGGCAAAGGGGGCCTGAAGGACAGACAGAGAGAGAGAGACGCACGAGGAAGGAAAGTGCTGGAAAGTAGGATTCCGATGCCTGCATTATTCATTACCATGAGTTCTACGCAACGCTCGGCAGATCCATACTAAAGGAGCAGTGTCTTCATCCGAATTGCTGCATAAATCCCGTTGTAAAGCCCGATGACACACAGCCTTGCGGAGGCCTCTCTTACCTTATTTCTTCCTGTCTTTTTGTCCTTGGCTTTGTTTGCCAAACGGAGGGTGGGAGCAGCCATTCTGGGCAGAGTGTCCTCTTTATAGAGTCATACGGCACAGAAGGAGGCCATTCGGCCCATCGCGATTGTGAAAGAGGCTCTCCAATCAGTCCCACTCCCCTTTCTGCTCTTTCCCCATAAACAAGTAAATGTTTTCCCTTCAAGTATTTATCCAATTCCCTTTTAAAAGTTCCTATTGAATCTGCTTCCACCGCCCTTTCAGGCAGCGCGTTCCAGATCACAACAACTCGCTGCGTAAAAAAATTCTCCTCATCTGCCCTCCCCCCCGCCTCAAGGTTCTTTTGCCAATTATCTTAAGCCTGTGTGTCCTCTCTGACTCTCCTGGAAACATTTTCTCTTTATTTACTCTATCAAACTCTCTCATGATTTTGAACACCTCTATTAAATTTCCCCTTAACCTTCTCTGCTCTAAGGAGAACACCAACTTCTCCAGTCTCTCCACATAACTGAAGTCCCTCATAGAAACATAGAAACATAGAAGATAGGAGCAGGAGTAGGCCATTCAGCCCCTCGAGCCTGCTCCGCCATTCACAGAATCACAGAATCACAGAAACCCCACAGTGCAGATAGAGGCCATTTCGGCCCATCGAGCCTGCACCGACACATATCCCACCCGATCCCCGTAATCCCTGCACCAACACATATCCCACCCTATCCCTGTAACCCCACGTATTTAATCCCCCTAACACTAAGGGTCAATTTATCATAGCCAATCAACCTAACCCGCACATCTTTGGAGTGTGGGAGGAAACCGGAGCACCCGGAGAAAACCCATGATCATGATCATGACTGAGCATCCAAATTCAGTACCCGGTCCCTGCTTTCTCCCCATAACCCTTGATCCCTTTAGCCATAAGAAATATATCCAACTCCTTCTTGAATATATTTAATGAACTGGCCTCCACCGCCTTCTGTGGTAGAGAGTTCCACAGGTTCACCACTCTCTGGGTGAAGAAATTCCTCCTCATTTCTGTCCTAAATGGCCTACCCTTTATCCTTAGACTGTGTCCCCTGGTTCTGGACTCCCCGACCATCGGGGACATCCTTCCTGCATCTAGTCTGTCCAGTCCTGTCAGAATTTTATAAGTTTCAATGAGATCACCTCTCATTCTTCTAAACTCCAGCGAGTACAAGTCCAATCGACCCAATCTCTCCTCATTCGTCATTCCTGCCATCCCAGGTATCAGTCTGGTGAATCTTCGCTGCACTCCCTCCATGGCAAGAACATCCTTCCTCAGATAAGGCGACCAAAACTGCACACAATACTGAAGATGTGGTCTCACCAAGGCCCTGTACAACTGCAGCAAGACATCCTTGTTCCTGTACTTAAACCCTCTCGCTACAAAGGCCAACATACCATTTGCCTTCTTAACCGCCTGCTGCACCTGTATGCTTACCTTCAGCGACTGGTGCACAAGGACACCCAGGTTTCGTTGCACTTCCCCTTCTCCCAATCTATTGCCATTTAGATAATAATCTGCCTTCCTGTTTTTGCCACCAAAGTGGATAACCTCACATTTATCCACGTTATATTGCACCTGCCATGTTTCTGCCCAATCACCCAACATGTCCAAATCATCCTGGAGTTTCTCGACATCCTCCTCACAGCACACACGCCCACCCAGCTTTGTGTCGTCTGCAAATTTGGAGATATTACATCTAGTTCCCTTGTCCAGATCATCATTTATATATATTGTGAATAGCTGGGGTCCAAGGACCGATCCCTGCGGCACCCCACTTGTCACTGCCTGCCATTCTGAAAAAGACCCGTTTATTCCAACTCTTTGCTTTCTGTCTGCCAATCAGTTCTCTATCCAATGCCCCCAATGTGGAAAATTGCCCAAGTATGTCCTGTCTACAAAAAGCAGGACAAATCCGACCCGGCCAATTACCGTCCCATCAGTCTACTCTCAATCATCAGCAAAGTGATGGAAGGTGTCGTCGACAGTGCTATCAAGCGGCACTTACTCAGCAATAACCTGCTAACTGACGCCCAGTTTGGGTTCCGCCAGGGCCACTCAGCTACTGACCTCATTACAGCCTTGGTCCAAACATGGACAAAAGAGCTGAACTCAAGAGGTGAGGTGAGAGTGACTGCCCTTGACATCAAGGCAGCATTTGATCGAGTGTGGCATCAAGGAGCCCTAGCAAAACTGAAGTCAATGGGAATCAAGGGGAAAACTCTCCATTGGTTGGAATCATACCTAGCACAAAGGAAGTTGGCTGTGGTTGTTGGAGGTCATTCATCTCAATCACATGACATCACTGCAGGAGTTCCTCAGGGCAGTGTCCTAGGCCCAACCATCTTCAGCTGTTTCATCAATGACCTTCCCTCCATCATAAGGTCAGAAGTGGGGATGTTCGCTGATGATTGCACACTGTTCAGCACCATTCGAGATCGTCAGATACTGACGCAGTCCGTGTCCATATGCAGCAAGACCTGGACAACATTCAGACTTGGGCTGACAAGTGGCAAATAACATTCGCACCACACAAGTGCCAGGCAATGACCATCTCCAACAAGCGAGACTCTAACCATCTCCCCTTGACATTCAATGGCATTACCATCGCTGAATCCCCCACTATCAACATCCTGGGGGTTACCATTGATCAGAAACTGAACTGGACCAGCCATATAAATACTGTGGCTACAAGAGCAGGCCAGAGGCTGGGAATTCTGCGGCGAGTATCTCACCTCCTGACTCCCCAAAGCCTTTCCACCATCTACAAGGCACAAGTCAGGAGTGTGATGGAATACTCTCCACTTGCCTGGATGGGTGCAGCTCCAACAACACTCAAGAAGCTCGACACCATTCAGGATAAAGCAGCCCGCTTGATTGGCACTCCATCCACCACCTTCAACATTCACTCCCTCCACCACTGGCGCACTGTGGCTGCAGTGTGTACCATTTACAAGATGCACTGCAGCAACTCGCCAAAGCTCCTTCAACAGCACCTTCCAAACCCGCGACCTCTACCACTTAGAAGGACAAGGGCAGCAGACGCATGGGAACATCACCACCTACAAGTTCCCCTCCAAGTCACACACCATCCTGACTTGGACCTGTATCGCCTTCTTTCACTGTCGTTGGGCCAAAATCCTGGAACTCCCTTCCTAACAGCATTGTGGGTGTACCTACACCATATGGACTGCAGCGGTTCAAGAAGGCGGCTCACCACCATCTTCTCAAGGGCAATTAGGGATGGGCACTAAATGCAGGCCTAGCCAGCCAGCGACGCCCACATCCCATCAATGAATAAACATTTTTTTAAAATCCCATGTGCCTTAACTTTACACGCTAATCTCTTATGCGGGACCTTATTGAAGGCCTGCTGAAAGTCCAGATACACCACATCCACTGGTTCTCCCTTATCTATTTTACCAGTTACATCCTCAAAAAATTCCAGTAGATTAGTCAAGCACAATTTACCTTTTGTGAATCCATGTTGACTTTGTCCGATCCTGTCACTGTTTTCCAAGTGCTCTGCTATTACATCTTTTATAATGGACTCTAGCATTTTCCCCACTACCGATGTCAGGCTTACCAGTCTGTAATTCCTCATTTTCTCTCTACCACCTTTTTTGAATAGTGGGGTAACGTTAGCTACCCTCCAATCCATGGGTACTGTTCCAGATTCCATCAAATGTTGGAAGATGATCAGCAATGCATTTACTATTTCTAGGGCCACTTCCTTAAGTACCCTAGGATGTGGATTATCAGGCCCTGGGGATTTATCGGCCTTCAGTCCCATCAATTTCCCTAACACCATTTCCCTACAAATACTGATTTCTTTCAGTTCCACCCTTTCATCAGACCCTATGTTCCCCGGCATCTCTGGGAGATTATTTGTGTCCTCCTTTGTGAAGACAGAACCAAAATATGTATTTAGTTGGTCAGCCATTTCTTTGTTCCCCATTATAAATTCCCCTGATTCTGACTGCAAGGGACCTACGCTTGACTTCACCAATCTTTTTCTCTTCACATATCTATAAAAGCTTTTACAGTCAGTTTTTATGTTCCCTGCAAGCTTACTCTCATATTCTATTTTCCCTTTCTTAATTAATCCCTTTGTCCTCCTTTGTTGAATCCTAAACTGCTCCCAATCCTCAGGATTATTGCTTTTTCTCATCATCTCATCTTCCCTCATCCCCTGGTACCATTCTAGTAAACCTCCTCTGTACCTTCTCCAAGGCCTTGACATCCTTCCGAGAGTGTGGTGCCCAGAATTGGACACAATACTGCAGCTGAGGCCTAGCCAGTGATTTAATAATGTTTACCACAACTTCCTCACTTTTGTCCTCTATGCCACAATTTACAAAGCCAAGGATCCCGTAAGCTTTAGTGACATCATTCTACGGAAGGGAGAGGATTACAAAATCCATTGCCCCCACTCATGGTGCCATTGTAGCAATGTCCCCATCAGTTCAGTGCTGCGAATAAATGGCTGTGCGCACAACTCAATGGAAGAGCTCAGACCGTGTGGTCCCCGGCCAATGTTTGGTCAATGATGACTGCGGCAGCTAGGGGGCCTCAATGCCTCCTGGGATAGGAAGGTGGAAATCAAAGAACTTTTCACAATCTCAGGACATCCCAAAGCACTTTACAACCAATGAAGTACTATTTGAAGTGTAGTCACTGTTGAATTTTTTTTTAAATTCAGTCTCAGGATGTGGGCATCACTGGCAAAACCAGCATTTATTGCCCATCCCTAATTGCCAATGAACTGAGTGTCTTGCTGGGCCATTTCACAGGGCAGTTAAGAGTCAACCACATTGCTGTGGGTCTGGAGTCACATATAGGCCAGACCGGGTAAGGACGGCAGATTTCCTTCCCTGCAGGACATTAGTGAACCAGATGGGTTGATACGATAATCCGATAGTTTCATGGTCACAATTACTGATACTAGCTTTTCAATTCCTGATTTATTTAACTAACTGAATTTAAATTCTCCAGCTGCCATGATGGGATTTGAGCTCATGTCTCTGGATCATTAGTCCAGGCCTCTGGATTACTAGTCTAACCACTGTGCTACCGTACCCCGTGCCCAGGTCTGCTCAATCTGATCGCTCTCCTGTAGCCCCATGGAGTGATGAAAGCTATGATGCCACCTGCTGACACATACTGCCTAGACTCGAAAGGATCAGCCGCTAGCGTCAAGAAGTTGAAAGGAGTTAATGCCTTCAGGAGAGAAAGAGGGAAGGGGGGAAATTTTTAGGAAAAAATAAGAAGTTGCAAAACCCTAAGTAGGTACACTAGTGGGATGGTGTGCTGAGTTCAGGTGCACTGAGGCAGGTGGAACAGGAGTTCCTTATCTACAGTCACCCCACTCTACTCAGTTCCTGATATCAACCCATCTCCTCCCAGAATGGGGCACGGAGGAACACTATAGTCACAATAGGAACAGGAGGAGTCCATTCAGCCTCTTGAGCCTGCTCCGCCGTTCAATTAGAGCATGGCTGATCTGTACCTCAACTCCATTTTCCTACCTTTGCTCCATATCTCTTGACACTATTGATCACTATCAACCTCAGTCTTGAAAGCTCCAATTGTCCCATCATCTACAGCCTTTTGGGGGAGAGAGTTCCAGATTTCCACTCCCCTTTGTGTAAAAAAATGCTTCCATATTTCACTCCTGAACGGCCTGGCTTTAATTTTAAGATTGTGTCCCCTTGTCCTTGATTCCCCCACCAGAGGGAATAGATTCTCCGTATCTACCTTATCGATTCCTTTTAACATTTCAAACACCAAGATGCACTGCAGCAACTCGCCAAGGCTTCTTCGGCAGCACCTTCCAAACCCGCGACCTCTTCCACCTGGAAGGACAAGGGCAGCAGGCGCATGGGAACACCACCACCTCCAACTTCCCCTCCAAGTCAAACACCATCCTGACTTGGAAGTATATCGGCCGTTCCTCCATCGTGGCTGGGTCAAAATCCTGGAACTCCCTCCCTAACAGCACTGTGGGAGCACCTTCACCACACGGGACTGCAGTGGTTCAAGAAGGTGGCTCACCACTACCTTCTCGAGGGCAATTAGGGATGGGCAATAAATGCCGGCCTTGCCAGCGACGCCCACATCCCATAAAAAGGAATAGAAAAACACCTCAATTAGGTCACCCCTTAATCTTCTCCACTCAAGGGAGTTCAAGCCGATTCTATGCAACCTGTTCTTATAAGTTAACCCTCTGAGCCCTTGGTATCATTCTGGTGAAGCTGTGCTGCACCCCCTCCAAGGCCAATATGTTCTTCCTGAGGTGCGGTGCCCAGAACTGAACGCAGTCACTCCAGATACGCAACCTGGCCTTGTAAGTTAACCCTCTAAGCCCCTTGAACGCAGCGTCCCAGATGGGCTCTGACCATGGCCCTGTGCAACAGCTGAGGCCAGCTGACAGATTCAAGGCCGGGGATCAAACCTGGGCCGTTCCTGGTCAGTTTGGCTCTGCAGCACACTGGCTGAGGGGAACTACAACTAGAGGAGGAAATACAACTCCAGGATTGGCCAGAAGTCTCCAGGAATTGAAGATTAATCTCCAGGACACTGCTGTAAGTAACCCAGGTGAAAAATCATAGGGGTGTTAAATAAATGGTGTGTTTGTCTTTCATTTTCTTTGAACACTTTCATTTTTTAGTTATAAAAATATTGCAGATGGTGGGGGTGGGGGCGGTGGGGCGAAGGCTGTTTGATCGACAGACAAGAATCACCCAATCAGGAGTTTGTTCGCTCTCCAATTGGCCGGGGGGAAAGGCGGGGCGCCGCGAGGATTGACGTTTCGGGTGACCAATGGCGGGGGCGCGGGGGGCCGGGGGGGGGCGCGTGGGCCGGGGGCGGGGGCATGCACGGTCGGAAGTCATGTGATAAAATCTCCTGGAATACGTCCACCCAGAGCGGGCAACCCTAAACTAGAGCAAAAGAGAAACAAATAAACACCAATAAACTTACCACAAACCGAATATTAAAAGGACTCTTAATTAGAAAGTTGACAATTAAACTTAAGTTCGTCCAATGATCAATTGGATCATGGTTTAATTTGGGCAAAGTACATGTCAGGAACAAGGGACTGATTAACAGTGCTTCAAATACAGGCCCAAATCCAATTACAATTGGCAAACACTGCGCATAGTAGGAGTACAGTTAATGGATTAATTCCTTAATCTGATCTCGAGTGACAATCTCGCTCAATCACGGTGCGTCCAAGGCACAGTGGTATCCATTCAGATCCATAAATCCCTAATGGATTTTTTTTTATCTCCAATGCATTTTGTTTTTGGTGTGGAGTGGGAGAAAAATAGGAAAGCCAAGACTTAATTCATTTCAGTTCCATTCCGGTACACGAGGCCTAATTAAATTAAAGGCAGATGCAGAGCAAGTAAGAGGTATTAAATGAGTTAACGACAAAATAGGTTTCAGACGCTCGGAGTCTGTGAGAGAATAAAAAAGCTTTATACTGTAATTCTTTTTAAGCGCAGTGACATTAGCTTCTTATTCATGTCAAACCTATTCCTACCTTGAGGCATTAATGCACGTTCATTGTAATTAAAACAACGGGCAAGAAAGAATCAATGGAACAACTCTAACATTCCATTAGACAACAGATACCCAGTCCCCTGACAGTGAAGTGGGCATAAACATCACCCAGCGAAACAGCAAACCGCACACATCGGACAGTTACAGCTTCCATCACTGCTCTTTGTCTGCTGCCCGTACCCTAACTCGCACCAAGCCCCGTTCACCCATCACCTCCTGGCTCCTGGCGGAGCAGGCTCGAGGGGCCAAGTGGCCTATTCCTGCACCTATTTCTTATGTTCTTAAAGGAGGAAAGAGAGGTAGAGAGGTTTAGGGAGGGAATTTCAGAGCTTAGGGCCTCAGCTGCTGAAGGCACAGCCGCCAATGGTGGAGCGAAGGAAATCGGGGATGCACAAGAGATCAGAATTGGAGGAGCGCAGAGATCTCGTTGGGTTGTAGGGTTGTAGGAGTTTAGAGAGACAGGGAGGGGCGACACCATGGAGGGTTTGGAAACAAGCCACTCAGCCCAACAAGTGTCTGCCAGTGTTTATGCTCCACACGAGCCTCCTCCTTCTTCATCCAACCCTATCAGCTTAACCTTGTACTCTTTTCTCCCTCATGTGTTTATCCAACCTCCCTTTAAATAGATCTATACTATTCGCTTCAACCACTCCCTGTGGTAGCGAGTTCCACATTCTCACCACTCTCTGGGTAAAGAAGTTTCTCCTGAATTCCCTATTGGATTTATTAGTGATTATCTTATATTTATGGCCCCTAGTTCTGGTCTCCCCCACAAGTGGAAACATCTTCTCTACGTTTACCCTATCGAACCCTAACAGTTCACAGTATCTTCAGTTGTATATAGAGTGAGAGCGACAATGTGCTAAGTTATCCTACAGGAGGGGGAAACACAGATAAAGAAAAGAAAGACTTGCATTTCTATAGCGCCTTTCACGACCACAAGATGTCTCAAAGTGCTTTACAGCCAATGAAGTACTTTTTGAAGTGGAGTCACTGCTATAATGTAGAAAACAAGGCAGCAAATTTGCGCACAGCAAGCTCCCACAAACAGCAATGTGAAATGACCAGATAATCTGTTTTAGTGATGTTGGTTGAGGGATAAATATTGGCCCAGGACACTGAGGATAACACCCCTACTCTTCTTCAAAATAGTGCCATAGGAACTTTTACGTCCACCTGTGAGAGCAGATGGGACCTCGGTTTAACATCTCATCCGAAAGACAGCACCTTCGACAGTGCAGCACTCCCTCAGCACTGCACTGTATTGTCAGCCTAGCTTTATGTGCACAAGTCCCTGGAGTGGGACTTGAACCCACAACCTTCATGACTCAGAGGCGAGAGTGCTGTCCACTGAGCCACGGCTGACACAAGATCTAAATAGCGGATGCAGAATTCCTGACCGCTAGCTCCCATAACATTACAAAACCCAATGGATTTCCACCGGGCAACCCTTAGGATCCACGGACCCCGGTTTGAAAATACCTGCTTTGCAGTTCCAGTTTCTTAAATTAATTGCCATTGTTTTCTTCGTCAGGGAATGTCAAGTGCCTTGCACGACTCCTAAATTAAAATAACAAAGATACTCGAGCTTTTAATCAATTGTTCCCAGGACTCTCAGGCCTGCACTCGCAGAATGTCGATACACAGCAATTGATGTCTGGGAATGTGTCCCACAGCAGGTTTCGGATGGCCCTGCACCTTTGACTAGTGATGTTTCCACTTGTGTGGGAGAGACCAAAACTCAGGGCCATCAATATAAGATAATCACTAATAAATCCAATAGGGAATTCAGGGGAAACTTCTTTACCCAGAGAGTGGTGAGAATGTGGAACTCACTACCACAGGGAGTGGTTGAAGCGAATAGTATAGATCTATTTAAAGGGAGGCTGGATAAACACATGAGGGAGAAAGGAATAGAAGGATATGTTGATGGGGTGAGATGAAGAGGGGTGGGAGGAGGCTCATGTGGAGCATAAATACCGGCACGGACCAGTTGGGCCGAATGGCCTGTTTCTGTGCTGGAAATTCTGTGTAATACTACTTAATAACAACAACTTGTATTTATATAGCACCTTTAACGTAGTAAAACGTCCCAATGCACTGCAAAAGGAGCTGCATAAGACAAAAAAATGTGTCATCAAGCATTAGAGGGAGAAATTAGGGCAGGTGACCAAAAGCTTGGTCAAAGAGGTAAAGATCTTCTATGTTTCTATTAAAGGGATCAAGGAATATGGGGAGAAAGCAGGGACAGGGTGCTGAATTTGGATGATCAACCATGATCTCATTAAATGGCGGAGCAGGCTCGAGGGGCCGAATGGCCTACTCCTGCTCCTATCTTCTATGTAAGGAGGGAGAGGTGGAGAGTTTTAGGGAGGGAATTCCAGAGCTTCGGGTCCAGGCAGCTGAAGGCACGGCCGCCAATGATGGAGCGATTATAATCAGGGATGCTGAAGAGGGCAGAATTAGAGGAGCGCAGATATCTCGGGGGGTTGTGGGGCTGAAGGAGATAAGTTTTACATATATATTTTAAAATATTTATTCGATGCAGTTTTGGACTTGGCTCGGTGGAAATCATTGTTCAGTGCCCCGAACATCTGGGAGGAGGAAGAACTTATTGCCCCCATTCCCATCGTCGCCATTTCACCCTCTCCCCTGTAATGTATATACCTTTAAGTGGGGAACTATCTTTTACAGCTCATGTATACTGTAGTACCGGCAGTGACCACACCTGTATATAGCCCTGAGTAGTAATCTGTACAGATCAGTTCCACTGTGAGCCACGTTGAGTAAACACCTGTTGTACCATTCTCCGCAGTCTGTGTCTTATTATACACGGACACAACATTGACGACGAGGCAAGTTCGAACCTACCTGCAACTCTGCATCACCTCCCGGGGAGTCGTTCCTGGAGATCAGTGGATTGGAGGTCAAGGCCAGAGACTCGGGCGTCAACCACGGGCAACCGCCCAGTCATCCAGCAGAGTCTCGAGAATTGCGGGGGAGGCTGTCGAGAGCCAGGCTTGGCTTTCCAGTCGAGGTGGTCCAGCAAAGCGGGCTGGCAACAGGTAGTGCGCAGACCCTTCCCGGACAGCGGTGGGCTAGAGCCCAACCGAGCGGCACAGCAAAGGGCCGAGCAGCGTCGACGGGGGAGAGAGAGAGAGGGCAGAGCGCACAGGGCGCAGCCGGTGTTCAGGGGCCGAGCAGCGTCGGAGAGAGGGAGAGAGAGACGCGCAGAAACCTACAGGGCACCGCCATTGCCATGAGAACCGCCGGGAGCGGCGTTGGCAGCAGCGGGGGAGGAAGGAAAGCGCGGGAGACGCCATTTTAAGCCATTGGGAGAAGCCATTTTAAACCACACGCAAAATGCCGAAGAGTGGCAGTATCACCGCATTTGACAATGAAGTCGAAGATTGGACTACATATGTCGAACGAATAGAGGTGTACTGCAAGGCAAATGAGGTGTCAGATGACAAGAAAGCGTCGGTATTGTTAAATTTAATAGGTGCAAAGACGTATGGTTTATTACGAAATCTAGTAACCCCAACGAAGCCAATGGAAAAGAGTTATGAAGACATAGTAACGATACTAAAGGAACATTTAAACCCCACACCGCTGCTGATAGCAGAAAGATTCAAGTTTCACAAACGGAACCAGCATAAGGATGAAAGCAATGCTGATTATTTAACAGAACTGCGCAAACTATCGAAACACTGCCAGTTTGGAGCGGGACTGGCAGATACCTTAAGAGACAAGTTTGTGTGTGGGCTTCAAAGTGAAGGAACCCAGAAACGGCTTTTATCTGAAAAGGACCTTACGCTGGAAAAGGCTTTCAGCATTGCGGTATCATATAAAGCAGCAGCATGGGGCGCTGCAGAGATACAACAGAGACCGCAAGAATATGGCACAAACGAAATGTCATATGGAACAGAGAAGTGCTATCGCTGCGGCAGAACAACACACGACCAGAATGATTGCTGGTTCAAAGACAAAGTGTACAGACAGTGTGGAAAAGTAGGACACATAGCACGAGTCTGCAGGTCGGGAAAGAAAACCAGCAAAAAGAAACCTACCAAAGAAAAGTACAAGAAGGTACATAAGATGACGGAGAATAGTTCAGACAAACAAAAGAGTGATAACGACTCTGAAAGCAGGGAACTGAGTTGTCTGAAACTACATAAAAAATGTGATCACAACGGAGGATCACCGAACCATTTGGGTCACTCTCAAGATAGCAGGAGTCCAGGTAAAGATGGAATTGGACACAGGATCAGCCCTAACAGTCATAAACCGACGGGATTACGAGTGGCTATTCTCACACATACCCTTGAGAGACACAAAAATTATTTTGAAGACGTACACGGGGCAAAAAGTCTACCCCAAAGGAAAAATAAGGGTGACCATTATATATAACGGTAAGGAAACACCAAAACTAGACCTGTATGTATTACAAGATGGAGGACCACCATTACTGGGACATGAATGGATCTGGAAAATACAACTGGATTGGCATTCCATACAGGCACTGACTGTGGCTGACAAAAAGGATGACGACGTCACACCTGGGCGACTGTCAAAGATCCTAACTGACGCGAAAGAAGTGTTCCAGCAAGGACTCGGAACACTAAAAGGCATGACAGCGATGATTAAAATTGAAGAAAATGCAAGCCCAAAATTTTTTAAGGCCAGACCGGTACCTTATGCGATCTGCCCAGCCGTCGAAGCAGAGCTGGAGAGTCGGGAACGTTCAGGTGTACTGTCCAAGGTAGACTGGAGCGAGTGGGCTACACCCATCATCCCTGTGATGAAAAAGTCGTTGAGCAGCACGCCTGGGGAACCAAGGAAGGTTCGCATCTGTGGGGGCTTTAAGGTAACAGTGAACCCGGTCCTTCACACCGTACAATATCCACTTCCGCGGATTGAAGATATTTTCGCCTCGCTATCTGGAGGGAAACGCTTCACTAAGATTGATCTGGCCCAGGCGTATCTACAAATGGAGGTAGAAGAAGCATCAAAAAAATACCTCACAATCAACACCCATAAAGGTCTCTACCAATACAACCGGCTGGTATTTGGGGTAGCATCAGCTCCGGCTATTTGGCAGAGGGCAATGGAACAAGTCCTGCAAGGGATCCCAGGGACCCAGTGTTATTTGGACGACATCCTGGTCACGGGCGAAAATGACAGTGATCACCTTGCCAACCTGGAGCAGGTGCTCACTAGATTGCAGGAATATGGGCTCCGAGCTAACCGCCCCAAATGCGAGTTTTTTAGAAAACAGATCTCGTATTGTGGCCACGTTATCGATAAAGAGGGGTTACATAAGTCCCCAGAAAAGATTGAGGCAGTAGTCAAGGCTCCAGCACCGGAAAATGTGTCACAACTGAGGTCGTTCCTCGGGCTGGTAAACTACTACCATAAGTTCTTGCCAAATTTGTCTACAATACTACACCCACTGAACACCCTACTGCAAACTGGGGTGCCATGGAAGTGGAGTGACGAATGTAGACGAGCTTTCCAGAAGAGCAAAACACTAATCACATCGAAAGAGGTATTGGCCCATTGCAACCCAGCATTACCAATTCGGTTGGCATGTGATGCGTCACCCTACGGTATTGGAGCAGTGCTGTCGCACAAATTCTCGGGCGGCTCAGAGAGGCCAATAGCCTTTGCGTCACGATCACTAACCTCAGCCGAGCGTAACTACACCCAGATTGACAGGGAGGCCCTCAGCCTAGTGTGGGGAGTGAAAAAGTTCAATCACTATCTGCACGGGCAGAAATTCACCTTGCTGACAGATCACCAGCCTCTTGTCTCCATTTTTAATCCGAAGAAGGACGTTCTGGTGATGACTGCGCAACGACTACAAAGATGGTCACTTTTTCTAGGGGCGCACCACTATGAGATTGAATATAAGGGCACGAAACAGCATGGAAATGCTGATGGGCTATCACGCCTGCCACTGCCTACTGCGGAGGAAGCACCAGCAGTGGATCCTGTCGAAATATTCCATTCGACTATAGTTGAATACCTACTGGTAACTAACGCTTGTATCGAAAAGGAAACCCGAAATGACCCGACACTGTCTCGGGTATATGATTTGACGGTGAAGGGATGGCCAGCACATGGCGACTCACTTGCCAGCATTCTCGACAAGGAGAGAACAGCTGTCAGTGTGCCAGGGGACCTTGATGTGTGGATCCCGAGTGGTAATTCCACCCAAGTTAAGGGATAGAGTGCTCAATGAGCTTCATGAGGGTCATCTGGGAGGGGTAAAAATGAAATGCCTAGCCAGGGCTTATGTGTGGTGGCCGGGAATCGATAAACAAATCGAGGACCTGACCAAGAGTTGCTCAGGATGCCAGAAAGTCCAAAATGCACCACCACAGGCCCCTCTACACCCATGGGAGTGGCCCTCATCTCCATGGCAACGGGTGCATATTGATTTTGCTGGTCCATTCATGGACTCAATGTTTTTAATAGCCGTGGATGCACACTCGAAATGGCCTGAGGTCATCAAAATGTCCTCCACCACCACTATTGCAGTCCGACGGACCATTTTTGCCAGGAATGGCTTGCCAGAACAGATTTGCTCCGACAACAGACCACAGTTTGTGTCCGAAGAGTTCCGGAGGTTCTTGGAAAAGAATGGGGTAAGGCATTACACATCCGCCCCGTATCATCCAGCCACAAATGGATTGGCTGAGAGGTTCGTACAAACCTTTAAGAAGGCAATAAAGGCTATGTACAATGACAACATTCCGCTGCAGCACAAGGTGGACAATTTCCTATTCGCCTACCGGAATGCGACACATGCAGTCACCAACCAGGCCCCAGCCATGATGTTCTTTAACCGAAGGTTAAGATCTCACCTGGATTTGCTCAGACCAAACGTACGAAGAGATGTTGAGAGTAAGCAATTGCAGCACATCCATGAGAAGCCAACAAGGAGCTTCAATGTAGGGCAACCAGTCTTGGCCCACGACTACCGAACAGAAAAATGGCAGCCAGGAACGATATGCACACGGCAGGGCCCACTAATGCACACAGTGGACGTTGGGGAGAGCATCGTGGGACGCCATGCTGACCAGATCCTAGAGTCACAGGAACAAGTCAACCCCATGCCTCGCCCATACGTACCTGGTGATGAACCCGACGTACAGGTCGCATCTACCCCAGAAACAGTAGCATCGGAAGCTGATGAACCAACCGACGACAGGGGGCCAGAATCGCCTCCGCACCAAGAGCAAGACATTCGGGAAAGGCGCTATCCAGAAAGGATCAGGAAGCCTCCCCAAAGACTGAATATATAAATAGACTATTTTCAGCTAATGTTGCATGTTAAAAGTGTTAATTGTTAATAGTTTGATATTTAATTGTTAAATGAGTGTTATGGTACTGTTAATCTAAAAAGGAAGGAATTGTAATGTATATACCTTTAAGTGGGGAATTATCTTTTACAGCTCATGTATACTGTAGTACCGGCAGTGACCACACCTGTATATAGCCCTGAGTAGTAATCTGTACAGATCAGTTCCACTGTGAGCCACGTTGAGTAAACACCTGTTGTATCGTTCTCCGCAGTCTGTGTCTTATTATACACGGACACAACATCCCCTGAACCCCACAAATGTATCTTTTTGGAGTCCACCCGTAGAACTGATCAACACTTTGGGCTCCCGGTGGGAGAGCCCTTTGAAAGTGGCGGTGGACCGATCGTTGGGGTTACCGGGGTAGTAAGGTTACCGGACCCCTATTTTCTGGCCCTTATCACCCCATTGATGCCGGGGTTCCCAAGTGGAAATCAGCCCCATTGTGGGTGTCACACTCCAACTATATATTATCAGGTTTTGTCTCAGTTGCTGTAAGTGTCACACTTATTGTCACGCCATGGCTCAGTGGGTAGCTCTCTCACCTTTGAGTCAGAGGGTTGTGGGTTCAAGTGCCCATAATCCAGGCTGACACTCCCCAGTGTCAGTACTGAGGGAGTGCTGCACTGTCGGAGGTGCAGTCTTTCGGATGAGACGTTAAACCGATGCCCCCTTTGCCCTCTCAGGTGGACGCAAAGATCCCATTTCGAAGAAGAGCAGGGGGAGTTCTGCCCGGTGTCCTGGGGCCAATATTCATCCCTCAATCAACATCACTAAAAACAGATGATCTGGTCATTATCACATTGCTGTTGTGGGAGCTTACTGTGCGCAGATTGGCTGCCGTGTTTCCCACATTACAACATTGACTACACTTCAAAATCTACTTCATTGGCTGTGAAGCGCTTTGGGACATCCTGAGGTCGTGAAAGGCGCTATAGAAATGCAAGTTCGTTCTTCTTTAGCAGAAACCAAGAGAGGTGGAATGCTGAGGTCGAGGACAGTAAGGGAGGCGGTGAGTAGCACAAGCAGGAGAGGCCGCAGCCCTCCCACACCCCACGACAACACAAAAGGAAAGAAAGGCCAAGAAGAACACAAGGGATGAAGAATGAAAACAGGAGACAGAGAGGCTCAGAAGCAATGCCCCACCGGAAAATAACAGAGAGAGAGGGAGCCAGCAGAGGACACTGTAATATCACTAACAGCGTAAAAATAACACAGGCTTGTCAGACACACAGCATATCCTGTAACCTATGGAGCCATGGGAGTTCCACTAGTATTATATAATGACGCCCACGTGTATATATATTTTAAGGTGATTGGCAAAAGAACCAGAGGGGGGAAGAGGACATTTTTTAATGCAGCGAGTTGTGATCTGGAATGCGCTGCCTGAAAGGGCGGTGGAAGCAGATTCAATAGTAACTTTCAAAAGGGAATTGGATAAATACATGAAGGGTAAAAATTTTCAGGGCTGTGGGGAAAGAGCCGGTGGAGTGGGACCCTTCCAAAGAGCCGGCACAGGCACAAAGGGCCAAGTGGCCTCCTTCTGAGCGATATGATTCTATGAACTGGTAGGTCACTCTGGATTGCTCACAATATGTTGGAGGATGCAGTCCCTCTCTTAACAGTCCCTGTTGCTGATTTCTCTCTGAGTCTCTCTCCTACTCATCCCTATGGTTCTCTTCTTTCTTGCTTTTCCCCTTCCTCTCTTCTACTTCTTTCTAATTCACTTACTTTCCTCTTGGCAAGGAGAAAAGTGGACAACATGGCAGGAATGGGAACTGTTGAGGGCTGCAAGTCCATGTTCCCCTGGATGGAGCAGGGATTATGTGGTTTGTAGACCTAAGCAGCTCCCTTCACATCTCCCCACCACTTCCTTCCAACCCCATCACTCTCACCGACTTGCACGCTTGCTTCCCCTTCCTACCACCCTCTCCCATGTCCTATCTACCTGACAGAGTAGATGCTGAGAGGTTGTTTCCCCTGGCTGGTGAGTCTAGAAATAGGGGTCACAGTCTCAGGGTAAGGGGTCGGCCATTTAGGACTGAGATGAGGAGGAATTTCTTCCCTCGGAGGGTTGTGAATCTTTGGAATTCTCTACCCCAGAGGGCTGTGGATGCTGAATCGTTGAGCATATTCAAGGCTCCGATTGATAGATTTTTGGACTCTAGGGATATCAAGGGATATGGGGATAGGGCGGGAAAGTGGAGTTGAGGTCGAAGATCAGCCAGGATGTTATTGAATGGTGGAGCAGGCTCGAGGAGCCGTATGGCCGACTCCTGCTCCTATTTCTTATGTTCTTATGTCCAATCACACCCCTGTCTCTTTGCTATACACACTACAGGGTGCTACACCCCTGTATATGTATAATATATTCAAATTTTTAGGTGGGTTGCCCGCTCCATTTAAAAATGCAATATAAACATTTCCTATGGGAATCTCCATGTTAAAATGTTCACGTTTACCTGTTACACTGATCTGTTACATTTCCTTTTAACACCAGTAGGTGGTGCTGTAATAGGAATTCCCAGCTTAATGTTAGGATTTACATGTAACGCCCCCTCTGTAACACCACCATGGATAAGATAATAACACACAGCGTGTTACTGGGCAGAACCCTCCCTTATATATTATATAATAACACACTGTGTGTTACTGGGTATAACGCTCTGTATATATTATAGAATAACACACCGTGTGTTACTGGGTATAACGCTCCTGTATATATTATACTAGCTGGAGCGCCCGGCGGTGCCGAGGGAACTCAAGAACTCTGTGCCAGACAGAGAGAGGGGGGGAAGGAGAGAGAGAGGGGGGGAAGGAGAAAGAGAGGGGGGGAAGGAGAGCGAGAGAGAGAGAGGGAAGGAGAGAGAGTGGGAAGGAGAGAGAGAAGGAGGGAGAGAGGGAGAGAGAGAGGGAGAGAGAGAGAGAGAGAGAGAGAGAGAGGGAAGGAGAGAGAGAGGGAAGGAAAGAGAGACAGAGAGCGAAGGAGAGAGAGAGGGAATGAGAGAGAGACAGAGAGAGAGGGAGAGACAGAGAGAGAAAGGGAGAGAGAGACAGAGACAGAGGGAAGGAGAGAGAGAGAGACAGAGAGGAAAGGAGAGAGAGAGGGAAGGAGAGAAAGGGGAAAGGGGTGGGGGGAAAGGGGTGGGGGGAAAGGGGTGGGGGGAGGGGGGCGGGAGAAAGGGGTGGGGGGGAAGGGGGGAAGGGGTGGGGGGAATGGGGGAGGGAATATGGGGGGGAAGGGAAAGGGGAAGAGGGGGAGGGGGGAAGGGAAGTGGGGGAAGGGAAGGGGAAGGGAAGGGGGAAGGGGGGAATGGAAGGGGGTGTGTGGGAGGGGGAAAGGGGTGGGGGGAAAGGGGGGAAGGGGAAAGGGGTGGGGGGAAGGGGGTGGGGGGAAGGGGGGGTGGGGGGGAAGGGGTGGGGGGAAGAGGGAGGTGGAAGGGGGGAATGGGGGAGGGAGTGGGGGAAGGGAAGGGGAAGAGGGGGGAAGGGAATGGGGAAGGGGGAAGGGAAGGGGTGTGTGGGAGGGGGGAAAGGGGTGGGGGAAAGGGGGGAAGGGGGGAAGGGGGGAAAGGGGGGTGGGGGAAGGGGGTGGGGGAAGGGGTGGGGGGGAAGGGGCGGGTGGGGGGAAGAGGGAGGTGGAAGGGGGGAATGGGGGAGGAGGTGGAAGGGGGGAATGAGGGGGAGGGAATGGGGGGAATATGGGGGGGAAGGGAGGGGGAAGGGAAAGGGGAAGAGGGGGTGGGGGAAAGGGGTGGGGGGAAGGGGGGGTGGGGGGAAGGGGGAAGGGGGGGTGGGGGAAGGGTTGGGGGGGAATGGGGGAGGGAATATGGGGGAAGGGAAAGGGGAAGAGGGGGAGGGGGGAAGGGGAGGGGGAAGGGAAGGGGGAAGGGAAGGGGGGAGGGGGAAGGGAAGGGAAGGGGGAAGGGAAGGGGAAGGGGGGAAGGGAAGGGGAAGGGGAAGGGAAGGGGGTGTGTGTGGGAGGGGAGGGAAAGGGGTGGGGGGAAAGGGGTGGGGGGAAGGGGTGGGGGGGGAAAGGGGGGAAAAGGGGTGGGGGGAAAGGGGTGGGGGGAAAGTGGGGAAGGGGGGAAGGAGGGGAAAGGGGTGGGGTGGAAGGTGGTTGGGGGAAAGGGTTGCGGGGAAGGGGGGTGGGGGAAGGGGTGGGGGGTAAGGGGCGGGTGGGGGAGGGGTGAGGGAGGTGGAAGGGAGGGAATGGGGGAGGTGGAAGGGGGGAATGGGGGGAATATGGGGGGAAGGGAGGGGGGAAGGGAAAGGGGAAGGGTGGGAGGGGGAGGGGGAGAGGGGGGAGGGGAGGGGGAAGAGGGGGAGGGAGAAGAGGGGGAGGGGGAGGGGGAAGAGGGGGAGGGGAGGGGAGAGGGGGAGAGGGAGGGGATTAAGGGGGAGGGGGAGGGGGGAGGGGGAGGAGGGGGGAGCGAGAGGGGGGAAGGGAAGGGGGGAAGGGAAGGGGGAGAGGGGAAGGGGGATGGGGAGGGGGGAAGGGAAGGGGGCGAGGGGGGAGGGAAGGGGGGAGGGGGAGGGGATGTGTGGGAGGGGGGAAAAGGGGGGTGGGAAAGGGGGGTGGGAAGGGGGTGTGGGGGGAAGGGGGTGTGGGGGAAGGAGGGGGGAGGGGGGAAGGGGGGAAGGAGGGAGAAGGGGGGAAAGGGAGGGGGGAAAGGGAGGGGGGAGCCAGCAGACCCTCTCCCCTCTGCCAGTGTTGAGAGTTGCGCTGCCGGCGGCGGTTGGAGAAGGCTAGGCCCCGGGGCCTCGGGCACCTACACTGACATGGGCCAACCGAGCCCAGCGCCCCGGGCAGCCCGAGCTCCGCAGCTGCCGTTCGGCCGCAGGACACAAAGCACCCGAGCCCAGCGCCGGCGATGGCTCCGCAGAGCTCCGTACCGCCCTACCAGCCTTTACAAAGATGGCGGCGGTGGCTACGCTCAGCTCAGGCTCGCCCCGCCAGCTTTTACAAAGATGGCGGCGATCGCGGGCCACTTGTTGAGCGGGACGGGAGGTGCCTAGCTCAGGCGTGGCTGGGGAGGAGAGGCTGAGGCTTCAAGGCCTGCAGGCGGGGTAACCCTGGAAGGTTGCGGCGCCCGGCGGAGGAAGCGAGTCAAGAGGGAAAAAAAAGGGTGAAAGGTAGGAAAATTAATGAGGTTAGAGAAAATATTTACAAATTAATTAACTTTTTTTAAAAACAATTTAATTGTGTTTTAAAAGCAACTTTTTTTTTGCTGGAAATCTAGATTTGAAAGAAACACGCAGAAAGTGGGAAAAATAAATGAAGAGTTAGGAATCAAGATGGCGGCCACTCACCTCAGCTCAGAAGGATTAGGCCCGCCCACACACGCAATGAAACGCCCCCCATGATGCACCGATTGGTCAACCATCAGGTTAATCCCCTGTACGATAGGTCAACCGTCACGTCACTCAATGCTAATGAGCGGAATGCTGCCGTTTTTTGAAGCTTTTTTGTATACTGTCTGAACAATTTTTGTCTGACCAAAAAGTAAATACACCTATTAGACTCCCCTAATGATAAGCTTTCTTTTGATATAACATGTGTGCAGGTACGCCCTATAACTTTTGATTGTATAGCCGGACAGACAGACAAACAGACAAACAGACAAACAAACAGAAAGACAGAAAGACAGAGATACCGTTTTATATATACAGATAATAATAACACACCGTGTGTTACTGGGTATAACACTCTGTCTCAGAGACAGCTAGAGGCTGTAGATAGCTGCCAATTCCAGTTGGACAGTATTCCGGGCATGTTTCATCACATGCCCAGCCCAGCCCCTGACCTCCCGCCATTGGTTGCCCGACGTGTCAATCCTTGCAGCAATTGGTCAATAATGACCGCTGCGTTACCTACAATGATCTGCTCACCAGACAGTGCTCTATCCGTCGTGCGGTTTTACCTGGTTGGAGCGCACATGCGCCATTGCACCGTGGGAGAGAGACAAGGGAGAAAAGAAATGCCCGTATGTGATTTTCTCTCTGGGTTTGCTCACAGGAGTGTCCGGGACATTAATCTTTATTTCTGGGAGCCTCCAGGACAATCCGGGAGGGCCGGCAACCCTAGACTATAACACAGAGATCTTCAAACTTTCCTGTACACCTCAAAAGAGGGCCCTTACTGCCGCCGAGTGCCATTTCCTCATGTTCCTCATGTTCGCCGTGTTTCAGCTTGGCTGAGTGACATTGTTGGTCTCGGTCCAATTGGTTACAAATTAGCAACAGCAGCACCTTACCTTTAACGTAGTAAAATGTCCCAAGGCGCTTCACAGGAGCGATTATCAAACAAAATTTGACACCGAGCCACATAAGGAGATATTAGGACAGGTGACCAAAAGTTTGCTCAAAGGGGCAGGTTTTAAGGAGCGTCTTAAAGGAGGAGAGAGAGGCGGAGAGGTTTAGGGAGGGAAGTCCAGAGCTTAGGGCCTCGACAGCTGAAGGCACGGCCGCCAATGGTGGAGCGATGAAAATCGGGGATGCGCAAGAGGCCAGAATTGGAGGAAAGCAGAGATCTCGGGGGGTTGTAGGGCTGGAGGAGGTTTCAGAGATAGAAAGGGGCAAGGCCATGGAGTGATTTGAACGCAAGGATGAGAATTTTAAAATCAAGACATTGGTGGACCGGCAGCCAATGTAGGTCAGCGAGCACAAGGGGTGAGAGATGAACGGGACTTGGTGCGAGTTAGGACACGGGGGGTGAACGGGACTTGGTGCGAGTTAGGACACGGGGGGTGAACGGGACTTGGTGCGAGTTAGGACACAGGGGGTGAACGGGACTTGGTGCGAGTTAGGGCATGGGTGGTGAACGGGACTGGGTCTGAGTTAGGACACGGGGGGTGAACGGGACTTGGTGCGAGTTAGGACACGGGGGGTGAACGGGACTTGGTGTGAGTTAGGACACGAGGGGTGAACGGGACTGGGTCTGAGTTAGGACACGGGGGGTGAACGGGACTGGGTCTGAGTTAGGACACGGGGGGTGAACGGGACTGGGTCTGAGTTAGGACACGGGGGGTGAACGGGACTGGGTCTGAGTTAGGACACGGGGGGTGAACGGGACTGGGTCTGAGTTAGGACACGGGGGGTGAACGGGACTTGGTGTGAGTTAGGACACGGGGGGTGAACGGGACTGGGTCTGAGTTAGGACACGGGGGGTGAACGGGACTTGGTCTGAGTTAGGACACGGGGGGTGAACGGGACTTGGTCTGAGTTAGGACACAGGGGGTGAACGGGACTTGGTGCGAGTTAGGACACGGGGGGTGAACGGGACTTGGTCTGAGTTAGGACACGGGGGGTGAACGGGACTTGGTCTGAGTTAGGACACGGGGGGTGAACGGGACTGGGTGTGAGTTAGGACACGGGGGGTGAACGGGACTGGGTCTGAGTTAGGACACGGGGGGTGAACGGGACTTGGTGTGAGTTAGGACACGGGGGGTGAACGGGACTTGGTGCGAGTTAGGACACGGGGGGGTGAACGGGACTGGGTCTGAGTTAGGACACGGGGGGTGAACGGGACTTGGTGTGAGTTAGGACACGGGGGGTGAACGGGACTGGGTCTGAGTTAGGACACGGGGGGTGAACGGGACTTGGTCTGAGTTAGGACACGGGGGGTGAACGGGACTTGGTGCGAGTTAGGACACGGGGGGTGAACGGGACTGGGTCTGAGTTAGGACACGGGGGGTGAACGGGACTTGGTGTGAGTTAGGACACGGGGGGTGAACGGGACTGGGTCTGAGTTAGGACACGGGGGGTGAACGGGACTTGGTGCGAGTTAGGACACGGGGGGGTGAACGGGACTTGGTCTGAGTTAGGACACGGGGGTTGAACGGGACTTGGTGCGAGTTAGGACACGGGGGGGTGAACGGGACTTGGTGCGAGTTAGGACACGGGGGGTGAACGGGACTGGGTCTGAGTTAGGACACGGGGGGTGAACGGGACTTGGTGCGAGTTAGGACACGGGGGGTGAACGGGACTTGGTGCGAGTTAGGACACGGGGGGTGAACGGGACTTGGTGTGAGTTAGGACACGGGGGGGTGAACGGGACTGGGTCTGAGTTAGGACACGGGGGGGTGAACGGGACTGGGTCTGAGTTAGGACACGGGGGGTGAACGTGACTGGGTCTGAGTTAGGACACGGGGGGTGAACGGGACTTGGTCTGAGTTAGGACACGGGGGGTGAACGGGACTTGGTCTGAGTTAGGACACGGGGGGTGAACGGGACTTGGTGCGAGTTAGGACACGGGGGGTGAACGGGACTGGGTGCGAGTTAGGACACGGGGGGGTGAACGGGACTGGGTCTGAGTTAGGACACGGGGGGTGAACGGGACTTGGTGCGAGTTAGGACACGGGGGGTGAACGGGACTTGGTGCGAGTTAGGACACGGGGGGTGAACGGGACTTGGTGCGAGTTAGGACACGGGGGGTGAACGGGAATGGGTCTGAGTTAGGACACGGGGGGTGAACGGGACTGGGTCTGAGTTAGGACACGGGGGGTGAACGGGACTTGGTGCGAGTTAGGACACGGGGGGTGAACGGGAATGGGTCTGAGTTAGGACACGGGGGGTGAACGGGACTGGGTCTGAGTTAGGACACGGGGGGTGAACGGGACTTGGTGCGAGTTAGGACACGGGGGGTGAACGGGACTTGGTCTGAGTTAGGACACGGGGGGTGAACGGGACTTGGTCTGAGTTAGGACACGGGGGGGTGAACGGGACTTGGTGTGAGTTAGGACACGGGGGGTGAACGGGACTTGGTGCGAGTTAGGACACGGGGGGGTGAACGGGACTTGGTGTGAGTTAGGACACGGGGGGTGAACGGGACTGGGTGCGAGTTAGGACACGGGGGGTGAACGGGACTTGGTGCGAGTTAGGGCACGGGGGGTGAACGGGACTGGGTCTGAGTTAGGACACGGGGGGTGAACGGGACTGGGTCTGAGTTAGGACACGGGGGGTGAACGGGACTGGGTGCGAGTTAGGACACGGGGGGGTGAACGGGACTTGCTGCGAGTTAGGACACGGGGGGTGAACGGGACTGGGTCTGAGTTAGGACACGGGGGGTGAACGGGACTGGGTGCGAGTTAGGACACGGGGGGTGAACGGGACTTGGTGCGAGTTAGGGCACGGGGGGTGAACGAGACTGGGTGCGAGTTAGGACACGGGGGGGTGAACGGGACTTGGTGTGAGTTAGGACACGGGGGGTGAACGGGACTTGCTGCGAGTTAGGGCACGGGGGGTGAACGGGACTTGGTGTGAGTTAGGGCACGGGGGGTGAACGAGACTGGGTGCGAGTTAGGGCACGGGGGGTGAACGGGACTTGGTGCGAGTTAGGACACGGGGGGGTGAACGGGACTTGGTGCGAGTTAGGACACGGGGGGTGAACGGGACTTGGTGTGAGTTAGGGCACGGGGGGTGAACGAGACTGGGTGCGAGTTAGGACACGGGGGGGTGAACGGGACTTGGTGTGAGTTAGGACACGGGGGGTGAACGGGACTTGCTGCGAGTTAGGGCACGGGGGGTGAACGGGACTTGGTCTGAGTTAGGACACGGGGGGTGAACGGGACTGGGTGTGAGTTAGGACACGGGGGGTGAACGGGACTTGGTGTGAGTTAGGACACGGGGGGGTGAACGGGACTTGGTGCGAGTTAGGACATGGGGGGTGAACGGGACTGGGTCTGAGTTAGGACACGGGGGGTGAACGGGACTTGGTGTGAGTTAGGACACGGGGGGTGAACGGGACTTGGTGTGAGTTAGGACACGGGGGGTGAACGGGACTTGGTGTGAGTTAGGACACGGGGGGTGAACGGGACTGGGTGCGAGTTAGGACACGGGGGGGTGAACGGGACTTGGTGCGAGTTAGGACACGGGGGGGTGAACGGGACTGGGTCTGAGTTAGGACACGGGGGGTGAACGGGACTGGGTCTGAGTTAGGACACGGGGGGTGAACGGGACTGGGTGTGAGTTAGGACACGGGGGGTGAACGGGACTGGGTCTGAGTTAGGACACGGGGGGTGAACGGGACTTGGTCTGAGTTAGGACACGGGGGGTGAGGGGACTTGGTGCGAGTTAGGACACGGGGGGGTGAACGGGACTTGGTGCGAGTTAGGACACGGGGGGTGAACGGGACTTGGTGTGAGTTAGGACACGGGGGGGTGAACGGGACTGGGTGCGAGTTAGGACACGGGGGGGTGAACGGGACTTGGTGTGAGTTAGGACACGGGGGGTGATCGGGACTGGGTCTGAGTTAGGACACGGGGGGTGAACGGGACTGGGTGCGAGTTAGGACACGGGGGGTGAACGGGACTTGGTGTGAGTTAGGACACGAGGGGTGAACGGGACTGGGTGTGAGTTAGGACACGGGGGGTGAACGGGACTTGGTGCGAGTTAGGACACGGGGGGTGAACGGGACTGGGTGTGAGTTAGGACACGGGGGGTGAACGGGACTTGGTGTGAGTTAGGACACGGGGGGTGAACGGGACTTGGTGTGAGTTAGGACACGGGGGGGTGAACGGGACTTGGTGCGAGTTAGGACACGGGGGGGTGAACGGGACTTGGTGCGAGTTAGGACACGGGGGGTGAACGGGACTTGGTGCGAGTTAGGACACGGGGGGTGAACGGGACTTGGTCTGAGTTAGGACACGGGGGGGTGAACGGGACTTGGTGCGAGTTAGGACACGGGGGTGAACGGGACTGGGTCTGAGTTAGGACACGGGGGGTGAACGGGACTTGGTGCGAGTTAGGACACGGGGGGTGAACGGGACTGGGTGTGAGTTAGGACACGGGGGGTGAACGGGACTGGGTGTGAGTTAGGACACGGGGGGTGAACGGGACTGGGTCTGAGTTAGGACACGGGGGGTGAACGGGACTGGGTCTGAGTTAGGACACGGGGGGTGAACGGGACTTGGTGCGAGTTAGGACACGGGGGGTGAACGGGACTGGGTCTGAGTTAGGACACGGGGGGTGAACGGGACTTGGTGTGAGTTAGGACACGGGGGGTGAACGGGACTTGGTGTGAGTTAGGACACGGGGGGGTGAACGGGACTTGGTGCGAGTTAGGACACGGGGGGTGAACGGGACTTGGTGCGAGTTAGGACACGGGGGGTGAACGGGACTTGGTGCGAGTTAGGACACGGGGGGTGAACGGGACTTGGTCTGAGTTAGGACACGGGGGGTGAACGGGACTTGGTGCGAGTTAGGACACGGGGGGTGAACGGGACTGGGTCTGAGTTAGGACACGGGGGGTGAACGGGACTGGGTCTGAGTTAGGACACGGGGGGTGAACGGGACTTGGTGTGAGTTAGGACACGGGGGGTGAACGGGACTTGGTGCGAGTTAGGACACGGGGGGGTGAACGGGACTTGGTCTGAGTTAGGACACGGGGGGTGAACGGGACTTGGTGCGAGTTAGGACACGGGGGGTGAACGGGACTTGGTCTGAGTTAGGACACGGGGGGTGAACGGGACTGGGTCTGAGTTAGGACACGGGGGGTGAACGGGACTTGGTCTGAGTTAGGACACGGGGGGGTGAACGGGACTGGGTGCGAGTTAGGACACGGGGGGTGAACGGGACTTGGTGTGAGTTAGGACACGGGGGGGTGAACGGGACTTGGTGCGAGTTAGGACACGGGGGTGAACGGGACTTGGTGTGAGTTAGGACACGGGGGGGTGAACGGGACTTGGTGCGAGTTAGGACACGGGGGGTGAACGGGACTTGGTGCGAGTTAGGACACGGGGGGTGAACGGGACTTGGTGCGAGTTAGGACACGGGGGGGTGAACGGGACTTGGTGTGAGTTAGGACACGGGGGGGTGAACGGGACTTGGTGCGAGTTAGGACACGGGGGGGTGAACGGGACTTGGTGTGAGTTAGGACACGGGGGGGTGAACGGGACTTGGTCTGAGTTAGGACACGGGGGGTGAACGGGACTGGGTCTGAGTTAGGACACGGGGGGTGAACGGGACTTGGTGCGAGTTAGGACACGGGGGGTGAACGGGACTTGGTGCGAGTTAGGACACGGGGGGTGAACGGGACAGGGTGCGAGTTAGGACACGGGGGGTGAACGGGACTGGGTCTGAGTTAGGACACGGGGGGTGAACGGGACTGGGTCTGAGTTAGGACACGGGGGGTGAACGGGACTTGGTCTGAGTTAGGACACGGGGGGGTGAACGGGACTGGGTGCGAGTTAGGACACGGGGGGTGAACGGGACTGGGTCTGAGTTAGGACACGGGGGGTGAACGGGACTTGGTGCGAGTTAGGGCACGGGGGGGTGAACGGGACTTGGTGTGAGTTAGGACACGGGGGGGTGAACGGGACTTGGTGCGAGTTAGGACACGGGGGGGTGAACGGGACTTGGTGCGTGTTAGGACACGAGGGGTGAACGGGACTGGGTCTGAGTTAGGACACGAGGGGTGAACGGGACTTGGTGCGAGTTAGGACACGGGGGTGAACGGGACTTGGTCTGAGTTAGGACACGGGGGGGTGAACGGGACTTGGTGTGAGTTAGGACACGGGGGGGTGAACGGGACTTGGTGCGAGTTAGGGCACGGGGGGTGAACGGGACTTGGTGCGAGTTAGGACACGGGGGGTGAACGGGACTTGGTGCGAGTTAGGACACGGGGGGTGAACGGGACTTGGTGCGTGTTAGGACACGGGGGGGTGAACGGGACTTGGTGCGAGTTAGGACACGGGGGGTGAACGGGACTGGGTGCGAGTTAGGACACGGGGGGGTGAACGGGACTTGGTGCGTGTTAGGACACGAGGGGTGAACGGGACTGGGTCTGAGTTAGGACACGAGGGGTGAACGGGACTTGGTGCGAGTTAGGACACGGGGGTGAACGGGACTTGGTCTGAGTTAGGACACGGGGGGGTGAACGGGACTTGGTGCGAGTTAGGGCACGGGGGGTGAACGGGACTTGGTGCGAGTTAGGACACGGGGGGTGAACGGGACTTGGTGCGAGTTAGGACACGGGGGGTGAACGGGACTTGGTGCGAGTTAGGACACGGGGGGTGAACGGGACTTGGTGCGAGTTAGGACACGGGGGGGTGAACGGGACTTGGTCTGAGTTAGGACACGAGGGGTGAACGGGACTGGGTCTGAGTTAGGACACGAGGGGTGAACGGGACTGGGTCTGAGTTAGGACACGGGGGGTGAACGGGACTTGGTGCGAGTTAGGACACGGGGGGTGAACGGGACTTGGTCTGAGTTAGAACACGGGGGGGTGAACGGGACTGGGTCTGAGTTAGGACACGGGGGGTGAACGGGACTGGGTCTGAGTTAGGACACGGGGGGTGAACGGGACTTGGTGCGAGTTAGGACACGGGGGGGTGAACGGGACTTGGTGCGAGTTAGGACACGGGGGGTGAACGGGACTTGGTCTGAGTTAGGACACGGGGGGTGAACGGGACTGGGTCTGAGTTAGGACACGGGGGGTGAACGTGACTTGGTGCGAGTTAGGACACGGGGGGTGAACGGGACTTGGTGCGAGTTAGGACACGGGGGGTGAACGGGACTGGGTGTGAGTTAGGACACGGGGGGTGAACGGGACTTGGTGTGAGTTAGGACACGGGGGGTGAACGGGACTGGGTGTGAGTTAGGACACGGGGGGTGAACGGGACTTGGTGCGAGTTAGGACACGGGGGGTGAACGGGACTTGGTGCGAGTTAGGACACGGGGGGTGAACGGGACTTGGTGTGAGTTAGGACACGGGGGGTGAACGGGACTTGGTGCGAGTTAGGACACGGGGGGTGAACGGGACTTGGTCTGAGTTAGGACACGGGGGGTGAACGGGACTTGGTGCGAGTTAGGACACGGGGGGTGAACGGGACTTGGTGCGAGTTAGGACACGGGGGGTGAACGGGACTTGGTCTGAGTTAGGACACGGGGGGTGAACGGGACTTGGTGCGAGTTAGGACACGGGGGGTGAACGGGACTGGGTCTGAGTTAGGACACGGGGGGTGAACGGGACTGGGTGCGAGTTAGGACACGGGGGGTGAACGGGACTTGGTCTGAGTTAGGACACGGGGGGTGAACGGGACTGGGTCTGAGTTAGGACACGGGGGGTGAACGGGACTTGGTCTGAGTTAGGACACGAGGGGTGAACGGGACTTGGTCTGAGTTAGGACACGGGGGTGAACGGGACTTGGTGCGAGTTAGGACACGAGGGGTGAACGGGACTGGGTGTGAGTTAGGACACGGGGGGTGAACGGGACTTGGTGCGAGTTAGGACACGGGGGGTGAACGGGACTGGGTGTGAGTTAGGACACGGGGGGTGAACGGGACTGGGTCTGAGTTAGGACACGGGGGGTGAACGGGACTTGGTCTGAGTTAGGACACGGGGGGTGAACGGGACTGGGTGTGAGTTAGGACACGGGGGGTGAACGGGACTTGGTGCGAGTTAGGACACGGGGGGTGAACGGGACTTGGTGCGAGTTAGGACACGGGGGGTGAACGGGACTTGGTGCGAGTTAGGACACGGGGGGTGAACGGGACTTGGTCTGAGTTAGGACACGGGGGGTGAACGGGACTTGGTCTGAGTTAGGACACGGGGGGGTGAACGGGACTTGGTGTGAGTTAGGACACGGGGGGTGAACGGGACTGGGTGTGAGTTAGGACACGGGGGGTGAACGGGACTGGGTGTGAGTTAGGACACGGGGGGTGAACGGGACTGGGTGTGAGTTAGGACACGGGGGGTGAACGGGACTTGGTGTGAGTTAGGACACGGGGGGGTGAACGGGACTTGGTCTGAGTTAGGACACGGGGGTGAACGGGACTGGGTGTGAGTTAGGACACGGGGGGTGAACGGGACTTGGTCTGAGTTAGGACACGGGGGTGAACGGGACTGGGTGTGAGTTAGGACACGGGGGGTGAACGGGACTTGGTCTGAGTTAGGACACGGGGGTGAACGGGACTTGGTCTGAGTTAGGACACGGGGGGTGAACGGGACTGGGTGTGAGTTAGGACACGGGGGGTGAACGGGACTTGGTGCGAGTTAGGACACGGGGGGTGAACGGGACTGGGTGTGAGTTAGGACACGGGGGGTGAACGGGACTGGGTGTGAGTTAGGACACGGGGGGTGAACGGGACTGGGTCTGAGTTAGGACACGGGGGGTGAACGGGACTGGGTCTGAGTTAGGACACGGGGGGTGAACGGGACTGGGTCTGAGTTAGGACACGGGGGGTGAACGGGACTGGGTCTGAGTTAGGACACGGGGGGTGAACGGGACTTGGTGCGAGTTAGGACACGGGGGGTGAACGGGACTGGGTCTGAGTTAGGACACGGGGGGTGAACGGGACTTGGTGCGAGTTAGGACACGGGGGGTGAACGGGACTTGGTGTGAGTTAGGACACGGGGGGTGAACGGGACTGGGTCTGAGTTAGGACACGGGGGGTGAACGGGACTTGGTGCGAGTTAGGACACGGGGGGTGAACGGGACTTGGTGCGAGTTAGGACACGAGGGGTGAACGGGACTTGGTGCGAGTTAGGACACGGGGGGTGAACGGGACTGGGTGTGAGTTAGGACACGGGGGGTGAACGGGACTGGGTCTGAGTTAGGACACGGGGGGTGAACGGGACTTGGTGCGAGTTAGGACACGGGGGGTGAACGGGACTTGGTGCGAGTTAGGACACGGGGGGTGAACGGGACTTGGTGCGAGTTAGGACACGGGGGGTGAACGGGACTGGGTGTGAGTTAGGACACGGGGGGTGAACGGGACTTGGTGCGAGTTAGGACACGGGGGGTGAACGGGACTTGGTGTGAGTTAGGACACGGGGGGTGAACGGGACTTGGTCTGAGTTAGGACACGGGGGGTGAACGGGACTTGGTGTGAGTTAGGACACGGGGGGTGAACGGGACTTGGTCTGAGTTAGGACACGGGGGGTGAACGGGACTTGGTGCGAGTTAGGACACGGGGGGGTGAACGGGACTTGGTGCGAGTTAGGACACGGGGGGGTGAACGGGACTTGGTCTGAGTTAGGACACGGGGGGTGAACGGGACTGGGTCTGAGTTAGGACACGGGGGGTGAACGGGACTTGGTGTGAGTTAGGACACGGGGGGGTGAACGGGACTTGGTCTGAGTTAGGACACGGGGGGTGAACGGGACTTGGTGTGAGTTAGGACACGGGGGGTGAACGGGACTGGGTCTGAGTTAGGACACGGGGGGTGAACGGGACTTGGTGTGAGTTAGGACACGGGGGGTGAACGGGACTTGGTCTGAGTTAGGACACGGGGGGTGAACGGGACAGGGTGTGAGTTAGGACACGGGGGGTGAACGGGACTTGGTGCGAGTTAGGACACGGGGGGTGAACGGGACTTGGTCTGAGTTAGGACACGGGGGGGTGAACGGGACTTGGTGCGAGTTAGGACACGGGGGGTGAACGGGACTTGGTGCGAGTTAGAACACGGGGGGGTGAACGGGACTTGGTCTGAGTTAGGACACGGGGGGTGAACGGGACTTGGTCTGAGTTAGGACACGGGGGGTGAACGGGACTGGGTCTGAGTTAGGGCACGAGGGGTGAACGGGACTTGGTGCGAGTTAGGACACGGGGGGTGAACGGGACTTGGTGCGAGTTAGGACACGGGGGGTGAACGGGACTTGGTACGAGTTAGGACACGGGGGGTGAACGGGACTTGGTGTGAGTTAGGACACGGGGGGTGAACGGGACTGGGTGCGAGTTAGGACACGGGGGGTGAACGGGACTGGGTCTGAGTTAGGACACGGGGGGTGAACGGGACTGGGTGTGAGTTAGGACACGGGGGGGTGAACGGGACTTGGTGTGAGTTAGGACACGGGGGGTGAACGGGACTGGGTCTGAGTTAGGACACGGTGGGTGAACGGGACTTGGTGCGAGTTAGGACACGGGGGGTGAACGGGACTTGGTCTGAGTTAGGACACGGGGGGTGAACGGGACTTGGTGCGAGTTAGGACACGGGGGGTGAACGGGACTTGGTGCGAGTTAGGACACGGGGGGTGAACGGGACTTGGTGTGAGTTAGGACACGGGGGGTGAACGGGACTTGGTGCGAGTTAGGACACGGGGGGTGAACGGGACTTGGTCTGAGTTAGGACACGGGGGGTGAACGGGACTTGGTGTGAGTTAGGACACGGGGGGGTGAACGGGACTTGGTCTGAGTTAGGACACGGGGGGTGAACGGGACTTGGTGCGAGTTAGGACACGGGGGGTGAACGGGACTTGGTCTGAGTTAGGACACGGGGGGTGAACGGGACTTGGTCTGAGTTAGGACACGGGGGGTGAACGGGACTGGGTCTGAGTTAGGACACGGGGGGTGAACGGGACTTGGTGCGAGTTAGGACACGGGGGGTGAACGGGACTGGGTGTGAGTTAGGACACGGGGGGTGAACGGGACTTGGTGCGAGTTAGGACACGGGGGGTGAACGGGACTGGGTGTGAGTTAGGACACGGGGGGTGAACGGGACTTGGTGTGAGTTAGGACACGGGGGGTGAACGGGACTTGGTGCGAGTTAGGACACGGGGGGTGAACGGGACTGGGTGTGAGTTAGGACACGGGGGGTGAACGGGACTTGGTGTGAGTTAGGACACGGGGGGTGAACGGGACTTGGTGCGACTTAGGACACGGGGGGTGAACGGGACTGGGTGTGAGTTAGGACACGGGGGGGTGAACGGGACTTGGTGCGAGTTAGGACACGGGGGGTGAACGGGACTTGGTGCGAGTTAGGACACGGGGGGTGAACGGGACTTGGTCTGAGTTAGGACACGGGGGGTGAACGGGACTTGGTGCGAGTTAGGACATGGGGGTTGAACGGGACTTGGTCTGAGTTAGGACACGGGGGGGGTGAACGGGACTTGGTCTGAGTTAGGACACGGGGGGTGAACGGGACTTGGTCTGAGTTAGGACACGGGGGGTGAACGGGACTTGGTCTGAGTTAGGACACGGGGGGGTGAACGGGACTTGGTCTGAGTTAGGACACGGGGGGGTGAACGGGACTGGGTCTGAGTTAGGACACGGGGGGGTGAACGGGACTGGGTCTGAGTTAGGACACGGGGGGGTGAACGGGACTTGGTGCGAGTTAGGACACGGGGGTGAACGGGACTTGGTGCGAGTTAGGACACGGGGGTGAACGGGACTGGGTCTGAGTTAGGACACGGGGGGTGAACGGGACTTGGTGCGAGTTAGGACACGGGGGTGAACGGGACTTGGTGCGAGTTAGGACACGGGGGTGAACGGGACTTGGTGCGAGTTAGGACACGGGGGTGAACGGGACTTGGTGCGAGTTAGGACACGGGGGGTGAACGGGACTGGGTCTGAGTTCGGACACGGGGGGTGAACGGGACTGGGTCTGAGTTAGGACACGGGGGGGTGAACGGGACTTGGTGCGAGTTAGGACACGGGGGGTGAACGGGACTTGGTGTGAGTTAGGACACGGGGGGTGAACGGGACTGGGTGTGAGTTAGGACACGGGGGGTGAACGGGACTGGGTGTGAGTTAGGACACGGGTGGTGAACGGGACTTGGTGTGAGTTAGGACACGGGGGGTGAACGGGGCTTGGTGCGAGTTAGGACACGGGGGGTGAACGGGACTTGGTGCGAGTTAGGACACGGGGGTGAACGGGACTTGGTGCGAGTTAGGACACGGGGGGTGAACGGGACTGGGTCTGAGTTAGGACACGGGGGGTGAACGGGACTTGGTGCGAGTTAGGACACGGGGGGTGAACGGGACTTGGTGCGAGTTAGGACACGGGGGGTGAACGGGACTGGGTCTGAGTTAGGACACGGGGGGTGAACGGGACTTGGTGCGAGTTAGGACACGGGGGGTGAACGGGACTGGGTCTGAGTTAGGACACGGGGGGTGAACGGGACTTGGTGCGAGTTAGGACACGGGGGGTGAACGGGACTTGGTGCGAGTTAGGACACGGGGGGTGAACGGGACTGGGTCTGAGTTAGGACACGGGGGGTGAACGGGACTGGGTGCGAGTTAGGACACGGGGGGTGAACGGGACTGGGTCTGAGTTAGGACACGGGGGGTGAAGGGGACTGGGTCTGAGTTAGGACACGGGGGGTGAACGGGACTGGGTGTGAGTTAGGACACGGGGGGTGAACGGGACTGGGTGTGAGTTAGGACACGGGGGGGTGAACGGGACTTGGTGCGAGTTAGGACACGGGGGGTGAAGGGGACTGGGTCTGAGTTAGGACACGGGGGGTGAACGGGACTGGGTCTGAGTTAGGACACGGGGGGTGAACGGGACTGGGTGTGAGTTAGGACACGGGGGGGTGAACGGGACTTGGTGCGAGTTAGGACACGGGGGGTGAACGGGACTTGGTGCGAGTTAGGACACGGGGGGTGAACGGGACTTGGTGTGAGTTAGGACACGGGGGGGTGAACGGGACTTGGTGTGAGTTAGGACACGGGGGGGTGAACGGGACTTGGTGTGAGTTAGGACACGGGGGGTGAACGGGACTGGGTCTGAGTTAGGACACGGGGGGTGAAGGGGACTGGGTCTGAGTTAGGACACGGGGGGTGAACGGGACTTGGTGTGAGTTAGGACACGGGGGGGTGAACGGGACTTGGTGCGAGTTAGGACACGGGGGGTGAACGGGACTGGGTCTGAGTTAGGACACGGGGGGTGAACGGGACTGGGTCTGAGTTAGGACACGGGGGGTGAACGGGACTTGGTGTGAGTTAGGACACGGGGGGTGAACGGGACTTGGTGTGAGTTAGGACACGGGGGGTGAACGGGACTGGGTCTCAGTTAGGACACGGGGGGTGAACGGGACTTGGTGTGAGTTAGGACACGGGGGGTGAACGGGACTGGGTCTGAGTTAGGACACGGGGGGTGAACGGGACTTGGTCTGAGTTAGGACACGGGGGGTGAACGGGACTTGGTGCGAGTTAGGGCACGGGGGGTGAACGGGACTGGGTCTGAGTTAGGACACGGGGGGTGAACGGGACTTGGTGTGAGTTAGGACACGGGGGGTGAACGGGACTTGGTGTGAGTTAGGACACGGGGGGTGAACGGGACTTGGTGCGAGTTAGGACACGGGGGGTGAACGGGACTTGGTGCAAGTTAGGACACGGGGGGTGAACGGGACTTGGTGCGAGTTAGGACACGGGGGGTGAACGGGACTGGGTCTGAGTTAGGACACGGGGGGTGAACGGGACTTGGTGTGAGTTAGGACACGGGGGGTGAACGGGACTTGGTGCGAGTTAGGACACGGGGGGTGAACGGGACTTGGTCTGAGTTAGGACACGGGGGGTGAACGGGACTTGGTGTGAGTTAGGACACGGGGGGTGAACGGGACTTGGTGCGAGTTAGGACACGGGGGGGTGAACGGGACTTGGTGCGAGTTAGGACACGGGGGGTGAACGGGACTTGGTGCGAGTTAGGACACGGGGGGTGAACGGGACTTGGTGTGAGTTAGGACACGGGGGGGTGAACGGGACTTGGTCTGAGTTAGGACACGGGGGGTGAACGGGACTTGGTGTGAGTTAGGACACGGGGGGTGAACGGGACTGGGTCTGAGTTAGGACACGGGGGGTGAACGGGGCTTGGTCTGAGTTAGGACACGGGGGGTGAACGGGACTTGGTCTGAGTTAGGACACGGGGGGTGAACGGGACTTGGTGTGAGTTAGGACACGGGGGGTGAACGGGACTGGGTCTCAGTTAGGACACGGGGGGTGAACGGGACTTGGTGCGAGTTAGGACACGGGGGGTGAACGGGACTTGGTCTGAGTTAGGACACGGGGGGTGAACGGGACTTGGTGTGAGTTAGGACACGGGGGGTGAACGGGACTTGGTGCGAGTTAGGACACGGGGGGGTGAACGGGACTTGGTGCGAGTTAGGACACGGGGGGTGAACGGGACTTGGTGCGAGTTAGGACACGGGGGGTGAACGGGACTTGGTGTGAGTTAGGACACGGGGGGGTGAACGGGACTTGGTGTGAGTTAGGACACGGGGGGGTGAACGGGACTTGGTGCGAGTTAGGACACGGGGGGTGAACGGGACTGGGTCTGAGTTAGGACACGGGGGGTGAACGGGACTGGGTCTGAGTTAGGACACGGGGGGTGAACGGGACTGGGTCTGAGTTAGGACACGGGGGGGTGAACGGGACTGGGTCTGAGTTAGGGCACGGGGGGTGAACGGGACTTGGTGTGAGTTAGGACACGGGGGGTGAACGGGACTTGGTGTGAGTTAGGACACGGGGGGTGAACGGGACTTGGTCTGAGTTAGGACACGGGGGGTGAACGGGACTTGGTGTGAGTTAGGACACGGGGGGTGAACGGGACTGGGTCTGAGTTAGGACACGGGGGGTGAACGGGACTTGGTCTGAGTTAGGACACGGGGGGTGAACGGGACTTGGTGCGAGTTAGGACACGGGGGGTGAACGGGACTTGGTGCGAGTTAGGACACGGGGGGTGAACGGGACTGGGTGTGAGTTAGGACACGGGGGGTGAACGGGACTTGGTCTGAGTTAGGACACGGGGGGTGAACGGGACTGGGTGCGAGTTAGGACACGGGGGGTGAACGGGACTGGGTCTGAGTTAGGACACGGGGGGTGAACGGGACTTGGTCTGAGTTAGGACACGGGGGGGTGAACGGGACTGGGTCTGAGTTAGGACACGGGGGGTGAACGGGACTGGGTCTGAGTTAGGACACGGGGGGTGAACGGGACTTGGTCTGAGTTAGGACACGGGGGGTGAACGGGACTTGGTGTGAGTTAGGACACGGGGGGTGAACGGGACTTGGTGTGAGTTAGGACACGGGGGGTGAACGGGACTGGGTCTGAGTTAGGACACGGGGGGTGAACGGGACTTGGTGCGAGTTAGGACACGGGGGGTGAACGGGACTGGGTGCGAGTTAGGACACGGGGGGTGAACGGGACTGGGTCTGAGTTAGGACACGGGGGGTGAACGGGACTTGGTGCGAGTTAGGGCACGGGGGGTGAACGGGACTTGGTGCGAGTTAGGACACGGGGGGTGAACGGGACTTGGTCTGAGTTAGGACACGGGAGGTGAACGGGACTTGGTCTGAGTTAGGACACGGGGGGTGAACGGGACTTGGTGCGAGTTAGGACACGGGGGGTGAACGGGACTTGGTCTGAGTTAGGACACGGGAGGTGAACGGGACTTGGTCTGAGTTAGGACACGGGGGGGTGAACGGGACTTGGTGCGAGTTAGGGCACGAGGGGTGAACGGGACTTGGTGCGAGTTAGGACACGGGGGGTGAACGGGACTTGGTGCGAGTTAGGACACGGGGGGTGAACGGGACTTGGTGCGAGTTAGGACACGGGGGGTGAACGGGACTTGGTGCGAGTTAGGACACGGGGGGTGAACGGGACTTGGTCTGAGTTAGGACACGGGGGGTGAACGTGACTTGGTCTGAGTTAGGACACGGGGGGTGAACGGGACTTGGTGCGAGTTAGGACACGGGGGTTGAACGGGACTTGGTGCGAGTTAGGACACGGGGGGTGAACGGGACTTGGTGCGAGTTAGGACACGGGGGGTGAACGGGACTTGGTCTGAGTTAGGACACGGGGGGGTTGAACGGGACTTGGTGCGAGTTAGGACACGGGGGGTGAACGGGACTGGGTGCGAGTTAGGACACGGGGGGTGAACGGGACTTGGTGCGAGTTAGGACACGGGGGGTGAACGGGACTTGGTGCGAGTTAGGACACGGGGGGTGAACGGGACTTGGTGTGAGTTAGGACACGGGGGGTGAACGGGACTGGGTGCGAGTTAGGACACGGGGGGTGAACGGGACTTGGTGCGAGTTAGGACACGGGGGGTGAACGGGACTTGGTGCGAGTTAGGACACGGGGGGTGAACGGGACGTGGTGCGAGTTAGGACACGGGGGGTGAACGGGACGTGGTGCGAGTTAGGACACGGGCAGCGGAGAATTGGAGGAGCTCAAGTTTACGCAGGGTGCAAGGTGGGAGGCCGGTCAGGAGTGCGTTGGAATAGTCGAGTCTGGAGGTAACAAAGGCAGGGATGAGGGTTTCAGCAGCAGGTGAGGTGACGCTGAGGCGGAGGCGGGCGATGTTATGGAGGTAGGGGTGGCCTCGGTGATGGAGAGGATATGGAATCAGAAGCTCATCTTGGGGTCAAATAGGAGGCCATGGTTGTGAACAGTCTGGCTCAGCCTCAGACAGTAGTCAGGCCGAGGGATGCAGTCGGTGGCTAGGGAACGGATTTTGTGGCGGGGACTGAAGACAAATGGCTTCGGTCTTCCCATCAATTAATTGAACGAAATTTCTGCTCATCCAGTACTGGATGTCGGACAAGCAGCGTGACAAATCTGAGACAATAGTTTCTCTCTCTCACACCTATCGCATCCTTAAATTATAAAGACCTCAATCAGATCATCGTTTAATCTCCTATACGCGAGGGAATACAAACTGAGTCTACCTGAGCTGAGGCAACTCAAAATAATTCAACGCTGGCTCCTTACAGCGACACTTTCAGCCTCAACATTCAGCAAGAGCCTGGTATTGTTTAAGTACCTCTGGAGAAGTGCAATCTGCACTGGGCAGATGGTAATGATTAATCACAAGCTCAGCTGTCAGGCTGTAAGTTGGAGCAGCACAGAACACGTCAATCTGTGGTGTTGGAAGCCGAGTTACATTCATCATCTTCCTAATATTTAAACACCGTTGCAAAACCAGCAGATTAAAACCCTGTATGCACCCATCAAAATGATGTCCTCCACACATTTAACACTAATCTAACCAGACAAGGTTCTCGGAAACTTGCGAGCCAAATTTGATTAGAAGTAAAAATAGTTCTCCCTCCCCCTATGGCTCACTGAGTAAATATACGTCCTGTTCGGTATTGAGTCATCCAAGCTAGCTAGATCTTAGCTCTGTACTGGAGTTAGATGATGCAACAACAATTTGTGTTTTTTTAGCACCTTTAATGTTGTAAAAACATCCCAAGCCGCCTCGCAGGAGCGATTATCAAACAAAATTTGACACCGAGCCACATAAGGAGATATTAGGACAGGTGACCAAAGACTCGGTCAAAGAGGTCGGTTTTAAGGAGCGTCTTAAAGGAGGTGAGAGAGTTAGAGAGAGACAGGTTTAAGGAGGGAATTCCAGAGCTTAGGGCCCAGGCAGCTGAAGGCACGGCCGCCAAAGGCGGGGCGATGGAAATCGGGGGATGTGCAAGAGGCCAGAATTGGAGGAGCGCAGAGATCTCAGAGGGTTGTGGGGCTGGAGGAGAATGCAGAGATAGGGAGAGGCGAGGCCATGGAGGGATTTGAAAATAAGGAAGAGTGAGAGCCAATGTAGGTCAGCACTTATATTGTTTTTCTTTACTGTGCCTGACTGTTTTCCAGCAGATCAGTTTATCTCTGAGATTTAAGGGTACCGCCTTAAGTCATTGACACAGGTAAGGGGAGGCAAGGAATAGATGGATAGGGGACAGGGTGGAAATAGGAAACCAGAGTAGGAGGAGGCTAAACTCCGCATTGACCAGTTGGGCCGAATGGCCTGTTTCTGTACTTTGGAAGTCTTTGAACACAAGGATGAAAATGTTAAATTTGACAAAGGTTATGGGTACAAGCATTGCCAGGGTGAGAGTTAGGGTACTACAATTGGCCCCAGTGTTATTTCATTAGAGAGGATGGGAAACAGCCAAAGTTCCCACTCTGTCCTGTAAAGTGTGCCTGTGTAGACATCTGATGAGGTCACTGGCACGTTTTATGTTTGATTACCTTTGGGGATCGGGGGTTTTTAAACAGAAATTTCCCTCACAAGGTGAAATGGGTAGGGTAGACTCCATGACAGGGTCGAGGGCACAGAGGCTGTAGAAGGAGATTAAATGGGTGGGTAGGGGTAGGACATAAGGCCCCTCGAACCTGCTCTGTCATTCAATGAGATCATGGCTGAACTTTTACATCAACTCTAATTTCCCGTCCTATCCCCATATCCCTTGATTCCCTCAGTTCCCAAGAATCTATCGATCTCTATCTTGAATATACTCAATGACTGAGCAGCCACAGCTCTCTGGGGTAGAGAATTCCAACGATTCACCACCCTCTGAGTGAAGAAATTTCTCCTCATCTCAGTCCTAAATGGCCGACCCCTTACCCTGAGACTGTGACCCCTGGTTCTAGACTCCCCAGCCCGGGAGAAACATCCTCCTTGCATCTACCCTGTCAAGCCCTGTAAGAATTTTATATGCTTCAATGAGATCACCTCTCTTTCTTCTAAACTCCAGAGAATATAGGCCTAGTCTACTGAATCTCTCCTCATAGGACAATCCCCCATCCCAGGAATCAGTCTGGTGAACCTTCGTTGCACTCCCTCTAAGGCAAGTATATCCTTCCTTAGGTAAGGAGACTAAAACTGTACACAATACTCCAGGTGTGGTCTCACCAGGGCCCTATATAATTGCAGCAAGACATCCTTGTTCTTATACTCCAACCCCGTTGTAATAAAGGCCAACATACCATTTGCCTTCCTAATTGCTTGCTGTATCTGAATGTTAACTCTCTGTGATTAGTGTACAAGGACACCCAGGTCCCTCTGAACACCAACATTTCCCAATCTCTTACCATTTAAAAAATATTCTGCTTTTTCATTCTTCCTGCGAAAGTGGATTAATTTCACACTTCCCCGTATTATACTCCATCTGCCACCTTCTTGCCCAATCTCTTAACCTGTCTATATCCCTTTGCAGCCTCCTTGCATCCTCCTCACAGCTTACTTTCCCACCTAGCTTTGTATCATCAGCAAACTTGGATATGTTACACTCGGTCCCCTCGTCTAAGTCATTGATGGGTAGAATCCATGGAACACATACGCACACAAACACATATACACCCACACAAACACTTATAGAAACACACAAAGAGCCATACACAAGACATATACATAGACAAAATACAGATATACATACACAGCATGCACACACATATGTACACAACACAAACACATTCCCACAATGCAGAAACTTACATAAATTCAGACATACAAATACACAATGCATAATTATATGCATGTGTGCATGCGCACACACACACTCACACATGCACACTCACAGACACGCATGCACACACATGCACACACACACACACACACATGCACACACACACATGTACATGCACACTCACACATGCACACGCGCACGCACACACATGCACACACGCGCGCGCACGCACGTGCACACACACACACACGCACACACACACATGCACACACACACACATGCACACACACACACACATGCACACACACACACATGCACACACACACACACGCACACACACACATGCACACACACACACACACACACACACATGCACACACACACACACACGCACACACACACACATGCACACACACACACACACACACACACACATGCACACACACACGTGCACACACTCACACAAACACGCACATACACATGCACGCGCACATACACAAACATGCACACAAGAGTCTGTGGTGAGCTTGCCTTTGCTGGGGAAGGGATAAAAAATCAGCCAAGGTTCCTACTCCTGATTGCCACCCAGTGACCCGCGGGAGGGTAAGATGGGGCTGGGTGATGATATCCCCCCCAAGGTGGAACAGCCTGTCAACAATCACTGCCGAGGCCAAGGCATAAAGAATGGCTATTCGGACAAGGTACCGGGATCAACCAGTGCCAGCTACCCCAGCAAGAGTCAGAAATGAGCGGGAGAGAGGGGGAAGGGGAGAACATTAGTGGTGATGAGAGGGGAGCAAAAAAAAAACATCGTCATCCTCACAAACAGGTTTTTCAAAAATAAAAGAGAAAGCACATCCTGGAGGCAATTAATCATCAAAGACATTTTACATTCATCGAGCAGCATCCAATTCCCTCACATGGCAGGCTTTATTGAGACACACCAGCTCCATCACCTCCATCTGACACAATGGCAAGATACTGCCCAAGAAGACAGCAAATAATGAGCTCCTGCAGGAGCCAGGATCAACCATTTTCCTCAGGTCGATTTTGCCCTTGGGGCCCCGACACCCCTCTGGGGATGCACAGCTCTATTTTCTTGATCATAGTCATCTCCTGTCGGGGGGGACGGGGGGTGGGGGGGAGGTGGGGGGGGGGTGCGGAACAGGACTGCATCGCTCACCGGCAGAGATCCCAGCTGGGCCTTGTAATGCGACAACAGAACAGCTTTGTGCGCTGCTATTATTACCGTCCAGACTCCCCCGCATTAATTGTGATTTATTTCGGTCACTTCCAAGATGGTTTCCACGCAGCTTATTACGATAATGGAAATGAAAAGTCTTCTCAGGGTCTCCCTGTGACCTTCCAGGCTGAGGAAATTTAGCACGAGTGTCAAAGTCTTATTCTGTGCCAGTGACTACTGTGCTTTGTATCTGTCATAATCTCTCACAAAAACTAATCAGAGGAAATGGAATCTTGATGTTCTGCGAGGCCCCAAACCTCAGCCTCATCATCCTACGTGAATGAAAAGTCAATGCATAAAATGTCTCCATTATTTTTTTACGACAAAAGTACAGAGTAATGACAGTCTGTCCCTTTCCAAAGTGCCCAGATAGTTTGAGAATCAGTGGGATAATTTCAAGCAAGTATTGTTCCCTGTCTTGTTCCGTGCAGTGAGCATCTTATGTACCATTCGGCCCGTCGTGCCTGTGCCGGCTCTTTGAAAGAGCTCTCCAATCAGTCCCACTCCTCCCCTCGCTCTTTTCCCCACAGCCCTGTGAATTTTCCCCCTTCGAGTATTTATCCAACTCCCTTTTGAAAGTTACTATTGAATCTGCTTCCACCGCCCTTTCAGGCAGCGCGTTCCAGATCACAACAACTTGCTGCGTAAACAAAATTCTCCTCATCTCCCCTCTGGTTCCTTTGCCAATTACCTTAAATCTGTGTCCTCTGGTTACTTTTTTACTTATTCGTTTATGGGGTGTGGGCGTCGCATTGATTGTCCATCCCTAATGACCCTCCTGCCACTGGAAACAGTTCCTCCTATTTCACTCTATCAAAACCCTTCATGATTTTGAACACCTCTATTAAATCTTCCCTTAATATAAATTCTTATGTCTCCATTTATAATGGAAACTGTCTATCATAGAATCACAGAATCATAGAAGTTTACGGCACAGAAGGAGGCCATTTGGCCCATCGTGTCTGTGCTGGCCGAGAAAGAGCTCTCTAGCCTAATCCCACTTTCCAGCTCTTGGTCCGTAGCCCTGTAGGTTACAGCACTTCAAGTGAATATCCAAGTACTTTTTAAATGTGATGAGGGTTTCTGCCTTCACCACCCTTTCAGGCAGTGAGTTCCAGACCCCCACCACCCTCTGGGTGAAAAAAGTTCTCCTCAACTCCCCTCTAATCCTTCTACCAATTACTTTAAATCTATGCCCCCTGGTTATTGACCCCTCTGCTAAGGGAAATAGGTCCTTCCTATCCACCCTGTCTAGACCCCTCATGTATGTAAAGCTGCCACGCTGCACCTCACTCTGGATCGAATCCATGTTATATCTAACTCAAGGAGTGATACCAGGAGCCTGAAATGGAAATTGTTTCAATCCTTCACCTTGATAAGAACAAGATTACCAAACGTACAAAGAAAGTTTTCATTTTAAGAGCAGCAATACAGTTTAATGATGAGATAAATCCCCTTTGGATATTCTGACAAGATAATTCCAGATGTTTAAACCTCAAAAGAGAAGCAATCAAACCGACTAAAAGCTAATTTAGATAAACATTCATTCTAATTAATCCGAACAGATGTTGCCCCTTGAATCCAGAGGGTGGGGGATGGGGGGACGGGGGTAGGTAACACTGCAATTATGTTGACGCCAGAGATGTTATAATGCCTCGGGCATTATCTTAAATCCATCGAGCTCTGACTGAAAGGTGCAAACAGCGAGAAAAAATAAGTTACAGCTACGAACAACATCTGTTCTGTACGATAATTCAGCCAGAATCCTGGTACTTTAGTTCAGTGTTACCGACTTTTATATCAAGCCCCACGGTCCCAATTAGGCCTTGCTTGAGGAGCGCAGTGAGAATATAGAGAGGAGGCGCATCTTAGGAGGAACAAGAGAACAAAGTAATGAGGAACAATGGTTATCCATCTGTCTATACATCTCTCTGACCAATGACTATATATTCCTTTTATCTGCCAGTACAACTATCCATCTGAGCAATCGCTAGCCATACGTCTGTCCACTGGCAGGGGGAGATATAGGAGGAGAATATTTCGTACGCAGCGAGTCGTTGTGAGCTGGAACGCGCTGCCTGAAAGGGCGGTGGAAGCAGATTCAATAGTAACTTTCAAAAGGGAAATTGGATATATACTTGAAGGGGAAAATTTGCAGGGCTGCGGGGAAAGAGCAGGGGGAGTGGGATCATTTGGAGAGCTCTTTCAAAGAGCCGGCACAGCCATGATGGGCCGAAGGGCCTCCTTCTGTGCTGTATTATTCTATGATCCGATGAACTGTCTCTCTGTCTAGCCGTCAAACCATGACTTGCATGTAAGTTGCATCCATTAGCCTTTGATATAGCACTTCAAAGAATATAAAAAGGAGAGTCGTATTCTGTTGGTTTCACCTCACCAAGAGCGAAAAATTTATAAGCATTCGCCAAGCTACAAATAGCAATTAAACTCCAACTGACCTCAAGATTTACAATAATTAGGCTTTCTGGCCTACGTGTCAGCTGTGGTTCAGTGGGTAGCACTCTCACCTCTGAGTCAGCAGGCTGTGGGTTCAAGTACCACACCAGAGACTTGAGCACAAAAATCTAGGCTGACACTCCAGTGCAGTGCTGAGGGAGTGCTGCACTGTCGGAGGTGCCGTCTTTCGGCTGAGACATTGGCCCAAATTTTGCGGTCAGAGGCTTCCCCGCGGGCAGATGCCTCCGACCTGTAAAAAATCTACGAATTTATCTGGTGGTCCGGGAAGTACGGAGACTTGCGCTCCTGGGCCTCTCCGGGTATGGGCGGGCAAAGGCCCCCGTATCCCACAGGCGCATCACGTGGGCCGGCCCAACCAATAAAAGAAGGGAGTCCCCATTCATACTATGGGAGTTCCGTACGTATTGAATCCCCATAAGTATGAATAGGGGTCACTTAAAAAATACACGAACACATGTCTAACTTCTGCTGACTTTTAAAAAAAAATTACATATTTAAAATTAATTAAACTGCCATTTAATTAAATATTTTAAAGAAAAATTAAAACATTTTTATTTTTTTTAAAATATGTTTTAAAGGGGCTAAAAATAAACTTACCTTATTGAACAGGGTTTTAAATGTATAAATGAGTGATAAAATTTTATTTTTTGATTTTTTAAATTCTTATTCTGGTAAAAGAAGGCCTTGTGCCCGTTTTTACCAGGCGTAAGAATTTCATGGGCATTCAGCGGGCGGAAGTTGGACAAATGGCGCAACTCTCCACCCGCAGAGGCCCGTCTCCCGGGGATGCGGAGGATCTGTCAAGAGGATTCTTGGCAGATCGCAAGTTCAGGGTTTTAGCGCATGCGCTTCACAGACCTAAACACGGAACTCGCACGGCCCCTACGGGCGCATGCACACCTCGTACGCCCCCGTAGGGGGCGCAAAATACGACCCATTAAACCGAGGACACAGCTGCTCTCTCAGGTGGATGTAAAAGATCCCTTGGCACTATTTCGAAGAAGAGCAGGGGAGTTCTCCCCGGTGTCCTGGCTAATAGTTATCCCTCAACCAACACCTAAAAGCAAATTATCTGGTCATGATCACATTGCTGTTGGTGGGACCTTACTGTGCACATATTGGTTGCCGCGTTTCCTACGTACATTACAACAGTGACGACACTTCAAAATGCTCATTTGCCTGCAAAGCAGATTGTGATGCCCTGAGGACGTGAAAGATGCTATATAAATGCAAATTCTTTCTCAAAGGGACATTAAAAATAAATGCACCCCAGCAGAAGAATACTACTTTATGTGTTATATAGTAACGGTCTCTGATTTACCATGAGCAATGTCATAAGATATCTAATAGTTGTATATGAAGAGCATATTGGAATAGAAGCTCCATGCCAATACCATTATGGAAGTCCGACATCATAGTTTGAGTTATTTTAGCAACATAGGAACAGGAGGAGGCCATTCAGTCCTGGTATTCAATTAGATCATAACTGATCTGTGACCTAACTCCATTTACCCACCTTTGCTTCATGAGGGGTGACCTAACAGAGGTCTTTCAAATTATGAAAGGTTTTGATAGAGCGGATACAGAGAGAATGTTTCCAGTTGTGGGGAAGAGCAAAACTAGAGGCCATCAATATAAGATAGTCACCAAGAAATCCAATAGGGAATTCAGAAGAAACTTCTTTACCCAGAGAGTGGTGAGAATGTGGAACTCGCTACCACAGGGAGTGGTTGAAGCGAATAGTATCGATGCATTTAAGCGGCGGTTAGATAAGCATATGAGGGAGAAAGGAATAGAGGGATAAGCTGATAGGGTGAGATGAGGAAAGACGGGAGGAGGCTCGAGTGGAGCATAAACGCCAGCATGGGCTGGTAGGGCTGAATGGCCTGTTTCTGTGCCATATATCCGATGTAATCCTATGTAATCACTTAATACCTTTGGTTAACAGAAATCTATCAATCTCTGATTTAAAATTAACAATTGATCTAGCATCAATTGCCATTTGCGGAAGAGAGTTCCAAACTTCTACCACCCTTTGTGTGTAGAAGTGTTTCCTAGCTTCACTCCTGAAAGGTCTGGCTCTAACTTTTACACTATCTCACCTAGCCCCAGATTTGCAAACCAGCGGAAATAGTTTCTCTCTATCTACCCTATCAGTTCCCCTTAATAGCTCGAAAACTTTGATCAGATCACTCCTTAATCTTCTAAATTCCAGGGAATATAACCCTAGTTTGTGTAATCTCTCCTCGTAATTTAACCCTTGAAGTCCAGGTATCATTCTGCTAAATCTGCGCTGCACTCCCTCCAAGGCCAATATGTCCTTCCTTAAGGTGTGGTGCCCAGAACTGAACACAGGTGTAGTCTAACCACAGGGCTTTGTACAGCTGCAGCATAACTTCTACCCCCTTGTATTCTAGTCCTCTAGATATAAAAGCCAGCATTTCCCCTTGATTCCCCCACTCAGCAGGCAGTATGCTCAAGCTGTACTGGCAATCGGCAAATATCTTATTAATTCATGGCTGTTTTGACATCCCCATTGATCTTGGGTGACATGTGTTGAAGCACGATCTCAAGTCAGGTGACCTAAGGTCGCATGAGCATCAAGCGAAATACTTCCAGGTAACAAATAACAGCCCACAATTCCCCTGTGTGTGAGGCAACTGGTTCGTTCAGGAGTTGATTTGATCTCCGGCTTATGGTGAAAATATAATGGCCCAGAAATTCGGGTCTCCACGGGTGAGTACGCACGGGGTACTCACCCATAGGCCCAATGGAAGTGCTGGTTTCCTGCATGCACTGCGCATGCGCGGGAAACTGGCACTTTTGTTCCCCTGAACAAAGAGGTTCAGAGGTCGAACGCGTGTGCGGGAGAGGCTGCGCATGTGCATCAAATTTAGGTTATGTTTGCAGCTTTTCCCGGGAGGGTAAGTCTGCAGAAGTTAGACATGTAAAAAGCAGGCGTAAGGCCTGCTTTTTACAAGGTAAGTGGTGAATTAATTAAAATTTAAACATTTTTTCCACAGGTTTATTATTTTTAAATACTTTAAAGAAAGGTAAGGTTATTTTTAGCCCCGTTAGAAAATAAAATTATTTTTTTCAAAAATTTAAATTATTGTTTAAAATAGTTATTTCATGTAATTTATAGTTTATTTAAAAAATGTGATTTAAAAAAAATGTATTTGAAGATTTAGTGCTATTTTGGGGCCGTAATATTTATAAGTTTTGACAGCTCTTCCTGTCAATCTTATGAATGGAGCATTCCCTGCTCCGATTGGCTCCGCATGGTCCACATGATCCCAGGGGATGCATCGAACTAACTGCACCCCTGGGATACGCAAGCACTGCGCGCCGACAGCTGGAGCAGGCCCAGGATCGGAATTCCACGCGGGCTCACAGCTCAACGGCCGGCGCGCAAGTTAAGTGAAGGTCGGGGGCTTGCACCCGCGGGAAGCCCCCGACCCGAATTTCTGGGCCAATACCACAAACTCAGTATCTTTTCTATTGCTTTTCTTTCCTGGAGGATTGTGTGTAAACTCTATGGAAAGGTACAGATCAAGGAGGGGCAGGTGAGTTCTCCAGGCCAATTTTTATCCCTCAACCAAAATTAAAAAACACAAATTATCCGGTCATTTTCTCTCTGCTGTTGAGGAGCTTGCTGTGTGCAAATTGGCTGCTGCGTTTCCTACAGTGACTACACTTCAAAAGTACTTAATTTGCTGTAAAGCGCTTTGGGACATCTTGAGGCCGTGACAGGCGCTATATAAACGTGCTTTTCCTTCCTTCTTTCCTTCCATTGGAGTCCAAAGACCTGCCCCATAAAGAGGCATGCCACGGTTTGCTTCTGTGGGGCGGCACCCCACGCCCACATAACTACGCGGCAAGTTACCGAACGCTGGCTGGTGTGGGGGCAATTACTGATCACAGGCCGGGGGGGACAGCGGGGGCGGGGGGCGGGCGGGGGGAAGCTTTTCAGCAGCAAGGGAAGGACGCCTTGGCTGCAGTTGCTCTCAATGCGGCTACTCTCGGACAACAGCTAGCAGAGGCCTGGGGATAGGCCGCCATTACCCAGTCTCTCAAGTGTACGGTGCGGCAAAGATAATGAAGCTTCACCCTCACCGGAAAAAAAAATAAGAAAGAAAGGAAAGAAAGAGGACATAAAAGGGAAAATGGAGAAGGAAGAGATTGTAAGAATGATGTATGTGGGAGAGCTAGGCTGACCTTTGAGTTTCGGGTAAGATTACAACAGAGAACTTGAGGCCTTATATGGGCCTCTCTGTTCCGTAATCCTAATCAGCAGGTAGGCAGGGTTGAGATTTATCATAATTGGGACAAGCCTTTTGGGCCTAAAGCCCTTTACTTGTTCCTGAAATGCTTACATAAAAACTTAAGAACATAAGAAACAGGAGCAGGAGTCGGTCAATTGGCCCCTCGAGCCTGCTCCACCATTCAATGAGATCATGGCTGATCCAAGCTTGGCCTCAGCTCCACTTTCCCGCTCTCTCCCCATAACCCTTGACTCCCTTGTCGTTCAAATGTCTATCAATCTCCGCCTTGAATATATTCAATGATTCCGCCTCCACAGAGTCATTGAACGTTCCATGGGGTGGGATGGGGGCCCGTGTGGAGCATAAACACCGGTATGGACCAGTGGGGCCGAATGGCCTGTTTCTGTGCTGTCCATTCTATGGAATGAGCTGGTAAAGAGGCTTCAGTAAGCCTGCTCTGGCTTTGCATCAATCACAAGGGCTTCACGCTTAAAGCACAGATGATTCACACCTCCGGCTCACTTGGAAAAGTAAAACGAGTAGATGTGGAGTGTAACCTGAGCAGGGCAGATTGTCTCCCTGGGCAGGTGAACTCGCATCAGGAGGGCAGCCTCTGCCAATTAATCGGTTCAATCGGGATCAATAGGAAAGAGCAACGTGGATCTCAGGACAAACAGATGGCGCCAGAGGCTCTAATGGATTGAAATTGGAGTCAAACTCCTCGGGTTAACGAGGCACTGAACTCAAAAAAAAATCAAACAAAGCAAAGAGAAAAAAGATTAAAGAGACAGCACTTTGACTGTGTTTAGGCTCTACCAAATATGTTATCAAAATAAATTCCAGTTACTGTCCCCGTTCATATCACTCTATCTATCCGTACCTGGATCGTGCATCCGCAGACTGCAATGTTATACAAAGCTTGTGGATCACCTGCGATACTGCCTGCACTCAGCCAAGGGCTTGGGAGTTGAGGCTTCTTCCAATGTAGGGGATTTGCAGCGGCTGAATAAATCAAATTCAGTTTTTATTACACGATCTTCTAGGATTACTACTAGAGCTCCAGGGAGAATGAATTCCTCAAAAGCCTCCATTATTCAGAGAAAACTGTCAATTTTAATCCACGCTGTATATGCCCTGGGAGTGTTTGATGGGACAGTGTAGAGGAAGCTTTATTCTGTATCTAACCCGTGCTATACCTGCCCTGGGAGTGTTTGATCGGACAGTATAGAGGGAGCTTTACTCTGTATCTAACCCGTGCTATACCTGCCCTGGGAGTGTTTGATGGGACAGTATAGAGGGAGGTTTACTCTGTATCTAACCCGTGCTGTACCTGCCCTGGGAGTGTTTGATGGGACAGTGTAGAGGGAGCTTTACTCTGTATCTAACCCGTGCTGTACCTGCCCTGGGAGTGTTTGATGGGGACAGTGTAGAGGGAGCTTTACTCTGTATCTAACCCGTGCTGCACCTGCCCTGGGAGTGTTTGATGGGACAGAGTAGAGGGAGCTTTACTCTGTATCTAACCCGTGCTGTACCTGCCCTGGGAGTGTTTGATGGGACAGAGTAGAGGGAGCTTTACTTTGTATCTAACCCATGCTGTAGATGCCCTGGGAGTGTTTGATGGTGTAATGATCAGTAACCTGTCATTCTGGAATGGTACACTTAGTGGTGCTGTATGTATATAAGAGTGGGCTACCCACGATACACTAGGCTACCCAGAAGGCAGCAGTCAAGATGGAGGCCTCTACAGATACTGTACCTAGTCCACATGTGCTCAATAAAGTGTCTAGCAAAAGCTAGCTGTTCTTAATAAAAACGACTAGTTATTAATGAACATAACATGGTACCATGATTGGTAAGATCTGCTAAATATTGTGCAACGCGACATGGAGAATTTGAAGCCACCAGAGCGTTTGAAACTCACAGGAAATGTCGACTACAATTGGCAGACTTTTAAACAACAATTCGAACTCTACATTGCTGCCATCGGGTACGGTACGAAGCCAGACGCAAGGAAAATAGCGTTGCTGCTCACGGTTACAGGCCCACAGGCGATAGAGGTATTTAATACATTTGTATTTAATCCAGAGGAGAACAGAGAAAAATTAGACAATGTGCTAAAGAAGTTTGATACACATTGTTCTCCCAAAAAGAATGAAGCCTATGAGAGGTACATCTTCCGTTCTCGGACACAGCAGCAAAATGAGACTTTTGATAGCTTTTTGACTGATCTGAAACTGAAAGCACAGACATGTAATTTCTCTGAGCTGAAAGCATCCATGATTCGTGACCAGATTGTGTTTGGTATACATGATAAAAAAGTCAGGGAACGTCTGTTGAGAGAAACCGAACTAACATTGGAAATTGCTGTGAAAATATGCCAAGCTAGCGAGCTAGCTCAAAAGCATGCCAAGACTTTCAGTGAAATCAATGATGCTGCTGTCGGTGCTGTGTCCTACAAGGGGAAGAAACATGGGCAGAACAGAAGTGAAAAGCAATCGGAGGAAGGAATTTTTAATTGTAAATGCTGTGGTTACAAACACCAGTTAAAACAATGTCTAGCGTTTGGAAAAATGTGCATAAAATGTCATGGAAAGAATCACTTTGCCAAACAATGCTTTTCAAAAGTAAAAACTAAAAAAGGGCAACGAGTTAATGTAATTGAGGACACTGATTTAAGTGAGACTTTTTTTGTAGGAATGGTGTCATGTGACAATATCAAAAAGGATACAGAAAATGTGCAGCCCTCAGGAATTAACAATGCTGAACATAAAGTTAATGCAGTAAAAGAGGACAAATGGATGATCCCACTGCAGGTAAATGGAGCATTCGTTACATTGAAACTAGACACTGGGGCAAAAGCAAACTTAATCAGTATGAGTGACATTAACAATATGAAAGAAAAGCCCAAAATACAGAAAAAGTCAGTACTACTGAAGGACTATAATGGACAGAAAATAGATAGCTTAGGTGTATGCAGACTTAAAGTGACAGTCAAAGACAAAGTGCATCATCTCATGTTTTCTGTTGTGGCTGAAGGACTTGATTCACTACTGGGTGACAAAGCTTGTGAGGACTTAGAACTGGTCAAGAGAGTCTACCGTATAAACTGTGCCATAAGCAGACCAGATGACTCGGTGGATTCTGTAGTGAATAATTTCCAGGATGTGTTCAAAGGGTTTGGAGTTCTACCATTCACTTACAAGATCCAGCTAAAGGAGGATGCTCAGCCAATGGTACATGCTCCACAAAGAGTTCCAGCACCCCTGCGTGACCGGCTCAAGAACGAACTGGACAGAATGACCACACTAGGAGTCATCAGGAAAGTCGAAGAGCCAACAGACTGGGTTAACTCCATGGTATGTGTAAAGAAAAAGAACAATGACCTAAGAATATGCATGGATCCAAAGGACTTAAATGCAAACTTAAAACGTGAACACTACCAGATTCCCAAGCGAGAAGAAATCACCAGTGAAATGTCAGGTGCCAGATACTTTACAAAGCTCGATGCCTCACAAGGATTTTGGCAACTAAAACTGGATGAAGAGAGCACCAAATACTGTACCTTCAACACACCATTTGGCAGGTATTGTTTCCTCAGAATGCCTTTCGGGATAATATCTGCATCTGAAATCTTTCATAGAGCGATGGAACACATAATTGAAGGTCTGGAAGGAGTTCGGGTCTATGTTGATGACATCATCATCTGGGGCTCCACACTGAAAGAACACAATGAGAGACTGACTAAAGTGCTACAGAGCATACGCTGGAATGGACTGAAGCTCAACAAAGCCAAGTGTCAGCTTGGCGTCCAGGAAGTCACTTTCCTAGGAGATAATCGATCTGGTAAAGGAATAGAGCCAGATATGGAAAAAGTAAACGTCATACTCAAAATGCCCCAACCCACTGACAAAAAAGGAGTGCTATGCATCATGGGGATGATAAACTTCATTGGAAAGTTCATTCCTAACTTGTCAGCCAAGACAGCCTGTCTGCGAGACCTGCTACGTAAAACAAATGAGTTCGCATGGACAGAAAGACATGAACAAGAGTGGATAAACCTCAAAACAGTGCTGACAACCACACCTGTACTCACCTTCTTTGACCCAACAAAAAGAATCAAACTGTCAACGGATGCATCAAAAGATGGCCTAGGTGTGGTCTTGCTACAAGCAGAGGGTGAAGATTGGAAGCCTGTTGCCTATGCCTCCAGGTCTATGACTGATACTGAGTGTCGATACACCCAGATTGAAAAGGAATGTCTAGGCTTGGTAGTTGGACTAGAAAAGTTCCATGGCTACATATATGGACTTCCCACCTTCGCAGTTGAGACAGACCACAACCCACTGGTTGCCATCATAAAAAAGAACCTGAATGAGATGTCTCCAAGGATTCAACGACTCATGATGAAGCTGCAAAGATATGACTTTGAACTGATCTACACACCAGGCAAATACATAGTGTTAGCAGATGCACTATCCCGAGCACCCACAATGAGTCATGTGAGCTCTACTGAAGAAGACGCGGATGTTCATGTGAGTATGGTCACTGCTGCGCTGCCCGTGTCAGACACAAAATCAAAGCAAATAGCAGAAGAAACAGTGAAAGATACAGTATTACAAACAGTAATAGAGAACATTCATCATGGTTGGCCAAAAGGTTCCTGTCCAAAATATTTTCACATAAGGTCAGAATTGAGTGTCGCAAGTGGACTATTACTAAAACAGAACAGAACAGTCATTCCACAGGCTCTACGTCAAGATATGCTCAAAAGGATTCATGAGGGACACCTCGGAATTGAAAAATGCAAAAGGAGAGCAAGAGACACTGTTTATTGGCCTGGCATAAATAAGGACATTGAGAACATGATAGCCAAATGTGAGACATGTCAGAAACACCAAAACAAACAAGCAAAGGAACCAATGATAGTAGCTGACATACCAACAGCACCATGGCAAAAGGTTGGTATGGACCTTTATCATTTAAATGGTAAAGACTATCTAATAGTGATTGACTACTATTCTAACTATCCTGAGATGGCGCTGCTCTCAAGCATCACAGCAAGCAGTGTCATAATGCATGTGAAATCCATCTTCGCCAGACATGGAATTCCCAGGATTGCCGTTAGCGACAATGGTCCGTGCTTCAACTGTAAGGAGTGGCAACAGTTTGCAGCACATTATGACTTTCAACACATCACATCCCAGTCCTTTGTATGCTCAGTCGAATGGTAAGGCAGAGAAAGGTGTTCAAGTTCTCAAGCAGCTACTGAAGAAAGCGACAGAAAGCAAGTCTGATCCTTATCTCGCCCTGCTGAGCTACCAGCCTCACCTTTAGACTCTGGTTCTTCACCTGCTGAACTCCTAATGGCTCGCAAGTTGCGTACCACGCTACCCTGCTGTGCAAAAGAAAAGCAGAGTAAGGAACTGAGACAGAGACTTCAACTGTTAAAGCTGAAACAGAAATCATACTATGACAAGTCATCCAAAACTCTGAAACCATTGACAAGGGATGATGTTGTCAGGATTGAGGTAGGACCAAGATCATACACTGTTAGAACTGAGGAAGGACAGATTCTCAGGAGGAACCGCTGTTCCCTCCTAAAAACACAAGAGACTATCGAAGAGCAAATCCATGACAATGCCGCAACTGAATCTTGTCACTCACCACCAGAACAATCTAACACAAATACACAAACAGGCTCTCATGAAAACACATCAGACTTACCTGTGCTGAGAAGATCCACACGTGAAGTAAAAAAGCCTGATAGACTTAATCTTTGAGTACAAAGAAAACTACATTGAAAATGTATTGACTGTTGAAGATGTTTATGTTGTTATTGATTGATATTGATTGATACTGATTTTGTTTAACCTCAAAGAAAGGGGGATGTAATGATCAGTAACCTGTCATTCTGGGATGGTACACTAGGTGGTGCTGTATGTATATAAGAGTGGGCTACCCACAATGCACTCGGCTACTCAGAAGGCAGCAGTCAAGATGGAGGTCTCGACAGATACTGTACCTAGTCCACATGTGCTCAATAAAGTGTCTAGCAAAAGCTAGCTGTTCTCAATAAAAATGACTAGTTATTAATGAAGAGGGAGCTTTACTCTGTATCTAAACCGTGCTGCGCCTGCCCTGGGAGTGTTTGATGGGACAGAGTAGAGGGAGCTTTACAATGTATCTAACCCGTGCTGCACCTGCCCTGGGAGTGTTTGATGGGACAGTGTAGAGGGAGCTTTACTCTGTATCTAACCCGTGCTGCACCTGCCCTGGGAGTGTTTGATGGGACAGAGTAGAGGGAGCTTTACTCTGTATCTAACCCGTGCTGTACCTGCCCTGGGAATGTTTGATGGGACAGTGTAGCGGGAGCTTTACTTTGTATCTAACCAGTGCTGTAGATGCCCTGGGAGTGTTTGATGGGACAGTATAGATGGAGCTTTACTCTATGTCTAACCCGTGCTGTACCTGCCCTGGGAGTGTTTGATGGGAAAGTGTAGAGGGAGCTTTACTCTGTATCTAACCCTGTGCCATACCTACCCTGGGAGTGTTTGATGGGACAGTGTAAAGAGAGTTTTATTCTGTATTTAACCCGTGCTGTGCCTGTCCCGGGAGTGTTTGATGGGGCAGTGTAGAGGGAGCTTTACTCTGTATTTAACCCGTGCTGTACCTGCCCTGGGAGTGTTTGATGGGACAGTGTAGAGGGAGCTTTACTCTGTATCTAACCTATGCTGTACCTGCCTTGGGAGTGTTTGATGTGACAATGTAGAGGGAGCTTTACTCTGTATTTAACCTGTGCTGTACTTGCCCTGGGAGTGTTTGATGGGACAGTGTAGAGGCAGCTTTACTCTGTATCTAACCCGTGCTGAACCTGCCTTGGGAGTGTTTGATGTGACAATGTAGAGGGAGCTTTACTCTGCATCTAACCTGTGTTATACTTGCACTGGGAGTGTTTGATGGGACAGTGTAGAGGGAGCTTTACTCTGTATCTAACCCGTGCTGTACCTGCCTTGGGAGTGTTTGATGGGACAGTGTAGAGGGAGCTTTACTCTGTATCTAACCCGTGCTGTACCTGCCCTGGGAGTGTTTGATGTGACAATGTAGAGAGAGGTTTACTCTGCATCTAACCCGTGCTGTACTTGCCCTGGGATTGTTTGATGGGACAGTGTAGAGGGAGCTTTACTCTGTATCTAACCCATGCTGTACCTGCCCTGGGAGTGTTTGACGGGACAGTGTAGAGGGAGCTTTACTCTGCATCTAACCCGTGCTGTACCTGCCATGGGAGTGTTTGACGGGACAGTGTAGAGGGAGCTTTACTCTGTATCTAACCCGTGCTGTACCTACCCTGGGAGTGTTTGATGGGACAGTGTAGAGGGAGCTTTACTCTGCATCTAACCCGTGCTGTACTTGCCCTGGGAGTGTTTGATGGGACAGTGTAGAGGGAGCTTTACTCTGTATCTAACCCGTGCTGAACCTACCTTGGGAGTGTTTGATGTGACAATGTAGAGGGAGCTTTACTCTGCATCTAACCCGTGCTGTACTTGCCCTGGGAGTGTTTGATGGGACAGTGTAGAGGGAGCTTTACTCTGTATCTAACCCGTGCTGTACCTGCCCTGGGAGTGTTTGATGGCACAGTGTAGAGGGAGCTTTACTCTGTATCTAACCAGTGCTGTACCTGCCCTGGGAGTGTTTGATGGGCCAGTGTAGAGGGAGCTTTACTCTGTATCTAACCCGTGCTGTACCTGCCTTGGGAGTGTTTGATGTGACAATGTAGAGGGAGCTTTACTCTGTATCTAACCCGTGCTGTACCTGCCCTGGGAGTGTTTGATGGGTCAGTGTAGAGGGAGCTTTACTCTGTATCTCGGACCTGCGGGTCAGAGGGAGGAGGACAGTAGCAGTATGTGTGTGTGTGTGTGCTAGGCCGATGTAGCAGAGCCAGGTCTCCAATCGTCTTGGATCCCCTTGCCATTGGACCAAGACCTTGCTCTGTCAAGCCTGTGTGGTAGCTGGTGTGCAACCGCGACCCCACGTTAAAAGAACTCATGCACAGGCATCCTCCACCCTTTAAAATGAAGTTCGGGACATAGAAACATAGAAACATAGAAGATAGGAGCAGGAGTAGGCCATTCGGCCCCTCGAGCCTGCTCCGCCATTCAATGAGATCATGGCTGATCGTCCAAATTCAGTACCCTGTTCCTGCCTTCTCCCCATATCCCTTGATCCCTTTAGTCTTAAGAAATATATCCAACTCCTTGTTGAATATATTTAATGAATTGGCCTCCACTGCCTTCCGTGGTAGAGAATTGCACAGGTTCACCACTCTCTGGGTGAAGAAATTCCTCCTCATCTCTGTCCTAAATGGCTTACCCTTTATCCTTAGACTGTGACACCTGGTTCTGGACTTCCCGACCATCGGGAACATCCTTCCAGCATCTAGTCTGTCTAGTCCTATTAGAATTTTATAAGTTTCGATGAGATCCCCTCTCAATCTTCTAAACTCCAGCGAGTATGAGCCCAATCGATCCAATCTCTCCTCATACGTCACTCCTGCCATCCCAGGTATCAGCCTGGTGAATCTTCGCTGCACTCCTTCCATGGCAAGAACATCCTTCCTCAGATAAGGCGGCCAAAGCTGCACACAATACTCAAGGTGTGGGACCTGGAAAGTCAGGCTGTCCCACCGGTGACAGAGACTGTAGGTCCCGCATTGGACTCATCAGTCAATTGAGAACTCTTTCAGTGTGGAAGCAAGTCATCCTCGGTTCCGAGGGACTGTCCAAGAAGAAGGGTATCTAACCCTGTGCCGTGCCTGCCCTGGGAGTGTTTGATGGGACAGTGGAGAGGGTGCTTTACTCTGTATCTAACCCTGTGCCGTGCCTGCCCTGGGAGTGTTTGATGGGACAGTGGAGAGGGTGCTTTACTCTGTATCTAACCCGTGCTGTACCTGCCCCGGGAGTGTTTGATGGGACAGTGTAGAGGGAGCTTTACTCTGTATCTAGCCCGTGCTGTACCTGCCCTGGGAGTGTTTGATGGGACAGTGTAGAGGGAGCTTTACTCTGTATCTAGCCCGTGCTGTACCTGCCCTGGGAGTGTTTGATGGGACAGTGTAGAGGGAGATTTACTCTGTATCTAACCCGTGCTGTACCTGCCCTGGGAGTGTTTGATGGGACAGTGTAGAGGGAGCTTTACTCTGTATCTAACCCATGCTGTACATGCCCTGGGAGTGCTTTGTCAGGTCTCACCATTAAAATCTACATCCTCGCTCTGCTGATTCTGAACATGTTTCAGTCGGGCTCAGAAACCAATCAGTGCGATTACCCCCCGAGGAGTCACGTCAACTGTTGACTCGGATTTCCGTCCAGGATCCCAAGGCACAGTTTTGGACTCGCCTGACTGTGCATGTCTCTGCTGCCTATCACACACGCACACACGTCATTTTATAATTTAGAAAAAAAATATGCCAGCTATCGGGCTCAATGAATATAATGAGAAAAATATGCTTTTTTTAGTCCACAATTCCCTAGCTGTGCGCGTTTGAATTCATGAGAAGCGTGAAATCAAAGCCATCCTTTAATTAGGAAATTCTCAAAAGCACACTGGCCCCTGTGAGTGTTTTAAACTTTTTTTTATTTATTCGTTCCCGGGATGTGGGCCTCGCTGGCAAGGCCCAGCATTTATTTCCCGTCCCTAGTTGCGCTTCTTGAACCGCTGCCGATTTGATACATCGGATACATCGGGGTGGCCTTGTCAGAGGGGCGGTAACGAGGCAGCCATGTAGGTGTGGGGACTGGAGTCACATATCGGCCCTGACCGGGTAAGGATGGCAGGTTTCCTTTGCTAAGGGGACATTGGTGAACCAGTCGGTTTTTTACAAGCACCCTATAGATTCATGGTCACTTTTACTGCGACCAGCTTTTTATTTCCAGAATTTTAAAAAAAATTGAAACTGAATTTTCAAGTCCTCAAACTGCTGTGGTGAGATGTTGAACTTACCGTCTCTGGATTATTATTCCAGGCCTCAGGATCACTACTCCAGTACTTTTGAAATTTAGTCACTGTTGTAATGTACTGGAGTACTGCGTACAGTTTGGGGCTCCTTATTTAAGGAGGGCTATACTTACACTGGAGGCAGTTCAGAGAAGGTTCACGAGGTTGATTCCGGAGATGAAGGGGTTGACTTGTGAAGAAAGGTTGAGCAGGTTGGGCCTATACTCATTGAAGTTCAGAAGAATGAGAGGGGATATTATTGAAACATATAAGATTCTGATGGGGTTTGACAGGGTAGGTGCAGAGAGGGTGTTTCCCCTCGTGGGGGAATCTAGAACTAGGGGGCATAGTTTCAGAATAAGGGGTCGCCCATTTAAAACGGATATGAGGAGGAATTTCTTCTCTCAGAGGGTCGTGAATGTTTGGAATTCTCTACCCCAGAGACCTGTGGAGGCGGAGTCATTGAATATATTGAAGGCGGAGATAGACAGATTTTTGAACAATATGGGAGTGATGGGTTATGGGGAGCGGGCAGGGAAATGGAACTGAGCCCAAGATCAGATCAGCCATGATCTCATTAGTGGCTCGAGGGGCCGAATGGCCGACTCCTGCTCCTATTTCTTATGTTCTTATGTAGGAAACATGGCAGCCAATTTGCGCACAGTAAGCTCCCACAAACTGGAATGTGATAATGACCATTTAATCTGATTTTTTTTTTTAGCGATATTGGTTGAGGGTTAAATATTGTCCAGGACGCGAAATATTCTCCAGGGGAGAACTCCCCTGCTCTTCTTCAAAATAGTACTGATGTAATAAAACTCACGACGCACTTGGTTCGAGCATAAAGCAAGGCTTTAATCAACTTGTTTCAGAACATGGAGGTCTAGTTGTACTTCACTAATTCCTGTCTTACAAAATGTCCCTGAGCAAGCTGGGCCCACGCCCGAGTATTTATACTCCTTGGATGGCGCCACCAGTTGGCCGTCCAGCGTTATTTCATGAGTCGTTTCTTCATGAAGATGAGATTTATAACAAGTACCATGGAGTCTTTTATATTTGTGCCCTCTAGTGGAAACATCTGCTCTACGTCTACTCTACCGAGCCCTTTCATTATCTTAAAGACCTCTGTCAGATCACCCCTCAGCCTAGAGAAAAGAGCCCCAGCTTGTTCAGTCTTTCCTGATGGGTATAACCTCTCAGTTCTGGTATCATCCTTGTAAATTCTTTTTTTGCATCTTCTCCAGTGCTTCTATATCCATCCTTTTCATAATATGGAGACAGTACTATGCACAGTGCTCCAAGTGTGACCTAACCAAGGTTCTATACAAGTTTAACATAACTGTTGTTGACTGCTGCTTATCACTGTAAAGGTAATCCTCCATTTTACACCAGGCAATCAGTTCCATTATTATATCCAGTACTGACATGAATCTAATGGGTCTGTCGCGGCCTGGCTCTGTTTTGTGTGAGACCATTCGCAATTATCACTACTTTCAACAGTGCCTAAGGCCGCGAATGTAATTGCGCTGAGGGGGCGGGTTTGGAGGCGGGAACGCTGTCAAAATCGCAAAGATTGACAGTGGGTTGGAAACATGCTGCCAACCCGCCTCCACGCGAGCCTCCCAGGTGTCGGGTCTGTCAGCGCAGAACTGACCCAAAACCAAGCAGCGGGGGAGACAATTCTGGTACATAAATAGCTTGTTAAGAGCCAATTCAAGAGTATTTTGAGGCTTACTTGTAATTTTATCTTCTTCCCCACTGGTTACCC